>NW_015373998.1:1964794-2319142 GCF_001272555.1 Dufourea novaeangliae | reverse complement strand
CACGACCGCGGTCGTGTGCACACACACACACACCGGGTGTCCCGTTTTAATCGATTCCGGGGATGTCGGAGGAAATTGCTATTGACATCGGTGGAGCTTCGCTTGAAGGATTGGGTTTCAGAGTACCGTGTTGTTACAAGGAATATGACTTCGTTCAGCTTGGTGCGTTTTGAATATTTTAGTCGTTGACGTAATTGATTTTGAATGGGATCGTGTGTGATTTCTTAGAGAAAATGGATTTTGGATTAATCTTCGAGCGGAATAGAATATAGTTTCACTCGAATGTGACTATAGTTCCGTTGGGCAGTATAAGGGAATTTTTGAAACGCTATGTTTGGACATATATAGTATTGCATACTCCGATGGAAAGAATAAATCTAATCTAACCTAGTTTCTACTCGGTATTTGAATATAGGTTTAACGGTTTTGGTTTTAATAGATTAAAATACAATTATATATAACTTAGTAGGGTTTGATGGTATTCAATTCTTGTTATCTAGACGGTTGTTGTGCTTGTTTAAAAGTATTATTTGATACAACAGCTTTAAATGATCTCTGTTTACATATGTCATTATTGCCAATTTCGGTCTTGTTTAAGCTACTATATCGTAAAACCGAGTGTATGTACCTATTAAAAGGTTCACGATTATGTTGAAATGTCCGAAGTATATTTATTAATAAAAAAAGTCACTTTCATTTGGTGATGTTTCATCGGATTTTCTTTGGTACAACGAATTTCGATGAAAGTTACGGGAATTGATTGTAATATGGTACGCCCTGCATATTGCATTGCACCGTCTATGCACCATGCATATGTAGTCGAGTATGGTTTGCGGCTATGTACGTTACGTGTTTACACGGAAATAAAAGTAACGATGGCAGTGACGGTGCACAAGGTACTTCGTGACTTTACCGCTAAATTATGCTATTAAGTTCTAAAAACAAAAATAACGGACATGTAATATAGACATACGCTCATGGGTGCTTTATTAAAATTTTGTTGAAAAGAACATGGAATGCAAATGAACTAATTAAATAAATTTCTTCTGACCGTTGAGAAGAATATAACTCTATTCATTGCTTATTATTACTTTTAAAATATCGGTTATTCTTAGTTGCGCAAAGTTCATATCGTTTGAAAGTGGAAATAACAAATTCTGCGTTGATTTTAATTTTAATAATTATAGTATTAATGTTTTACTTTTTATTTGATCCGTTTCTGATATTGTACTTTCGGTTTATTTTTACAGTGTACCCTATCGAAAGTAAGTCAATTTTTCTTTTCTTTATTACTTTGCACTATGTATCATTTTCGTACCTTCTCGTTAAAGCATGCGTGTATGCTCATCCGACAGCGAGAATATGTTTGTTAATTACGTGCTAATTTACGTATGATTACCGAGGTTAGAAATTTCCAAAATAATTATCGCTTCGATCAATTAATTACGTCCGTGAATGTTATAATATTAACATTATTCCATGTTTGTGATACTATTAACTTATTAATTCATTAAAACCGTGTTCGATAAACTAACGCGAACGCTAACGTTCGTTTACACGGATAATGGGGTTTTGTGACAACGTCAAATTTATTGTCCATATGAAACAATTTGTAATATAATTTCGCGTACATGTAATATATGTACAGCAAACCTTGAACGAAGAACTTGTTTTCAAAACTTACCCTGCGTAGGTATTACCTATCGTTGAATAAAAACACTGGGTCATCGGGGACTCGATACTTCTATAGGAATGGTTTATGTACCATCGTGTAGTAGAGATCACTTAAATGCTGCTAACAGTACTGACGACAAATTTAGTATCCTGCTAACCTTCGAAGAAGAAGGGTGCCGTGACGTTTCGTATAGATTTTATTGTTCTAGAATCGGTCGGTTTTCGGTGTAAAGTGTTCGCAAGTGTTTATACCCCGTCTGTGTTGTTAGGAAATAATAGTTATAAACTCTTCGAGGGACGCAAAGACACCGACACAACACTGTGAGTACCTGCAAAATTTACATTGTTTTAACAAGTTTGTATTGAGTGGATTACCGACGTCTCACTAAAAAAATTTCTCTTCTAATCATTAAGGATTGTTACTATAAACGTAATATGTACATTCTAATATCGATTCATTTTACTTAATTAATTCGTTTGAAATTGGAATTCCTTCAACAAGTAGTCGTCTTGCCATTAACAACGACGTCATACTCGTTGATTACTAACATTGATATTTCCATTCTTAGAAGCATTATACGATGCACGCTATAAACGTTTCTAGCGGTCAGGCTTGGATATTATTCAAATAAAGTATTTGAAAAATAATCGTTAAGATAATATACTATCTTATCTGGCTACATGTTATTCGAAATAATCATGTGTTAGTTTATTCGAACACACAAATGTCTTTTCTTTAGATGACTTCATTGTTTGGATTTCAAATGAAATAATTTTTTATTTGATTTAATATTTGTTCAAATAATTTCACAGATATTCCTTAATTTTCAGAATAAATATAGTTAAACCAAAAAGATTCCCGTATTCTAAGTTTAATAATTAATTCAGTTCAACAAATTTTCATGTCAAATTATTTGTTATTTTATTTGCGCGACGTAACTAAACTAAAAAAATAATTGAAAGTAATCAATTTGAATTAAACATAAAATAAAGTTAGTTTTCTTATGTTATTTGTAAAATAAAAATAATAAAGTATTTGAAATTGATTGGGGCCGATAGGAGGACGATTCCCTCCATACCTATTTGACTCTTTCGTTTTTATCTTGCTCTTGTGACGGACTGGACGACTCGTGAACCGCACATAATAGACTCACTGATAGTAGTACAGACTGACTGATGATAAGAATCGTGTGGCCCTTCGTACTTCGTGAAGAAGTTCGTCACACCTGGCTTAGTGGAATGTGCCTAAGCTCCAAAGCTTATTGTTAGCCCACACACCACTAGTTTCTAGTGTATCTAACTATAGACCATCGATAAACCAGTTATCCTGAAAGTCACGCGAACAGGCACGGCCAAGGTACCCGTTAAAACTGTTCTTCATAAGGTCGTCTCTCCCTGGAACAGATAGCCTCATACATACGTAGATGGAGTCATCCAGACGCGCCAGAAAATCAAATGGCCCGGCATTAAGGTGTGTTTTTCCCTCTCCGTTAGGAACTCTTTCTTCCCGACTTAAGTCCAGAGTTCCACATTTTGCCGGTAAAAGATAGTGGGGCCACGAAGAGAGACGTTCTTAGCTTCCGCGTCTGTCATTCGTCTCGCTTCCCCGTTGCCGAACGAGGATCGTCAGGACCTAAGCCGGGCCGAACTGAATCGACCTGATCCGCGCGGAGTTACGACCATTGTCGGGGCCATGGGAGCCGTAGTTTTTTTTTCTCCATCTGGCCAAGATCGAGTATGGCCATAGGGAAGGGTAAATTAGTTCCATTTCACGGCAACTTCCTTCCGCGTGTATCACTGAACCGTCCGTCGTTGGGGACTTGGATAAACTTTTCGAAGATGTTTTCCGGAATGTCGTTACATTCGTCACGGTGCTACACGCGAGGGGTTGGAGGGGTGTAAAAAAAAAAAGAAGTCACACGCGCGACCGTGAATTATGGCCCATGACGATTCTCGGGGTACCTGCAGTGAGATATGAAGTAATTAAGGTTAGAATCGAATTTACCGACTTTCGGCGGGGAACGCCTTGTGATTCCGATTCGAATGGGGCGCTTAGTGGGAGCAAGCAAAGACTGCCATGGATTTTCGTTCGCGCGGGGCCTTTTATCACCGGAGAAGAGTGCATTTGGCAACGGGCCACATACAACGGTATTACACACGCGACGCCGTGACTTCGACGTCGCTGCTGGTGCCACGGGTTTCCGAGTAATTAGGGTTCCAAGATTTTCACCGAGAGTGCTGCTCCGGGCGTTTTCGGTCGCTCTGTCGAGTGGCATATTTAGGTGGTCTGGATGGCAATCCTTAAGGCTGATGCACATATCGGCTTCATGATTGTTGTGTTTTGTGGTGTGATGCGACTGTCGATGACGGAGGGTAAAGAACTTTTTTAGATTTCGGAGTTACTCGATACAATGTTGATCAGAAACGTGTACTCCCTCGTTCATAAATATTAGGATACTTATCGAAATATGCTGTAAATGTAAAAACGCACTACCAAATGGCTGGAAGTCTGAAATAAATATTGCTTTGGGGATATTGATGCTTGGTGCATAACGTTTATGCTAACTATGAAATGCGGCCTAAACTCAGAGTTTGGCAGAATTTTATTCGAATAATAGATAGTGAAAAGCTACAATATCGAAGATCGTCATGCTGACTTTTAAACAGTTAATGAGATTAAATAATTCTTTGCCAAGTGTCTATTCACTCAAGGAGAAGTATTATGTTATTATACAAATTTATTATACGAATTATTTTAAATTCTTTATTATTTTTATGTTACAAATAATATTAGGAAATTAATTTTATTTTGTATTCAAATCAAATGAATTATTTTGACATAATTTTTTGTTTAGGTTATTTCACTCAAAATAACAAATAACTTGGCATAAGAGGTTGTGGAAGTAACAAGTTAATTATTTATATAAATAGTCTAAAGAAAAGTCATTTGTCTGTTCGAATAAACTAACAGATTAGTACTTCAAATAACATGCGGTCAGATAATATAATATATTATCTTAACGATTATTTTTCAAATAGTTTGTTTTGGATAATGCCCAAGTCTGAATGCAACAGCCCTCCATGAAACTTCCAGTAATCAATATCAAATTAAGTGGGAGTAATACAAATTTGCAGATTACTTGAGCCATTGAGCCATTCATTTGCCAAAGTAATTAACTCCACAAAAATTATCAAGGAAATTAATTTAAATACAGGGTGTCGCACCTAACATGAGCACCTTCAATGTCTCACTTGTGTTTGAAGATACAGAAAAATTTGAGGGGAATGTATTACAATTTGTCTAGAAGAAGCAAATACTATGATAAACAAATCTTCCATCGGTGTTTTTTTTTAATTGGGACTATATATTTTTATCAGCGTCGCGTAATAGTTGAGATCAAGATCAATCCAATGACCTATAATAGTGTGTCCTTCATGTGACCTTCAGTACGAAAAATCCACAAATGTATGAAGTAGATTAAAATAATAAAATAATTACCATAAAGGGTCTAGTACAAAAATCTATCAAAGTTGATGGACATCACTTTGAAAATCTATTGAAATAAATTTTCTGTAAATCAAAAGTAAGTGAGATACTCAACGTGCTCACGTTAGATGGGGCACCCTGTATAAAGAGATAATCACCAATCACGTGATTTGACACTAAATTTGAAAAAATTTCAAAAGTGGAGTTAATCACTTTGGCCTCTGAACGGCTCCCTTATCCATACACTTAATATTTCTCCACATCGAGTGTTTAAAAAATTCCCCTCGATATTCACCAAAAACACCGTGTCCAATTTCTGAAATCACACTTCTCAAGCATAATCGTATATCCCCGTCGCCCGTTAACAAAGCCAGGGGTCGAGCCCCGGCGAGCTTCGTTAGTTCTGTTGGTAATAGCAGTCAGCGCTTTGCTGACTTCGTAAGGGAGTTTCGAGCTGGCTCGAGTGGAGCCAGCAGTGATCGACGGAATCGTAAGGGATTTTCGTTATGCCGAGGGAAGGTGGCCCCACCTCCTTTATGAGCAATTTCAAGAGGGGTATGTCGACTGGTCACGGCGGACATTTAATTCACCGGTCGAGAATCGTCGGGTTCGCGGCTTCTGACGCGAGACAAGGGGTGTGGGGGTTCTGGACTCGGCCCCGCGGAGCTTTCGCACGTTTAAAGCCGTTTAAATTTATAGGCATTACCGTGCTCGTGGCTCTCGCCCGTGTGTATAACTGTGTACGACGATGGAGTTAAGGCGTCACAATGGGACCGCCATTAAACCCTGGTCACGGTTCCGGCCGAAATGTCGGCCGACCGATGTTAAACGCGGGCCGAATAAAAATTTTCCTCGAGAACACCGTCTTCCGCCTGCTCCCTCCTCCGTCCACCCAACAATTCCCCTTCGATTCCCTGTTGTCCCTTTTTCTTCTATTTTTCGCTCTTCTTTCCCTCAACTTTCTACCCTCCACCCTGAACTGTGTTGTCTGTTCCTCCACCTCCACTGTTCGTTCGTTCGCGTACAGTATCTGTTCGTATTATGGCACGTCAGCCGGAAAAGACGCTGATGGTACTTTCCGGTTAATTGAAACTTGAGCCCCGGTTATATTTTCAGTATCGATGTACACTCGACGGAAGAAATGGAGTGACTTACTCGAGGATCCATTCGGGCGGTTGCTCGAGCGATGCTCTTGTTCGGTGTTGGCTGCTCTGAATGTGTTTTTTTTTGTCCCTCTATTTACATTCCGATTCCCGTGTACATTGTGTTTGCGGTGGTTTCCTGTTAGATTGAAAGTAAATATATCGAATTCGAGATAGTTGGTTGCGTTGCATGAAATTTAAATGGAACGGACACAGACGGAGTTAGGCGCGCTGCTCAGAAAGATTAGAGGATCGCTAGCGTGGATGGTCCGGTTGCCTTTGGAAAGTGAACAAGACCTAGAGCCTTGCTAAATTAGCATTCTTTCCGTGCAATACTAACACTATTGGCAATTGCAAGGGAAGGCACGAAAGTGTCGCCCTCCGATTTTGATGAAACTTCGTATGTCTGTATTGTCAGTATTGGGAATTTTGTCAGAATGCAAAAAGCAGTAGAATTAAAATTGTGTATAAAAAGAGTTTCTACCATTGGAGCACTTTGTGGTAAAATACATAAGTTTTTGCTATTATCGAAATCATTTTTTTTTTTAATATAATTGGTAACACAGTTTTTCACATATCGTCACTCTAGTTCTTAATCGTTCTATCTCCACTAGTTTCTACACTGAGAAAACTGTGTTTAAAGTTTACGAAATCTAATAGTATAGAAGCAGGAAAGTAGTGTAATAATCAAACATACTATAATATCTTCTACTGAATAGCTATCTATTACAATATTTCACAAAATTTTATCTTATTATCAACATAAATTTTTAACAGTTTTCAAAGTTTCGGTTTAGGACTTCAAAAAATATTTGTTGCTTCCTAAGTTGAATTTTCATTATATTATGGTTGAATTTATTTTCTTTAGCTCAATAAAACACACGCAGATTGATTAACTAAATTCTTTTGAAAAATTGAGTTAGAACAGTTAAAAACTCGGGCTACAATTTGTATTCTCCATCCATAACATTAACAGTTTGTTAACGGTTAACAGCGGAGTTAACTCTGGCGACGATATCCCATTCATCGACTGTGCACGAAAGAAAAATGTTTATTGAGTATATTCCTCCAGATGGTTGATTCTAAATTACTGTACGCGTTGAATGAACAAGTGCATTCGTGAGCGAATAGGACTAGAGGCAGAGGAAGTGGGCGGCTGGAAACCGGCCGCAATCCTTTTACGACTTTAGGCGCGAAATGAAAATTCTTGGAGGAGTTCGCGAGGACTTGCATGCTGGTTTTCCCCCGTGCACGTGATAGCCGGCAATATCCGGGCAAGAATTTCGCAGTGGTTTGATTGTCGTTGCGACGGCACAGGGGCTGCTTTAATATAATGGATATTGATGTCGCTGTCTCGTTCTTATGCCCATTACGCGCCGCTTCGACTATCAATTTTTCTTCTTTCGATCATCGACCATATCTGCGCGGCAATTTGAAACTTCGCGAGAGAAGAGACATATCGAAATGTCAATTCATGTCGTGACATTTCTTTACGACGTTTTATCGTTTCGCGATATTCTTCGGGGTTCCTTTGTGTGTATTATCAGTCTACAAGTATGCACATTACTATTTCAAAGTTTGGAAACAATTGAAAATAAATTTTAAAAAGTCAAGATTTTTAAAAGTATATATATTTTATTACAATCAAAGGCTTAAATACTATAAAAGCTTATATGTGTATATTGTGTATGAAAATGGTAACTTAAAAAGTAAGAGAAACCTATCTTTATCAAATGTTTGCTTCACCAAAATGAACACCTTCGTTTTTAATAACTCCCCAAACAAATTTTGGGCAGTTTATGCAGTGTTGAATAGAATTTAGGTTATCTAGAATTGTTCTTTATCTAGATTTTCCTATGTTGTTTTAAGATACTTCCAGAGTTGCGTGGCACACACATACACAAACAACAGAATACGTATTTACATAAACAAAGTTCGCCAGTGTAAAGAATTTTGAGGAATGTAGCTAGAAGAAGTAAATTTTCTCTGGAAATTGGTCAAAATATGCAATAAACTTTTCTATACAGACAGTTATTTTAAACATATTATCAGAGGACTATTTGTTTAACTAAACCGTATGATTGCTTTCAAACAATTGGACGGTAGTGTATGGTATTTGAATAGCGCAAAAATTCGACTTTCATGTTTTTGATCTGAACGTGGAGCCTTAGAATTATATGTGTACATATGTTTTTACCCAACTTGCAAACTTTAAACATTTGTTTGCTATCCATAATTGCTGAATATTAACTACTACACGCTACTAATTATTTCCGAATCATTTACTTTTAAAGTTCAAAACTCTCATTGAAATGAAATTTAATTAGCTCTGTTGTTAAAGGTATACTTCGATACATGGATATGTCCGTAAAACGAGTAAATAGAACCGACCGAAATTATTACTCGCGTGAATGTAAATGGCGTGCAGAATCGATCAGACTTTATGCGTGCGCATAATTAAATTGATCTGGTTTTGCTGGCTTCCCGTCCTATTTAACCACTTTCTCTATACGCGGCGTCTTGCATTTTGCAATTAAACTCGTTTCGTACCGATTTCTCTGCCAGTGCCGAGTGGAATTTTTAATTGAACATCGATACGTTTGAGCGAAACTTCCACGTCTTCCAGACAATTTTTTCGCAATGTAATTGTAAACGAACACTTTACGGATTCATTCCCTAGTGAAAAACGTGAAGGTACGGAGATGTTATTTTTATTATTTAATTAGTTACGATAGTTTAAAATTCGTACGAATAATGTGTACTATCGTGTATATGATTCAAGTTGAGTAAATGCATTTAACTTATTTATTGTAAAACATAACTGCAAATTAACAATATTTTATGTTTTTCTTTTAACTATTTAAAGGTAACTTCGTATGAAATTGATGATTTTACTACGACAGCTATCATGTTTAAAGTTGTTGTACCTACATTAGTATTAAAAATATGATCTGTGTTGCTATAACAATGTATCGTATTTTGTAGGATTTACGGAATTCTCTGTTTAAGTCACGTGACCCGAACCAGTTGGTTCCTATTCAGTAATTAAAACGCGATCCTCGTGAACTCACGGAGTCTGCTAAAGTCTTTTTCCTTTAATAGCTAATTAAGGAGAAAGGAGGAGGAACAACACAATTTTCCGTCTCTTAGAGGTACCGTGGAGTGGTATGTCGCGCGGGGAAAGAAGCGAAAACGTTGTCTTTTTTTCTTTTCGATGTAATTCGACAGAGGACAAAGGAATGAAAGAAGGGAGAGACTGAACACGAAGAGGCTAGGAGAGTGCTTCACGATGATCTTTGATTGTCTTAAGTACTGAACATTTATTTTATCGAATTTCTTGTTCCCTTGGAAAACACGAATGTAGATGTCTGCATATTATTCAACAGGTATTTTAACTTTGAAATACCTATTTTTTCTTGTCACACGACATTTTTCCTATTGATTTCATGCATGTGAAATTACGTACTTTCGGTTAATACAAGTTAAAAAAAATTATTCTATGGAACGGAAGCTCTTTTCATACGAACTATTTATTCTATGATGCATAAACACAGATTAAAAAAAGTAACTTTTAAAACATTGTTCTTGTTGGAAAAAATTAAAATTATGCTACACGTATAGTATCGTATTTGTCCATCTATAATATTAAATATTACTAAGCTTTACTCTTCAGAGACAATCTAATAAGGCTCATCTTTTAATCCAACCTTCCAATCACATCGATCTTCCATAATTTTTTAAACAGTTACATTATTCATTATTTTACTTTCAATGTGCTTGCACAATGCAACACAAACTCTATATCGAAAAGAAGCTACAATAAGAGTCAAAATTCGTGTAATATTTCTGTAGCACCCTACTATTCTCAGATCATGGCAGTGATATAGTTTGATATGATTTTCTTAACATTTTCGGGATGAATATGCGACCAAAAAATTCGAGAAAAAGAAATTTGAAGATCTAACCAGAAAATTTTGTAAATATCGTTAAACGTGGTGAATGTACTATTATGATTTGGGTCAGCATGGCAACTTCTGGTGTAAGACAGTTGATTTTTATTCAGAATACTATGGACAAATTTGGATATTTAAAGATTTTAATATTGAATTTAGCTGCAAGTGCATTCATGGGTTGTTTTCAAAATATACATCAAACGTGATTGGAAATTGTATGCTGGAAAACACTTACAACCAGTTAAGTCTTTATCCACAATCACCAGCTCTCAATCTAATACAGTATCTATGTGAAATGTTAGATTCTAAATTGAGAGAAACAAACATGAATGAATCCCATACTTCTAAAGTGTATACTCACTTTTGACTCTCACTGTAGATCAGTAATCTATTATTTATATTTTCTCAAAGTGTTTGTTTCATGTTTATGTTTATAATTTATTTTTATATATTATACTTTATTTGTGGAACTCAAGCGGATCATTTGAAATCATCAAATGTGTCATTTGGTGACCCGCGGGTTATAGGTTGCCGACGCCTGCAGTAGATGATACGACCAAAACTAGTGCGTTTGCTAATACAAGTGTCCAACGACGTTAATAAATTCCTTATAAGCTGAGAAATGAAGTTTTTTAGTTTTCCAAAGTTCCGCCACTTATACACCGTGAACTGGCGAGAACCACGGGCGCCGGTGGAGAGAACGGCGTTAACGACGCGAATCTCTGATTTTTTCCGATCCGTGTCCTTACGGCGCGACGACGAAGACGCGAAGAAAACAAGTATCAAAGTGTTATTACGCGCGGTTATTGGACGGAGGAGGAAAAAGTAGGTGAACGGACGCGAGGTGAAAAAAGGACGGCTTTATAAGCAATTGTTCCTCGTTTCCGCCTGGGCGCCGAAATGAAAATTTCCCGGACAAGTTTCCGTGATCCTGCTTCTTATTTCGGTCCACATTACTCATAGTCGTTTCTCCGTTACCAGGTTGCCGGGTTGTGTAACCTCCGAGATGTTAATTCTCCTCGCCTGCGTCGAGACAGTAAAATTTGCACGCCCGAAGTTTCGCTGACATTTCTGCCAATAACTACACTTCGCGTTAGAACTTAATACAGGGACTTCAGTCGCGTCTGTGTTTAATGGTCTTTAAAAGATCCAGGACATATGAAAAAGTTGATTAAATTCGGTATTTAGTGTTTGTTTGAATAATTTTTTTAATTATTCGACACCCCTTTAAATTGATGTTGAACATCCCTTGAAAATAAAAATGATTACAACAAACAGTAGGTGAAATTAATGAGAAATGCATTATGAGTTGTTTTCTGTATATTTTTTTTAGAAATTACAACGTGGGAAACATTTTCTTTGAGATTTGAGCCATTAAAGTTGGTGCATTTTTCAGTTATTGTTACTATATAAAAAGTTTATATAATAGGTAGAATTTAAGAATAATCTGTGGCTAGTACATGTATCTATTCTGTTGTATTTATATGGTTAGTAAGATTTTTTTACTGAAATCTATAAAGCAGTCTGACACTACTTTTTCTCGTTCAAACATGTAGTTCATAACAATGTATCATACATATAATGTTTCTTCCATTAATATTTTCCATATTCGTAACATCGCAAGGATTTCCAGTATAATGGTATTTCTGGATACATTGTACTCTAACAAAGCAAAATACATCGTAGGAATAGATTTTTCTTTGGCCTTTTATATTATTCTTCTGTATGCAGTAATGTATAGGAAGTGAATGTAAGATAATAAGGAATGACGTAAACTTGGGATTCTTCGTAGAGTTTGTTTAATGGAATACTTTCTTCTAACAAATAATTATAAGAATTATCCTCTTCCTCAATGGACATGTCTTTCAGTATTTACGAAGTAATATCATTGTACACAGAGAAATACGAGAATCTGTATGTACATAAAAACAACAAAATAAACAATAACATTGTTTGCCAATTATTCCCATACGAATCCAAGAATAATCTAATCGTAGAAGGAAAAGAATGTTTAATTTTTGAATCGATAAAAACTTGCATATTATCTGTTCAGTCTGAAAAGATTTATAGGTTCGTAACAAAACATTACGCACAATAATTCGTAGAACACCCGATTTCAGGTTTCATTTCCATTTAAATTTAATTCCGCAGATTACACGCATAAAGTATATCAGATTTTATCTACATAATTATAGAAACATAATTATTACATAATTATTAGAAAAAATTGCTCTGCCCAATAACAGGATTTATGAAGTTGAACTTTTAGTAAGAAGAAAAAAAAACCGTTCTGTGTCCAATAACAGGATACGTATATGTAATTCCTTTTTTCCCAGTAGGAAAAAAGGAAACACAATTAGAAAAGGTTCTTCTCCCTTTGTGGTGATCGGTCCAAATGTAACTCGGTTAGTCGATACGTGTACCGTTCCATTGTTCAAATTGTTATAAAAGAGGAAACGAAATTTTTTTGGAGGTTTATTCGCCGGATCGGGCAAAAAACAATGAAGGCTGGTTTCTCTGTCGTGTAGAGATACAATTTGACAAAGAGGAAGACGAATGGAAAGGGAAGAGGTAAAGGAAAAAATATGTGACTCGAGAGAACGAGTAAGGAAAATCGTATACAATTTTCTTTGTCCGCAGGTACAGTAGGGGGTCTGCATTGATTTTCCATTTGCGTTAGTTCTCTTCGTTCTTCGACTAGTTTTCTCTTTTTCTTTTCTCGATGTCGGTGCTTGAAGCTCATTGAGGCTTCGATTTATCTCACGTGTGGCAGCTCATGTTGTCTAAACACTATAGAACGGAGAAAGATCAAGAAAGCGAGAAAAGATCAGTCACGTTTCGACCTGTGTGTACTTATAAGCTGCTACGTAAAGAAAACTGGTTTCTTTTTCTACATCTAATGTGATTTCGTCAGAAACGTTATAAATCTGTTGACGAAACCGTGGTCGTTGATAGATTACGTTCGATAAATCGTCCTATTCATAGAAAGAAAATTGATCTGTACTCTCTTAGAGCCAATATTCTATGCAGCAACGAGTAATCTTCTGTTTTCTTAATATGATAGTAATACTGTTTAAATTCCATGTAATAAGAATATTGGAGAACAATAGGTAATGTCATTAAGGGTGCGAGTATTCATGGTTTTCTTGAAAACCAACATTTTATTCGATCTTCGTCCAATAATAGTACACTTTTGTGGCTATTCAAGTTCAGGATGATTCTTTTCCGTTTCATTTAAATCGAAAAACCTCTCATTCTACCAGTATTCTGCTACAAGTGATAACGTTCTTTTGTGTCAAACACACCAATAACGCCCACGGTACACGCGTAATTTCTTTGATAAAATACATTTTGGATGGTATTGGAAAATCTACAAACCTCCTTTCCCGCATGTTTCGCAGTCTGATGTAAAGTAGATCTCCACGTTTTCGGTTGAGAAATTCAAGTATTCCATCCAAAAATAAATTAGGAAGGAAAGGAATGAAAAAAAAAATAGGTCTATTTAATATCGATCTTTTCGACTTCAAAATAACAAGATACAGATTACTCTCGATTATTGTCTGGCTTGTCCTACACGATTATTGTCCACACGTTATCCCCACCACTGGGGGTGGGGTGGAATCTGTCAAAAGCATACCTTGTTTCCGAGGTTCGGGCAAAAAACGAATTTACGAGGATCTGAAGCGTTTCTCCCTATGAGATTATTGTCCTGGCGCGGACCCGCGTTCGGGACGATAATCGAGAGGAGTCTGTATAACGCATATAAAAGGTATAACAAATGTGTTGTAGGTCCCTGAAATGGGCCACTCGTGAGGTGATTTAGAACAAGATTTTCCTTAGCAAAAATGTTATCCAAGCTTTGTTAACGAGATATTAACGGAAGACCCCGACCAATCAGAGCGCGAGTCTGTCGTCCGAGCTCCGATTGGTCGGGGTTTTTCGTTAATATCTCGTTAACAAAGCTCGGATAACATTTTCGCAAAAAGTTGTTTCAAACCATCCCAGGAACCTCTCATTTCCGGGAGTCGAAGTTATTTTAGGACACCCTGTATATATATATATATATATATATATTGGTCTCATAATTTTCAAATAACGATTTAAGGGTCTAGGCTTTAAGCGTGAAACGGTCAAACCTCACCAGTAGTGCTTTTCTAATCCAACCGAGTCCCCGAACACTTACGGGTTTATAGATTGAAATGGGGTCACGGTGTTCACAAACTGACTGGAGTGTTCGTCAGTCGAACAAGGTAAACGCCGAATGGGTGCAAATAGAGTCGGTGAATTTCAACGAAATTCGGCAAGACAGTTTACGCGAGCTAGGAACAGAGAGGCAAGGTACAGAGAGGGAGAGAGAAAGAGGGTTGGAAAGCTGCAGCTGCTTTTCCCCATGTCAAAGATATCCGAGGGAAAAGAAAAGACGCTCAGCGGCGGGAAAAGCGAGACAGAGCCCGGAAAGAAGGCTAAACGTGCTGTGCTGCGATTCTACTCACCAAAAGAGAGAGAGACAGAGAGATAGAGTATAACGTCACGGGCGGTCCGCGCTTTCGTGGCACGCGAGAGCACGATAAGAATTCCCGTCGCTCGATAAAAACAAACATTGTCGAGGGTAGCGCGCGATGGTGGTGTCCTGGCTCTCCTGAAAAATAGATCTCGGTAGGATTCACTCGACGAGGGGGTGGACGATGGAGGTTGAACCATACGGAATCCAACCGTGACGGCGCAACGCTTAAACGAATTCAAATGTATGCCACTGTCAGACTCCAATAAGTTGCAATCCACCCGACAGCGCATTGGCCCTAGCTTCTTCCTATTCTTTTTTTTTCTTTTTTCAAATAAGATGACTTTATTGTTTGAAATTGCCGGGGAGACCGACCGACCGGTTTAGCCGGAGACAGCTGTCGCGTTGGATGTTAACTTGCCGGGGCGAACGGTACCGACGTATTCTGATACATCACTTTCTTTAATGATGCCTGAAGGCCTGACGCGAGTTGAAAAGTGGGGGACGAGATTGCTCGCCGGGGATTGCGTTATTGTGATGTGTTGTTTGGGTTCGGTTCGGTGCTCGAAGGTGTTACGGGGATAAAAGAAAATCTTGGATCGAGATATTGTAGCGACGAGTGAAAGGATGGTGGGATTGATAGTTTGGTGCGAGGCGTTAGGTTCTGTAAAATTGTGGGGACAGAATTTACAGATGGATTTTGTCGGTGTTGTCCGCACCTGAAAGGTATAGATATCTACAGTGGGAGATCAAATTATTGTGAACAGGTGGAGAAATTATTTTCTTTTCTTAACATATTAGGTGTACAACTAAAATATATTTTGGAATGTTCTTGTTATTGCCGATTTATGTGTTTCTTTTGTTGATTGTTGGTATCCTTAAGTATGATTTATTTTAATACTGTTAAATTATATTGTGACGAAAAAATGTTGATTGTATGCCGAGACGAATTCAAGCAATTATAGATGCGAAGGGTCGCGTGACGGAATATCGATACATATATTTTTTGAGAAATTATAATCGTTGTCATATGTCAGTAAAAACATAACAATATGTTTTGTAATAAGGAAGGTACCATTATAAGTTTATTTTCAATTCTGTTCTTAATAAAATTCAAATAAGTGATACTTTAAGTGTTCATAAGAATTTGATCACCCTCTGTAATAAATAGTGCTTTCATTTGTAATTTGCGGATTTTTTATGCAAATATAGATTTTGTTAGTTTACAGAACCTGAATTCTATTAGGTCTCATGTAGGTAATAGAAAAACGTTGTTAACTCTTTAAGGCTTGAATTATATTATCGTTATCTTTTTATCGCAACTTTTATTCCAGATACTTGAAAGCTGTTTGAATATTTTTTTTATCGAAACAACTAAATGTGGTGTCTCCGAGTGCTGGCAAAATTTTATAGCTTCTCAGAGAAGGTCAAAGAAGTAGTAAATACTTATAAGTCTATAAGTTATACTAGCTGGGTTTTAAGCATATTGGTTCATGACAGCATTTTATCGCAATATAGGCGGTATTACAAAATACCATCTGGACATAAACGCGTAAATTTTGCAGTCTGATACTTATCATTAGCCTGCGAATAATTTCGTTATTCACTGTACATTGTTCTATTTGCGGAATTGCATTATTACAAATAAGTGCTACTTACACATCGTTGTCACGTTTGCTAGAAAGAAAGAGTTTTATATCCTCGTTTGTGATAATAGCGTTTTAAACGTAACAAATGTGTAGATACTTTTTATTAAACAGTAATTAATTAGCCTGTGCTGAACACAAGTTGTCACTCTTCTATATCCTACCTTGTTATTACTTTCATTGTTTTACGTGATGTTTTTGTTCAGAATACATTGCTCATGTTCGCAATACGCTCGTCTTTAATTTTGTGTAGATGCTTAAACTTAAAATATCGCTGTTATTTTAGCTTTCGGTTTCATCGTTCTCATAATTATGGGAAGAATTCAAGAGTTGTCGAAGTAACTCGAAGAAAACTAGATCGTCGAACAAATTGGAAAATAGAATCGAATCCTTTTTTTCACTTATAACTGTCGCTGTTGCACCGGTAGCGGCTGTCAGATGTGGTTTCCATGTTTCGAAAACTGTTCGGAAGCTATTTGCGCATAATACGACGTTTGACAGATAGGTCGATGCTCCTCTTGAAACTTGCCATGACTTCCTGCCCTCAAATAACTTCAATTTTCGTATGTTGATCGTGCAGTACGTTGTCTTCTTCTGTTTATTTTATGAGACTGCTGGAACATCTTTAAGAACTCTAGCAAAATGTCCAGAGTAGCTCGCTTCAGAATACGTACAACTTTCTTATTTTTCTTACATTTTCTTTTCGTACCTCTTTTCTAAATTATCTCTGTACTATCTTCACAATTACATTGTGATAACATTATAAAACTAGTTTCGCTGACAATCTATCTTATATTCCAATTGATAAAGGGTAACACCATATGCCTATATTCATTGATAGATTAGATAGATACTTTTGATAACGGTTTGTTAATAATCGACTTGCCCAATGTTTATTTACGATGTTTCATTCTACACTAAAGAATACTTACGTATATCTAGCAAAACAGAATGCTATTAACTAATAATACGAACTGAGGAATTAGAAGGATTATTAATTAATTAAAGAAACTAAGGAATCGTAAGGATTATTAACTAACAAAAGAAACTAAGGAATGAAGATAATCTTTTTAAAATGCAGGGCGTTGGTTTTTGTTGGCCATCTGTGAATTCCTCCAACGTTGTTCAGCGTAATCGTTAATTCGATCGGGACTCGTTGAATTTTCGGATTCTATCGGCCGCATTGTGGAACGAGTTAACCGAACCGCTGATAGTCCGTTCCGTGGTTTACGGGAAAAATAGCCGTTCACCGGCATACGCGAATGATAACGATCCTAGTTAAGAGTCCCCGCAACTACGCCGCTCGATAAAATAAACTCGGTTTTAGAGTCGGAACAACTTCCCGTTAATTTACTGGGCAATCATGTGCCCGCGATGGTGTTTAGTTACCTGTGCTCCGCTTTTTTTTTTATTCCTTCCTTCGGGTTTCTCTGGCGTAGCAATTATTTTCATAAAGAAAAAACACGATGCGAGAACAAGATGGGAGGATGTGTCGTCGAACTGCATTCTTTGCGGTATCAAATCTACGTACGACCGGTTATCTTAACGATAAATATGAGATTTTTTATTTATCTTTATTTATACAGGTCAGTGCCTCAAAGTATTGAAGCGTTAGTTCTGAAATTATTGACGAAAAATTAATTATTTATCGAATCACGTTATATAAATATACGTGAAAACGTTTTAATGTAATTGAGATATTCATAGACTAAATGTATTCATAAATTCAATTAGCTTCATTTCTGTGTGCTGCGTACATTGCTATAAATGAAATTTGAAAGGTCCATTTTACGAGACGAAAACATTTTTATCGTTACTTATGTATCCAGTAAAATGAACGGAGTGGTATAGCGCCAACTAGGAAACATTTCATTTGAAATGTTTAGTAGAGATTCTTTTGACAATTTATACATACATATTTTATTCCTTCTGCCATCGTTTTATATTGAAAAGTATTCTTTGTACTACTACCTACTTTTTAATCTACTCCTAATTAATACCAACATTATTTGATCTAGAACAACATTATCAAAGAATACCCAACTTATTTAATACTTCGACTGCCACGTCACTCAAATATGTTATATTTTACAAATTAATATCACAGTATAATTTAAAACAAAATTAACCCTCTATTAATTAAACACATGTATTTTCTACGGTTTATGATTTAAAAAACGAAATAAATGGCGTCTGACTACGTACGACCTTTTTCACTGTGGCAATCAAACCGTTAACCCTCCTGTTCCCCTTAAACACATATGATCCGAATTAAAGATTAAATTTCAATGTGTATTATCTTCCTAAATATTTATTTTTATTATGTTACGCCTGTTTTTGTGTACATCCGCATTTCATAACCCTCTAATGGCAAAGCCCGGCTCGTATTCGACCCAAGTTCTTTTTGTGCAGTCCCCATTCTATTTTTAATTATTTTCTCATCATTCTCGTTTAAAATATTTTTCATTTAAAAAACGTTTAATCCTTATATTATTATTCGCATCCGAAAATAGAAAAAAAAATACTCGGGTCGGATCCGACCCCACTTCACCAACTGCGACATTAAAACCCATCTTACCATTCGTGGGTTAATAATATTTTCACAATTATTTCAAAAATTTGAAATAATCCAATTCATTTCAATATTTAAAATAATCAAATCATCAGGGATACAAACATGCAGAGCAAATGAAAAAAAACCAGCAGAGTTAAACGTCATAAAATTCATTCGCAAATTCATGGAAGTCAAATTTTCCGAGAGCAATCCAGAAACCTTTAAAATATGCTACCATAACACCAAGAAACCCACGACTCGTGATATTCGTTCGAAATAGTTTTCCGTTCTCATTAAAGTGTAACGTTGTTCGATCGTGTAGCCCGGTGCAATAAACGTATGTACGCGTCCTGCGAAGAGCGCGGACGGAAAATTCACGCGGGAAAAGGGACTCGTTAAATCCGTGGCAAGACCGTCCATTAATTCCAACCCCACCCATTAATTCCATAACACGATGGGGAATAATGTCGGTCGTTTAACATAATAAAGACGTCCAGGCAGCAGTAGGCTTTCGTCAGAGGGTGGGTGCACACGTCGGCAGACACGATTACGGGAATTCGAATGCGAGCCAGCGACGTGTCCTCGAGCCGACTCCAATCAGGCTGACGTGAATCGCTGGCGTTCTTCTTTTCTTTCAATTTTAGCATACGCCCGACTCCTCGCAAAAACCAGCCGTCGCGCTTGGGCCTCGACCGGCAAGCTCGATTCTAGTCTGGCCGTCTGCCAGCCCGTGCTTCACGTTCCGCAGACGTGTTGCTCTCTCTTTTGCTCTTCCTTTCTGCACGTATTTATCTCACACGAGCAACGGTGTCCCCGTGTAATTCCCATCGACGTACCTGTCCGCCTTTCGCATTAGCTCCCCCCCGAGCGACGCCTGGAAATTCGCCGTCACACGCATCGTCGTAGACCGAACGGATCCTCTCGAGACTTTTCCTGGTACACGTTACTACCTGGGAACGGAATTTTTGCTAGTATGATTCGTTGATCTATTGTTCACGCGTAGGTAACGATTTTATTGGTAAAATGTTATTGCAGTTTGCAAACATAACGATGCAGTGGCATGCTGCAGTGAAGTAGACCGTTTTGGAGCATTTGGAAATATTTTGTTTCATTTTAGGGGATTTTTGGCTGTCCTCCACTGTTTTGAGTTCTAAATAACTGGCGACTGATAAGTATCGATGTTTTATTCTTTTAAGTACTCAAAAGTTGAAACGTCGGTTCTGCCGTTTTTTCCGCAAATAGCTTGACTCGATACAGTGATTCCTCGATAAATGCGACACGAACAACGGCGTTATTTCCACCATTGGGGGGGTCTCCCTCTGGGACCAATCAAAACGGAGTAAACAGAACCTAAGCAGAAATTCGGCTTCATGCGAAAAACAAATTTATGAGGAGGTGAAAACTTTTGCGCCTTGTCATGAATGGTCCGACACATCATGGAGATATTACTGTATTTTCGGCTGTTCATGTGTGATAAAAATCATAAATTTTGATACAGACTGTGACGAAAGTATAATACTTCCAACATTTTTTTATGTGAAACAATATACACTTTACAATAAAATAAAAGAAAGTGTAAAATTACCTTCCTTTTTAGAAAAGATGCATTAATACCAATAAATAGCTTCAAAAATGCATATTTTCCAAGGTTTTTTCTACACAGTACACAGAAAAATTGTCAGGTACTAAGAGGGTTATGATACGATCTGCTCGTAGTCTCAAGAATCACCATTGGATATACAAAACTCACGAATTGATATCTCCAGAATAAAGAAAAATCTCTAAATTGCGACCTATGAGAATTACCTCTGACACTGCAACATATCATTGTACATTGAAATACTATGATTATAGACAGCAATTTAACATAAGGCACATCCCTTATAAAGGATTCTCTTCTGTCAGGAATAATATATGAATTTGATGAATTTTCATTTAGATATACGGATGCACCGGAGATAAACTGGATTATTTTATCTTGCCTTGTGCACACTTGACTACTACAAATACATAGAGTTCCTATATATCATTGAGCAGGTGATATCACCTTTAAAAATGGAAGTAATGCCGCGGTGAGCCATCTTTGAAGTTATGAACTTTAAACCCGTTTTTAGGGGTGGTCCCGCTGTGTCAGCAGAATAAAAGTGCTACTGTCCGATTGATCGTAACAAGACGTTTCCACGTACGTGTATAAAAATGATTGCACGGTTTTAGATCCCACGTATATCTGACATTGTTCCTTAGAAATCTTTGACAACCTAGGTTGTAGTTAACCTTGTTTAGGGATTTTCCTGACAAGCTGCGTCCTTCTGGATGAGTATTGCTTTGTCAGCGACCTTTGTCAGCGATTTGATGATACGACCATATTCATCGATCTTCAGCTATCTAAATAACAATCTATGGTAGGCCAGTAATTACTGGTAATGGTAGTTCTTTAGATACATTAAAAACTCCGTTTTAATTGGATCGTTAAAGAAAAATGATGTGTGTTATCCTGAAAACATATGGAATTTCTTCAATCGTTTTTACATCGTAATACAAATCAGACGTTATAGAATCAAATTTAGTTACAGTGAATTGGGTCAATGATTTTCGACGCCTTTTATCTAAATCCCTTTATCTAATCGATAAATTATGGGGTTAAACCAAAAATAACTTTCACTCTATTTGATGAATCCATCAGTCATATCATTCAGAACATTGACTAATAAGTATGAAACAGTAATAATAGAACATTCTTAAGTTTTACAGTAATCGCCAAATGTATTAGCTGTACCAATAAGTAATTCTCCATTTTTCACACCTATTAAATAGTAACGAAAAAATAAGTCGAAAAAAAGGATTAATTTTTTCCGTTTAAAGTTTCTTTTTCGAGGCAATTGGTCTTGAACGTTCGTAGAATAAAAGTAGAAATGGTCTGCAATGAACAGACGCGTCAGCCAATTCCTATTCTACTGCCTGTGCATCCACCGAATTTTCAAATTCGTTTATCCTAAAAACGAAGGATCACCCGAAAACATTTTATTCTTTCTCTTCGACTTATTTTTTCATAAAAAATCACCTTCTGCCCGGTGTGTGCTACTCGACCCATATAGTACATAAAAGCGAACAAAAGTTAACTCGTCTGTAATAGAACAAACCTTAACCCCTTCAATGACGAATTTTTCAAGTATATTTAAATTAAATATATTTATAAATACTAACAACTATTAATTAGTAGAATACCATGTTTTGTTGCAGAAATTCCTAGCGAATATTTAATTACAATTTCGGAATGATGCTATCTCTCAAGAGGTTAAAACCATCAAGTTATGTATTTACGACTCGACCAAGTGTTTCCGCCAGGCCATTTATTTCCCATCTGAAAATGTGTCACCCCATTTCTAAAATCGTAATCGTTCAGCGAAGAACGGTCACACATATACCCAGGAATACATGTACACATTTCGCGGGCAAACAGATCGTCTAGATTTAAACTCCACGCTCCATAGTGTCTGGTCGAGATTCAACGCAGGCCTGTCCCGGCGTTAAGCTTGTAACGCGGTCAAGATGAATATTACGTCCACCGTAAGAGAGGGATAAATTGTTCGGGGCGCGCGAGGCGCAGAGATTGCGGGCTCGTGTTACAGGCGTAACTGGAGCTTCGATGCACGCATAGAGGCGCGTATACACGCGCAACGCTGACAGAATTCGAATTGAGGGTTGGGGAGGGGTTGGGGGGAATTTGGACAGCGTCGTAACACGGGATCAATATTTGTTCCATTGGTTATTCCTCTGTCGATGAATCGGTAATACTTTCACGTAACCACGTGCACGCGAAAAGATCCGTGATTGTTTACGCATTGTTGTAATTTTGGGGGAGCACGCAGATATTTTGGTTATAGGAACGCGCTTGTAGCTTCAATGTCAAACTGTGATATGTTTATTTCATTGCATGAGGTGATTGGTCATTGGAGGCGAATGTGTGGAATACAATTTTTGCGCATCAAGCTTTGTATTTTGAAGACTTGCTTTTGAAGGTTTATTTGATCAATTTTGTTTGTACTGATAGTAAGTAGATATGGCAAGTCACGTACAGACATGGTTGGTTGAGCTCTGCAGCTAACGAATTTTCTAAGTCACTTTTGTTGAGAACAAAGCTTTCGTTTTCGACGTTCCACTTGGTTTTTTTGTGTAGAATTACTCATTCTGTATAGAATTGACAGAACATAAGATCTTCGTATTTCTACGATTAGTGTTTATAAAATCGTCAAGATTTTCTCAAAGTTTAACTTTTTAGTGTGCCTAATGTATCATTAAGGATAGTTACAATTAGAAATCAAATTACAAGTTTCATCATACAAGTTATATGTGGAATAATATGTCTTACTGCCCCAAAGTTTAGAAGCAGTCATATATTTTAGTTGAACAAATAATCGTTTGTTAATATTGTGAAATTAACAGTCTGTAAAAAAGGTTGATTGCATATTTTGACCCGTTTGCATTAAAAATTTCTTTTTCTAACGATATTTCTAAAAAATTCTTTTATTTTGTCGAATTTCAGTTATATACGTGTTTTGTTAGTTGTATGTGTGTGACATACAATTGTGGAAGTATTGAAAGTAGAATGGGAAAAAGGTGTAAAGTACCTATATTTTAAGGAATTAATAAATAGAATGCCCTAAATTCGTCTGGAAATTATTAAAAGTAAAGGTGGTTATTTTGATGATACAGAGATTTGATAAATTCAAGTTTTTTTTTGTTACTTTTAAGTTAGTTTTGTCATATATAATATATACGTACGTATAAGCCTTTGATCGTAATAAAAAACTGCAACTTGTCTTTATAAGATTATACTTAACTGCTTCCAAACTTTCGAACGGTAGTATATCTGCCAATATTCGAAGTGCGATAAATCGACGCACGATCAATAATAAAATTAGAGCGAAACACAGGTTACATTTCTCGTCGTGTCGTGTCAGATTTGGAGAAAGCGACAGATTCAGTCGTTTTAATCGAATCGTTTTTAATTTTACATGTACGTCCCGTCGCCCGAATGGAATCACTCGGAATAATCACGTTTCCAATTATAATTGCACCGAAAGTAAACGACGAGTTAGAAGTTATTTAAAGTAAGGCGGCAATCTCGTGACTGATTCGCGCAGAACTTCCGGAAATTGGTTACGGGCAACATAAACGAAGATAAATCATCCGTGCAGAAGTTTAGCCGATAGGGGAAGAGTGCGACTGCCCACAAGATAAACTACCACCGCACAATACCTAATTCCGATCAGTCCGGTCACAACTTCTTCCGGTGAACTGCTTCGCGCGCTTAACGTAAATTAATTAAATTTCTGAACCCTGCACTTTCGTGACGTGACTCTTGTCACTAATCTGTCTTTGAACTTTGATTACAATTGCAAAAGAGACTAAGTAATATGTTATCTCAGTAAATAATTCATAATTTCAATTTGCGTCAGATAATATGCTTTCGTAGTAACATGACGTAAACTGAAAATATTTTTCAACCTTTTTTTCCCCAATTGGTGGAGGGAATTGGACATCCAAAGCTACCAAATGATTTAAACTTATATTACAAGCTATTGATACATGATAATCATCATTATGACAGGATAGCCGATTTTTCCTTATGAGAAAATTAGGTGCATCTACATGTATATTGACGCTATCGTGACTTGAACTCATAGGGATCAGGATCATTGGGTACATTTCTGGAAAAATAAGGCAAAATGGCTCTCTGAAGACAATGTGTACGATAGAAAATGACCCTTCTATACAATAAAGAACTGTACATACAGTGAGTAACGAAAGTAGTAAAACGTCAGATTATTCGTGGGTTCACCGTGAAAAAATTGTATAATATATTATTCTAAAGTACTAAGTTATTGATAATATAGATAGAGTATAGACTTCGGAATTTTATGCAAAATCAAAATTTTAGATACTGATATCTAAAAATCAAAATGGTGCAGAATTTCGAATTCTGTACCAGTGACTTTACTACGTTCATAATAACATATAAATAGTAGTAAGCTGTATTAAAACGTTTGTTTTATTATTTTGTCCAAGTTAAGAGATGTTATAAATGCATAAACATCCGCGGTCTAGTAATAACTATTGTAAGTGTTGTTCCGATCTAACGCAGGTAGGCGATGGTCGCAGCGATCCAGTCGCGGAAACCGTCATAAATTGCGATTACCTGAACAGTTGTAGAACACATGCAAAGCATTCACTCTAAGGCCATTTCTTTATTGTATGTCAGCGGTGACTTCTAGGAATTCCAGAAATAATACATACACAAAGCCCCACTTCTTCCACCTCAGATTACAATTTCTTCCATAACATACACCAATAAAAATTCTGCATTTTCCACTAATCACACGTCGATCCTTTGCTACAAGCGTCTATGCTTGTAACCACCAGTCAGAACACATTCAATCGTCGACAAGAACACATCGCACATACATACACATACAACACTTTGTTACATTTACGTTTATATTGAACTTTCAGTGTGTTACAAAGTAGTGTCGAAGTATTCAAACACCATATCGATATTAATTTACCAACTAACAGTGTCAAATCGCGGGTTTATCGCGAATGCTCTTCATCAAGTGTAGTGGCAGATTCGTCGCAAACAACTAAGCGTAATTTGAAGGAAGAATTAAATTAAGGTATGCACAAACTATAGAAAGTAAATTTTAACAATCACCACAGAACAATATTGTTCGAATATTTTCTTTCCTCACTGTACATTATGTTATTTCTAATCAGAGTAGATACAAATTCAGGGGGGCTCTAAGGTACAATTTATGAATAGCTCATCAGTCTCTTCGTTTTTTCACAACTTTTTCCGAAATTCTGTCTGCAATCAAACTTACTTTACCTCCCCCGAAAAAAGAGACAGTAACGCCCCACCGATTAACATCTCCGTCGGCAGACGAGATTCCATGGGGATTACCATGTTTTCCTCATTCATTTCCCAGCTGATTAAACATTTTCCCATAAATTTGTCACCGGGAACGAGACCCCCGGCGTCGTCGACTGCCTCTAATTCAATTAAACGAAGTAACGCGCTCCATTGATTTAAGATTCCGGTCGGAGTTTCGCAAAACTTCGCCCTCCGCGTCGCGCATCCCCCCTCGCCTTTGCGGGAACGTCCTGGCTGTCGCAAACCTGGCACTTCCTAACCGGCGTTTCTTGTTCGCCCGATACATTGTCGTTTTCACAATCCACGGATGGAAGCGTGCCGCGCGCCACGGCCGAACTTGCGAAATCGATCGTTCTGACTCGAGGAATTTTTACAGAAACGGACGGGAAGAGGATTCAGACCGTGTGAGCCTAATCTAACCGATTCGAGGTTAGTCTTGAAACGAAATTTTACCCTTGCCATACAAAACCGATTGTTTTTTGATACATTAACACTAGAATAATGTATGTATTAAATTAAACTACACTATATAATATCCCTTTAACGACCAGACATTTAAATCGTTATTTCAAAATATGAGAATGACATGTATGCTGTATCTTGTTATTTTGAAGTTGAAAATATCAGTATTAAACCAACCTACTTTATAATTATTTAAAATTCATTTTTAACCCTTTTTGGGGGACGAACAGTATTTCCCGCGATTAGTTCATTCAAAAATGGTGCCCATACGTGCACTTCATCTATATTTTTACGAGAAAACTTTCTAACCCCGTCATTATTTCGAATGTATATACCAGTGGTGACCCAACCTTGTCAGGAAAAGAGCCATATATCGCCTATCAGAAATACTCAAGAGCCGCATCCTCTATTGGAATGGTATTAAATTGCGAGTTACGCTTACAAGCTGTGTGTCTCACACTACATAATAAAGTCAGCAAACTGACAAAGGCATCGTATTACATGTGTGTATGTATTATTAATAATAATTCTCGGCAATGAAAAGTGATTCCGTTCACAATAATTTTTCCCTAAACAAGCCTCACTAGAATGTTCGAATAGTCTCAAAGCAATGAAACATCCTCCGTTCTTGATTTCCCTAAAAATCTCCAAGCAAGAGTAGCAAAGTACCCCCAAGTGTATCCGGTCGGTCCAAGTCGATCTCTCGACCAGTCCTCCCTCAGGGTCTCTCTTTCGTTCTCCAAAGAGAAAGACAAGATCTTCTCTTCGCTTGGTACGCTCTGGCGTTAGGTACGTGTGCGTGGACACACTGTGAATAATAAATAGAGGAGCCGGTGCAGCGATAAAGCTTCGCTACGCGTTATTACTATATTATATACACGTGAGGGGCGCAACGACGTTCCGGTTCTATCTTTCTTTCTCTGTCTCTCTTCCTCTTTCTCTTTCTGTTCCACCCTCAGCCTGTCCATCCTCTGCGTTTCTCTCTATCCCACGGGCGTCTCGGGTTCTTTACGCCGGGACAGGAGAGTGGAAATGAATGCAGGCGGCGTACGGGTCTCTAACACACACAATGCTGGTGTGTGTGTGTGCGTTGCCCTCCCCTCCTGCGCGTCAATGTAGATCACGCGAGCTCGCGTGCAAGATATACTCTTTCTCCTCTCTCGTACATGGCCCCGGCCAGCCCCGATATACCATGCTCCGCTCGCATCTATCCCCTGCGTCGCGTCGGCCATTCTCTTCCTCCATTCCCAGCCCACAGAACGTGTGGCCGGCGAACTCCCTGTGACGAATATACGTATACATATGTATATACACACCACTGTCGTCCATAAGTATTTGGACACTCGGCGGAGAATCTGATCGAGGGCTCTTTGTCGTCGTTAGAACCACGGATGGTTCGGTTTCGGGATAACGATTTACATATACTTGGTTTTTGGAATTGCATAGAAATTCGGTTCTTATGTACTTACCTAGGGTAACTTCGGGACGGTTGCCTGAACTTTAACAATAACCGTACCGAGACTTTTATACAGGCTGTAACAAAAATGTTGTCCGACCCGGAAATTTTTCCTTAGAAACAATGTAATCCGAGGCTTCGTTACCGAGATATTAACGAAAAACCCTGACCAATCAGGGCGCGAGTTTGCCAGCCGAGTTCCCGCGCTAGCGGTGGCTACGCTGCGACTAGTAGCCAGCGTTACCGCGGGAACTCGGTTAGCAGACTTATACGAAGTAACTTATACGAAGTTAAAAGATAAATAAAATCCAGATTGAGATCGTTCTACCCTTAATCTGCCTTCTGAAAACAACTCAAAGTCGTGATAAAATTTTAATCTGATTTTAATAAAACACAAATACTACTTATTTCGCCTTAGTCGTAATGAAATACGTTCCACGTAGTACACATACAACGAAACCCGCATTCCTTAAATGATTAAGAATAACGTGAAACTCCAGCGAGTGTAACTGCGAGGAAGATCGTAAAACAAGAGTCTAGAAGCAAGTGTCGGTCTGTTCGAATAATCCAATGTATTTTCAAGATTCTTCGAGGAAAGGTACGTTTAAATACTTGTGGAGGGTGGTGTACGTGTAGCATATCCGTGGACACATTGACAGAGCTCTCCTCCATTCCTGTCTGCCTCGACTCCCACGCTCTCCGCGTCACTCTTAATCCGTCCGGTTCTGGCATTTTAATTTCTACCTGCCCCGCGACCGCGTGTATTATTTCCATAATTTAGGGCAACCTCATCGAGTCCGGCGCAAAGTCTGGCCGACACGCGTTACCCCATGCTCGTCTTTCACAGAATGACTCACCGTATCACCCTGCCCACCAGTGGATTTACCGACTCCCGGCGGGGTAGCGAAACGGTGTTCGGGGTGAAATCACGCGATTCGATCTGCCACGCTGGATCGTCGTTCGGTCGGTTGGTTTGTATTTTTTAATAGGCTAGAGCCTCCCGTATCCGAACATAATTATAACCTAATAAAATGTGTAAGTAACAAAAATTCGTTTGTTAGAATTCTACGAAGTTGCTTATGTTGAAAAAAATCCTGTAATATGGCAGTAAAAAGATATGGGATCCATGAATATTTTAACAAACTGTCAGATTTTTTTATCTCCATTTATACGTATAAAGGAGTTTCAGTATCAGGAAAGTGACTGTTTTATTATTCGAAAATTCTTTTATCCGAGCACTTATGTCTTCCTATTAGTTCGGATACAGGAGAAGCTGTACTATGTTATAGTCTCGATAAGCATTTGGAATGGAAATTTTGCGATGATTATAAGGGGGACAAATATAAAGTCTTGTTGAACTATTACATAGTACTGTCTAACTACAAGATTTATTTGGGAGTAACTCAGGTTTTCTATAATACCATAGTACGTTCACTATAAATATCTTTGAGTTTACTGTCTTCTAGTTTAGAAAAATATTAAAATATTGAACCTGAAATGGGACGTACAAACCGTACAGACAGTTCTCGATTGGAAGAATCAGATGATATTGCTGTGCAGGTGGACTGTCTTAACGAGCAGACGGAATAATTAACCCTCGAACGGTCGATCGAAAATAGCCTCGCGCCAGACCGATAGTATCTGATCACTTGTGACCCACGCCAGAATTTTTATTACACATACCCTTTAAACTTACCTTCTCGAGAGAAAGGGAATGTATTAAAAAAATGAAAATATTTTATTAATTTTCCATTTTGCTTATTCGTGTAGGTCTGATCGAGGGTTGAATAATCTTTACTGATGTTATAACGAGAAGAAACGTGATTCTCAGTTTAAAAGCAACTGAGATAAATAAATCAGTGACACTTAAAAATTAAAATCAGTTTAAGGATTACATTACCATTATACCATATTTCTAAGTGGAACTGTGACTTTGTGATAGGATAAAGTATTAAAGTAGGAAGAAACGGTACTAAGGGGATCGAGGGTAAAGTTAATCCGGTTCAGTTCAGATAAAAAAATCTATCCTCTCTTCACTGCGAAGTCGTAGAGAGCATTCTTCTCAAATATTTTCTTTCAATATCACGCAGACGTTCTCTAAGCGATAAGAGATGAAGACTGGAGAAAGGTTTCCCGTGGAGTCTGCAGTGTAGACACATACACACACACACACACACAGATATTCGGCCCACTCTGCCGAGACTGTCTGCACGACTTGAAAGCATGGTTTTCATAATCGCGTAGAACCGCGTGAATAGTTGCCAACAATTTGCCACAAAGTCCGACAATGCAGGATCATTAGAGAGGAAACGTTACACGCGTACCTGGTTAACATTCGCGTTCTCTATGTGCTATTCATTATACAAGGTGTTTCAAGGAATCGTTATCAGGTGTACAGAGTGAACGATTTAACGTTATCATCTTGAATGTCCTTAAAAATATGGGTATAGGAAAAAAGTACTTTGAAAACATGTTATTCGATTTTAAAAAAACAATAATTCGAGAAAGTCTTGTTTTAGTTCCATAATTCTAAGACTAAGGTGATAATTTTTATCGTTTGATCCTGCATATATCAATTTTTTTCGTCTCTGTACACTGTCAAAGTAAACTCTTTACACCCCCCAATCGCGTGACTGATGGATCCTAATGACAAGAATCACTGGAGAGCAATTTAGATAATACAAATGAAATCACTTTCATAATTGAAAAGTTCGAGGGAAAAACGATCAAAGTTACAAAAAGTAAACTTTTCAACATTTAAAAATAAATTTTTCGAACTCGCTCTCACTATACACTATCCAAAATTTAATATTCTTCTTCTTTATTATCTGTTTCTCAACCTTTTTAAGAACATTAAACGTTTATAAATTTTACGAATGTAATATTTGTTTTTATAATCCAGACTTTGATCTGTTGAAGTGGACTCTGATCATTCTTCCATTGGAGAAGTGTGACGTTGATTCTTCTTTTCCAAATGCAACATTCTTTGGCCTTTAATTTTTCTGGCCTGTGCCCGTTTTTTTTCCATTTCTCATACCATAGTTACATAGTTTTTCCTAAGCTCTGACACATGAAGCTAAAAATGTTAATTTCAATTTAGAATGGACTACGATCATTTTTCCCCTAGACCCTTCAATTATATTTGCTCAGTGTTTTTTTTATATGTAGATGTATACTTATAAAAGAAGAACTCCTGACTGACTGACTGACTCATCAACGCACAGCCCAAACTACTGAACCTAGAAACACGAAATTTTGGGGATAGCTTCCCCAAAAACGTAAGCATCCATTAAGGAAGCATTTTTCAGTAAAGTATATATTCTGGGAATCTTCACTAATGCTTAGTCTCGATGAGATATCCCACAGCTTTTCACTTTAAAATGCTACTTATACAAGTGCCTGGAAAGCAATTCCAGGATTTTTTGAAGCTTCATCTACAGGGCGTTCAAGGAGATAAAATAAATTTCTATGCATTTCTCAATATCTCTTAATTCAGATGTGACATCCCGCTGCGTTTTGCTTCAAAATGCTACTTGCACAAACGCCTGAAAAGTAATTTCAGGACTTTTCGAAATTCCATCCCCAGAGGGCGAAAAGGTTTCCGAATAAATGGGGATATAAATCAAACAATATAACGTACATCTCTTCATTTTTTACAATTTAATTTAAAAATTTTGTTTAAAAAATAATTTTTCAAAGCCCCGAAATCCACGCGAGCGAAGTCGTGGGCGATAAGCTAGTCACCATATGTATACAACTTTCCACGCATATAATTCAATAAGAACGTATTCGATTCTTACGATGTGTGTGTCCCTCGACACGGTTTAGTCGAACAGTTTCTGAACACCCTTTACATAACACGTTCTATAAATTCATACCGGTCGGGGCACTTGTCGCGCAAGCTACAAGTGGCAAAAATCATTCAAGCTATTCATACACACCCTTCATCTTTTTTTCCATGGGTGTGGCGGTTTAACGATATGGGGCTCTGCAGCGGTCGTCCAACGGCCGCTCGTAACCTCACGAGTGTTTTCCACTTGAGTAGAAAACGGTTTTCATAATTGAGGGGACATTTCGGTCCCGTCTCCCCTTCCCAAGCCTGTGTCGTGTTAACGGGCAGAGATCGTCACGAACGTTTTCACGCGTCGCGTATACGCAGGATCGTGTTGCGTTAGGGGGGTGGTCTCTCCCTTTTTCTCCGTAAAGGGCCGTCTACACCTACGAAATTTGTCGGCGGACACGGTCCGCGGGCAGTGTTTCGAGCAGGGACTTCTACCGAAACATAAAATACCGGTATTTATTTCGGTTTTCGGTAATAAGGTCAATGTCCCTATTTCTAACCATGTAAGAGTCCTGCTGTAGCAGAAATTGATTTTTATTATTTATTTATGCAACTATTCACAAAAAAAACTTATTAGATAGAAAATTTAAACCTTCCTTTATAATTTAAATTAAATAAAAGTATTTTTAAAAACATTTTAACTTAATAATAGTTAATTTAATGTGAAGTATGAAATGTTCCTATTTCTGCTCAGCGAAAATTGGAAATGTCAAAACCAAACTTTGGCGAACAATATTAAAGATTCCGTAAGTTTTTTGTAGTAGAAATGCAGCGTCCACCTGTAACTCACGATCGCAACGGAACCGCTAAAATCACGTTTCCTTACGACGGACACACTTACTAAATAAATTTCTGTTAAAATGCTGCCATCTATTGAACAGCGGGCTGTAGCATTTTGTATGGAAATACTGAACGAATTTAAATAATTATTGTATAACAAATTTATTATATAACTTCTTACATTAAATAAAAAATATACATATTGAGCAGGAGTCGGGACGTGATTAGAAATAGGGTCATTGACCTTATATCGGTTTCGGTATAGCTTTGATGGCATAATACCGGTATCAAAATCATACCGGTTTAAGTCCCTGCTTTCGAGGCCCAGGCACGGTTTGCGAACGGAATTTGAACTGCCCGCCGTCAATTTTTCGCGTTCTCAACTTCGAAGACACGTCCACACCAACGACAATTGTCGGTGGACACGAGTCGGTGGTCTGTAGGTGGATCTTCCACAGTAAGAGCTCTGTAGTGTGATTAAGGACAGTCCCCCGACAAATAAGGCCTGTCTTTCTGTCTACCGTTGAAGTGAAATACAAACGAACACAGTCGAGGACTCTTACGTCGCAGAATACGAGCAACGATGTACTTAAAAATTTGTATCTCGAAAATTGTTTATCATATCCAGTTCATTCTTCAATTATTTTATTCTAGAAGGTTACGCTTATTAGAATATTATTTTTGTAGACGTAAAATCATTTTTATAACGTAAAACATTACAAATAATTTTAACATTTTTTTACACGCCAGTGCTTGAAATTACGTCCGCGATGAATCTGATGGTAAGGACTCGAGTTCGTTCTATCGTCGTGAATACCGTGTCGTTAAGGTAATAATATGCGGACTCTAATTTAACGACCAGACGTACTCCCTGTCTCGGTAATTAGCGGAATGTGCCGTGTCGCGATGTTCCGTGGAAATATCCCGCGATCAGAAGTGCAAATTCTTCTTTGGAAACGCGGTCCTCGCTATCCTTAACGGATGGAATGCGAATAGTAACATCCGGTCCGCGAAGCGTATGCACACGATAATTATTAGCACGACCCGCTGAAAGCGGAAATGAGAAAATTGTTTGTTCACGGTTGATATGTTGGATTTGAAAATTGCTGTGAGATCACTGTGAATAATGGCCTCGGTATTACTTTTATTAAATATAAGGTAGCTATTATTTTTTTACAATCATTAATTTATCTAACCTTTCGAGGGATACTGGCACTGTATGCGTACGTTTAGTTGTTCGTGGATCGAAAAGATAGAAGGAACATTAGCGTGAATTCACTAGGAAATTCTCCAAGAAAAACGAAAGGTATCTTATCAACTGATTGCCATTAATCTTCGAATGGTAAGGTGGGATTTAAGGTCATACTTTTAGTAAGGTAGGGTCGGACTCGACCTACGCTCCCTTTGCTATTTTCAGACGGGTAAAAAAAAATTATTATCTTGAACTTGCATTTTTGTTTATTTATACAATAAAGAATCATAATTCAGTTATTTAACATATAATAATAATATAAGAATTAAACGTTTTCTAAATAATAACAAATAGAGTGGGGACAGGTTAATAGGAACTGTAACTTGGGTCGGATACGACCCAGGACTTACCACTAGAGGGTTAACCTTTAGAGGATTGGAAGTTTATTTTTAGACTCTAGGGAGGTAGGTTTATTTTTCATATTATAACACTATAAAAAATGTATAAAAGTTCTAACTCGAAAATATATCAAGTGATGAAAAAACCTGTCCGTCCTCTAAAGGTGAACATTAAGAGATCTTCAATAAGTACAGCTGAAAAATAAAAACAAATTATTTTCTTCTGGTCTTAATAAATTCTCGTCCCTGAAGAGGTTGGCAGTAAAATAGAAATACCTATTATATAGATTCCTGCAGTCACATTTTCATCAAATTAAATGATTAGAAAATCCCTAAGAATTTAGTTGTGATAAACTTGTAACGCGACATTTCTCTTTCGAAAGATACATCCACACGAAAAATCTGTAGTTACAGTTTTCAATACTTCGAATAAGTAGCAGTGTGTAGTGACCACTCCGGTAGTTATCAAGGTCCCTTTTTATCTATGCCACTTGCAACCTGCTTCCTTGGGGAAGAATTACAAGCCATTTTCCCGGGAACCATTAGGCGCATCGACAAAATTCTCCTTTTGGTGTTTCAGAATTTATCGAGTCCCTTTTTGTGACAAAGGGGCGCGCGCCCCTCTGTGTCCCAGGCGGGGGGTGAGCCATTTGTCAGAGAAAGGGCTTGAACATACCCTAAAGTATCCAGACAGAGAGAAGGTGGATTGTACATGCTATCTCGAAGTGTTCCGTGGAAAACACCGCGTGTAACCCCCTTATACGTTCCATGGTACTTTCACATGCATCAGAGACGGTTATTGGGTTTTCACCTTATCCACAGAATTACGGTCCATTCGGGTGAAAATCCCGAATAGCAATTGCTCCTGTCAATTTTACGGAATTATTGCGTCTTCATACGCATACTATACATACAGTATAGTTCCGTTCGAATCGCTGCGTCGACGCGCGGCCACGTTTAAAGCGAAAGGATAAGGATCGAACGAACATTTTCCACTTAGGTTAAATCGGCGTTCTCGTGATCGAGCCCCGTGTCGATATAGCATACCCCCTGCATGGTCAATATTGGGATTTTGTCGAATATCGCGTATAAATCCCCGTCGAGAGTTTTATGGAGCGTATAAGGATGCGACGTAGGCGAGTGCGTAAGATGGCGCGGCAACTTGAAAGTTTTTAACGAGCTGATGTTAGCCCTCCACCCCCTCCCCTGGACCACGGGTTACTTGGATTACCGGCTGATATTTTCCTCATAACCTTCCGTTTATGGGCTTAATATAAAGCGATTATCCGGGTGTCGCGACTCGGAGGATCATGCGTAATCTTTCGATGCCTCATTAACCAGGATGTGTTCCGAGTATTAAATGATTGGAATGCGGTAAACGTTTGCCCGTTTAAACATTAACGTTAGCGAGCAGTGTCGTATACACGTGAGTTTAGAAAATGATTGACAATATTAACTTATGGGGATTAAGGTCATTTTTAATATATTTGATTTATTAAAATTCGTTTGATTGTATTAAACATAATAAAGAATTATATTAAAATTCGTTTGATTTGAATTTGGTGATATTATCGAATGATGGGTTGCTGGAAGAGTGCTTGGAATTTTTGACAGTAATGAATCTGTGTCTTGTTAGGTTTTTTTTAGTTAATATATCTTAGAAGTTAAAGTACTTACAAATATATTATGAAAGGAACACACAAACTTCACAATCCCATTTATCAATAATTTTTAACTATGGGGTTAGGTATTTATAATTTATGGGTTGTCATTCAGTGTTTTAATATTCAGGTCAATTCAGACTTCAATCGCTCGTTCATACAAATTTGTTGCTGTAACTTTGAAAGAATTCATTTTTGATACAGGTCCAACGTGTATGTTCAAATATTTTTTTGAACCTTGTTATTTTCTCTACAAATGTGGACATAAAATTACAGCATACAGTAGGAGAGCCACAGTAATTCCGTTGAAACTACAGAGGATTAGTTAGAAAAGATACTGTGAAAGTTAACAAAAATTATTATTCTCATGTATTTGTAGTGACGTTATGAGTTCATTTTAATGTATACCTATGTACTGACATGAGAAGGTTCACGCAATAAAATTCTCTTTCATTGAAAAAAGGTGTAGATTATATGGATTTTTGTTGTACTTCTTTAAAATGCAAATTGAAGTGCTCGGAAGTTTTGAATATTTCAGTCATGAAAGTATTACAGCACTGTGTTCGTGATAATAATAGTTACACGGAGTGTTTCAATTTTTTTCATTAAATATATTCATTACACAAGTTCTATACGGTCTATATTGCAAAATTAAGATAATTGCCATTACATATTCATTATAAAAAAAGTTACTTTAATTTCTTCTCTGAAGCATTCCTCGTTGAAAGTGCATACACTTATCACCTTTATTTTTTGTAATTACACGTTATTCTCATACATGTGCACGTTGTGAAAGTATTATAGGTGCCTGTATAAAAATTTTAAACATGTCCAAGATATTGATTTGTGCATATCGTGCAATATAATTTGTATAAGTAGAATATTTTCAATATTTTATACAATATATATTATATATAGAATATTTTATACATATTGTATCTGTTTCTTTAATTCATAAAGAAAATTTATTGCGTCCATCACGCAACAGTTTCTCACATATTTAGGTTCTTAATTTAGTAACATACGACTATCCTTTCATTGGTTTTCATTATTCACCGCTGACGAGAACGATAAGGATAGTGAAACGGAAATATAAAAATAATCCTGGATCGTGCATCATTATCTCAAGGCCACTTGATAATATTTAATGTACCGATTTATGGACATTCTAAGAATTAAAATAATCCACTGATTTAGAACCTGCGATCACAATCGGTCAACACATCCTTACAATACTCTTCGTAGAAAATCGAACAGCCTGAAAAAGATCTTATCACAAGCAAGTTAAAAAATACGTTAAAACAACTTTACAGAAATCGATTACTTGATAACTGTAACCATTTTTTGTCACAATAGCCTAATACATGTACCTGTAACAGATCTTCTGGCAGGACCAATCTACAGACTTCTCTCGATTATCGTCCCGAACTCGGGTCCGCGCCGGGACAATAATCGTATAGGGAGAAATGTTTCAGACCCTCCTAAATTCGTTTTTTGTCCGAAGCCTGAGTCTCGACAACTAAAATGGAGAGGCAACAAAGTATGCGCTTGACAAGTTCCACGCCCCCCTCCCCCAGTGGTTGGAATAATGCCTGGACAATAATCGTGTAGAATAAGCCAGACGATAATCGAGAGGACTCTGTACACCCACGATCCAATAACAATCGACAATTTATTCGCGCGGTTCTTTCTTACACGAAACTCTTCGATATCGAACTACCCTTATACTCTCGATCAAACGAATGCACATCTTTCTTTTCGCGTGGAAGATATTTCCTACCAATGTGAACCGAATTTATCATTCCTCACCTACCCCCAATTCAACTGCACGGCGAATCCAGCTCGCGCTCCACGAGAGACACGGTATTATTCATAATTAAAAGTTCCCTCTGTCGGGACCAAGACCCACGGAAATTTTGCGAAGATGGCGGCCGATGAAACCCCGCGGAATATATCACCGCACCGGGTTCGGGAGCATTCGGGGTTTGATAAATGGACGCGCGATCGACACTCGGCGAACAGGGGGTGAGGGGGGCCACGGTTATTATATTTGGATCGTACATCTTGCCAGGTCTCACGACAAGAACCTCATTTCCGTCCGTACGGAATTATAATGTCACGATGTATTATCCGTCCACGGTGATATATCGTTCGCGGGGGTATTTGTCGTTTCGGCCGAAGTATTATATTCATAATTGAGGCGAGCATTTCGTTGCTGTCTAACCCAGTGTTGACTCGCCGTGACGCTGACTGATGCACGGGCTCTGTCGGGCCCATGCAAAGCGAAGATTCCGGGCGAGATTACGCTACTAAGCGCCGGTGGCGTTGCCATTTAGCAAACGTTTTCTGTTGCGATATTTCAGCTTGTGCGCTGAACGCAACCGGGGCGTATCAGATGTACACCGTTTGTCCCAAAAAGTTTCCGAATGGATGTTGAAACAGCAATGTTTCGTATGATATTCACGGTTTTTGTCGGCAATTGTGGAAAGTAGCTTTACTTCTGAAGCGATATATTGTTTATGATGATTTTACAAATACTGGAAATGGCTCTGGTGATTCTTCTTTAATGTTTTCTTTTTTAGAAATATAATATATACATATTTAGATATATAGTTTCTACGTTATATTTCTATGTTATTATAAATATATTAGTTTCATCTTAGAAATTTGTTAATTAATTTGACACTAATAGCTTACATACACTATCGACCAAAAGTATGGGAACAGAGTTCATGATTCAGGGAGCAATAACTCATTATTCTGTTACGATATAATAAAAGTCACGGAATCAGTACATATACAAATCATTTCCAATCAGTTTTGGAGCATTACTTTTATCAAATCTTTGTAGAATAATATTTTTCTCGTTCCTTAATTATTATCGGACCGGGTCTCATGCTTATGGTCGGTTGTGTATATTATTGAATATATGTATTTCTTTAATATGATTTCAATTCAAGCCCAGTTTAATTCAAGGAATAGTTCATCGAATAGTGCTCAAGGATTAAGTTGGTATCGTGAGTTTAGTTTATTTTATCCACGGAGAATTCAAACTTTGCTAGAAAAATGTTGCGAATTTATAGAAAATGCGGGGAATTATTCTCAGTAACAGATGTGGCAATTGTTCAACGTTAATACTGATTTTCAATTAAGGCGCAGTTGTCATTTGCACTTTAAATTAACCAAATTGTAAATAATAAAATATAAAATAGACAGGTCATGATACAAATTAGCAAAAAATATAAAGTTGAATAAAATTCTATACGTATAATAAAATAAAATTCTTCTATACAAATCTTTCATTTTCCAGAAGTACGTATGTAGTACAGATTGAGTCTAAAGAGATACCGTAAAATTTCCATTTATATATCCTGCATTTCAGAACTAATACTATTAGTAGGAAAAGTATATTAACTGAATTAAAAATTAAAATTAGATTTTGGAATCACATCGTTACGAACAGAATATTTTATTCAGCTTGAACTTGACATCGAAAACTATTGGTAACAAGGTTAACACTATGTTTTTGAAATCGACGATTCGATCCAGCTTCAAACACGTGTATGATATTACAGGATATTACACGATATTACCGGACTTGACAGATATAGCGGCACCTTTCACGCCCGCCGTCAAAGGGCTTCCAAGCAATCTCTCTTCTCTCAAGTCCTCGCTTACCCATCGATACCTTCATATAGATCACAACTCTGCAAAGCTGCTCCTTTGAGCAAAACAGCTTTCTCCCGCTTGTCTCTGTTATGTACGTAACACAGAAAAGCCAAGGCGATGCGAATTTATGTATGGGGCGAGGGGAAGCTCTGCAGTAATTCCATAAGACACCTGGTCTCGTAACTCCGATTGAGATATACTCGGCCGATTCGATTCGTTTCAACTTAACCGTGGAGTGATAGAATATACACCATTGTTATAGATTACAAATCCATAAAGGAATATCTCAAAAAAATACTGTCGATTTTTATGGACAAATTCCAGGCACAGAATTCGAAATTTCGACCCGAAAATACTATCTCGAAAACTTCTAATGGACGAGGTTTGCGGATTTTTATGTAGAATAATATAATGCTAACAAATTGTCGAAAATATAATTTGTTAATAACAAAAAAATTTCGGATCGAAACTTCGAGGGGTGGTTTCACCCCTTAACTCGCGTCTCAGCCGATAAAAAAAAAATACGTATCCCTTATTTTTGTCTGCTTAACAGACACACAAAGATTCATCAAAATCGAAGGGGGACACTTCCGTACCTTCTCTTGTAAGTCAAGGTTACCCTAACAGACGGCATTCAATTTTGGCTTGCTGCAGAGGAAGCTAGCCCATCAATCCCCTAACCGATGCATCGCGTATACTATTCAAATGTCACGCACACTCGTTCAATCACATCCATTGTACATACATATATGCATTCTACACACATAAAAAGAAGCACGACATTAGCGAGCTGTGCCGATTACACCGCTATTTACGGCGCAGCGAAATTGATATCGTGTGTCGGCTGGTGCCAGGACGCCGCTAAAAACCCCTCAGTGTCGCTCCTGCATCGATCAGCCTAATAACGCCGTACGCGTCGTCGCGGATCGTGTCCATCCGCTAATGACGGATCTATTCAGGATCCCGGAATATGATCGAATCGTACGTCTTGCAACAGAAATCCACGGTTGCTAGCGAGATCTCGCGTTAACGACGTCGATCGAGGCGGCTTCACCCCCCCCCCTGCCCCTTGAATGGTGCGTGGAGCAGTAATCGGGCACATTTGTCATTGGAGAAAAACGTTCCGGCGGCGCTTCGTTGTCGGCTGCACCCGTCGTCGATTCGTCACTGCTCCTTCGCCGCTAATGCCTCCTCCCGCTCCCTTTCTCTTCTTGCCCCCCCCCTCTCTCTCTCACTCTCTGATCCTCTTCTATAGCTAGCTCACTCGTCTACCCCGAGATTTCTTCATTCCCGATGCTCTTGGCTGTGTGTGTGTGTGTATGTACAGTCCAGAAGATGACTTGTTGGCTAGGCACCTGGTACGAATCAAATTAGCTGGCGATGAAGAGAACGGGACACATGAGTGAGATACAGCGATAACAAAGTAACGACGCAGCGTCTCGATTGGCCGTAGTCGAACTCCTCTTGCCCCTGTGACGTTCAGTTTGTTGGTGACTAGCCGACAAGTCATCTCCTGTACTGTACACACCAGGTGAATATATGCGAAGGCCACGTCGTCATTGATGATCCAACGATGAGGAATGGTGAATCGTCCTGCTCAGTCATCGAGCGTTTAGCTGTGTTCTAGCTTGCCTGGCTAACCGTGTTCGCCGTGTGCACGGACGAAGATCCAACGGATCAACCGGTCGCCGATTGTGAAACAGGCATCCTTACGAGCCCGTTAGTTTTCTCGCGTGGCATCTATGTTGTATGCGTGTGTTGGGTCTCTTTTACGTCTTCTTCGGCCGATCTGTTATCGGTCGATGGAATTAATGTAGGATGTTGAGATTGGTGGGTACGACGAGTCGAGGGAGAGACGATCCTCTTTCCTGGGTTGATCCTCGGCTGATTACGCGCGTGAAAATGGAGGAGCGTTTTGGTTTTTTTTTTTATCTGTTCTTGGGATAGGACGTTTGAAGGGTTTCCGGCGCGAAGGAAGTTGCCTTAGTTTTTGTGTTCTTGTCTGTTTTTGCGGCCACGAAGCACGTTGGTTTTTAGCCGTTCGGTTAATTCGAACGGAAGGGATAATAGATTGTTGGCTGGGGATGTGGATAGGAAAAATGATAAAAATGGGACGTTGTGGAAGTGTATGGGGTGTTTAGTATGATATCGAGGAAAGTTTCGCGGGTTGATCGAGAATGGATGGATAATCTTCTGATGAGATGTACGGCAGTGTGTTTGTACGGGGTAATTAATGTTTTTGCAAGAGAATCTTTTACTTGGCGTAAGCGAAGTAAAGTAAATGAGTACAACTTGTATTCAGTGCTCTTTTTGGTGAAATCGTATCGTTTTTTTACGTAACTTTTTACGTAACCTTTAATGTTACGTAATTTGCTTTGAGGAAATCTCAGATGAAATTTAATACTTGTAAAATGTTCATTAGTGCTCCTGAAAAATGTATCGTGTGCTTTTTTTTCTAGAAAAATAAGAAGGGGCATAATGATTAATCCGCTCACTGAATCTTTGATATCTTGTACAAAATTTTTGTTTCATAACATAAAGAACCAATAGTCATTTTAACACTATTTAACACATTTAAAATTTTTTTATAAACAGTATGTATGCTCACGATAAATAACGATACTAGTAGTCACAAGTAACACCGTTTTTCTAATGTTTGGATGTCATTTAAAGAAGCATCATACTCCCAGTCGTTAAGAAATGTTCCAAATAGTGCCTCTGAAGTGATAAAGTAGGCGCGCACTGTAGTGGACAAATACAGTTAACGGGTTAAGTAATTATGTCGATGATGTAACTTTTCGATATTGATGTTCTCGACAATGGAACAATCCGTCATTGACGACGTTGAAAAGTGTAATATTGGTACAATCGTTTAAAACTGTTACGAAGTTCGAACGATGCCGAAATGTTTAAATTGCAGCAACTACGTGACCAATTAATTGCCCCGCGCGCGTATCGAGCCCGTGTAATGGAGGATCATTTATTGCAATTGCATTTACGGACGAGTGTCGCCATTGTTCAAGTTAATTCGACGCGTGACCGGCTGATTAATCGATAACGCCCAAGAGGAAGTGCCTACTCGAAGCGTTCATAAACAATTCCTCGAGCACGCGGACCACTGTTCCCTAATCCTGATGAACTAATCCACATACGCATCAAACAATCAATTCGAGTAAACCTTCAAACAATGTATCCTTTATTATCGCACATTGCTAATTTATAGGTTAATTATAGGTTAATTATTAGGCGTTACTCGTTTAAGTTAAATATCTATTTTTCAAGAAATCAAATCTTGTGTTAGTTTAATAATGCTCGAGCTCATCTTCCAACATCCTTCGCCATTTTAACGCTAGAAAGACTGGAATGAATCTCTGTCCACCTCAAAGGACCGTTTGGGTAATTTTGACCCACATCTTTTCTTACCTGGTACCTTGAGAAGGTTTCTTTTGTGTATCATAGTAATCTGCCTTTATCTATATGCATACTAAACTTTTAGAACCACGTAAACAAACATAATGACCGATACATAGTTGTTACTGCTTGGTCGCGATTCACTCGTTGATAAATTAAATATGGAAGATGGTGTGATTACATTGTAAACAGTGATATGATGTGATTCTAAATAATTCGACAGAACTTGATAGCACATTTAAACCTTATTAAATATAAGGGAATGTGGTATATGTGTGTAACTAGTTGTGCTTGATGTGAATAATCGAGGTGTTCTCTTTGCCTCTCGAATGTGAGTTCTCTCCGATGTTTGTATGCGTAAAGCCGCTCGTTTGGTGCGTTAGGTCGTAACAATAGTAAAAAAGAATAAAATGCGTATTAAGAGCTAATGGGCCAGTTTGACCGGACCGGTCGTCTTAATGTTACGAAAGAAAAAGAGAAATAGGAAGAAAGAATAAAACGCTTATTCGGTGCTAATCTGCAAGTTTCACCCGAACCGGTCCGTCCTAATGTTACGAAATAAAAGTAAGTGAAAATCTTTCGAATTCAAACTATACTACCAATTTATTGGAAAAGAAATAGTGGGTTGCTCATTAATATACCAAATAAGATACTATACAGGATGTCTTCTAAATATATCCAGCAATTGTGATTACATAAACAAAATTTTAGATATATGCAATTTGAATGGTATTAAAGAACGAAAACATCGCAAGAAATACTTTTATCCTAAGGTCAATTTTTTCATCGTTTTCAAGGTCACCAATGTTTTCGCATACAAGTGAATATTTTCTTCCGTGCATATTAAACTGAAATTAAAACACAACTGAGAGATGTGCAATGATATGACCTCGAAGTGACCTTGGACTCCTAAAATTAAACTTAACCATGAAATTAAATTTCCTCCGGGATCGTAAATACCTTCATTACCCGACATAACTCAAATTACCGTACCCACTCGACGTACCATAATCGAGACAAAATGCCACTTAAGATAAAACCACAAGTCCCCAATAAATGAAATCATCTCAATAAATAATAACATCGGTATTAATTCTGATTGACCCGCGACCATGAAAGACTCGACCAATCTCCAACCACTCTTCTCCCCTGCGCGAAACCACATGAAAAGAAACTCGCCTAATGGATGGCCCAGTTCTGTCCTCGGTGAAACAACGTCGAGCAGGGAAACCGTGTCTGTGTATACATGTGTGCAGGGGGGCAACAGGAATCACGTAGGTAAACCAGATCTCCGCAGGTTTTACAGGTAGGCAGGGGTAGGGGGACAAGCTCGACGAAACGGGGCGAGAGAGAGTGAGAGTGTTGGAGAGGGACAGAGGGAACTGGTTGCGGGGCCCTGACGCGACTTCGAATGCAGCACAATGCGCGCCCGTCGTTCTGGTGTACGTTCTGTGTACGTGTTGCGCGTATATATACTCATGTAGGTGTATGTATGTGAACGCGCGCGTTCCTCGTGGAGTGTGCACAGGGAAAACAAGGCAATTCGTGACAGCGCGTTGGTACAGACGCGCACAGACCTCGTTGTTCCTTTTCTTTTCTCCTTTTCTGTCCTTTCCCCTCTATCTCTGCGCGTGTGTGTGTCTTCTCTCGTCCCTTTTTACTTCGTCCATCCTCGTCCCACTGTGTTTGCTATCGCCCTCGTGTCCTCCAATGGGACGCGTCCTGTGATCAAACGCCGGCATATCGAAGCGCGCTGCCCGGTTCAACGGGAACCATAAAGCGGGAGGCGACGGTAAGTACCAAAGCTGTGTTCGCCACGCATCGCGCTTCCACTGGTACCGTCGTCGTTCCGTGAGACGCCTCAGTCGCTCGAGAGAGAACGACGATTATATTTCAGGCGACAATGGTGGAAAAAAAAGGAAAGAAGAATCGAGGCCTTGGTGTAATAAACGATGATACAGGAAACTATAAACAACACTGCTGAGGGGTGGGGATGGTATGGACCGATTGTGTAGGGTCTTTTACGAGGAGTCCGAAAAGCGGTTGCCGCGCACGCAAGAGAATCCCCTATCGGAAGATGGCGCAACTTTGAAATTTATAATACTGTCGGTGGCACTTTAGACCGGCTGCCGATTAAAACCCCCACCTTCCCCGATGATGGGGGGAAGTTTTGATCTGATTCTGACTAGGGATACGCGGTTGTCTTAATTTCGATTTGGACCATTGGATACGGGTATATTCGCGATTGAGATCGGTGAATGGGCGTCTGTGCTTGGCGTCTTTTGCTCGTGTGTCCAGGATCATTGACTTGGGTTGATGTCCGTTTGGAAGATGATTTGTTAACCTTCTCAAACCTAGTACATAATGCAATGTTTGTACGAGAATTTTAACGTTTGTTTTGAAGCTGTTTTATGTTTTTTACTTAAGTCCATTTGCACATTGCAATCTACGTGCAACATATGGCAACATTTTAAGAGACGCATCGGATGGATACAATTTCATTTTTTATATCGCATTTTTGGGAATTTTTGAGACCGAGTCTCTTCAAGGTCAATGCAGATTTTTTTGAATACCATTCGTGTATAGGTCTGATCTTGAAAAGTCTCAAAGTCACCTTGAAATCTAAAAAAAATAAAATGTAAAACAATCAAATTACAATACCCTGTATCATAAGATCATTATTGTTCTCTCATTTTCAAAGACTGTAATAATAATTATTTAATAATTGAGCAGCAGGATCATTATAGCAACAAAAATTCTTTATTGTGTCCCAAAAGTAAGGAAAAATGGTAATATTAAGTATGAATTATAAATAACTTTCGTTTGCCTTTTCCAAATTCTTGTTAGTCCAAGACATTCCACACACCCAATCATTCATCATGGAAATTCCGATTTAATTCACATATTTTCATTATTACTAGACTGCGGATTTGTATGCAAAATAAAAGTTTCTAAAGTGATTTATAAAGACAAGAGCAATTGTAGAAATTTATTTACCCCTTTAAGCATCTTATTGGGTTTAGAATAAAATAGAAAACACGTTCGATCCGATGAAAGCTTTGTTTGTTGTTGTATTTCACACAGCCCGATAGGCTATAAATGCATAAAATCTGCAGTCTAATTACTAAAATTATTCAAATATTACCGCGTATTTTTTAAACGACTATCAAGGAGCCTATGATTCATTCTTCTGTATGGTAGTACATTCATCGGACGCTTAAAAGTTAACAGCGCTGTTTATGCAGTTCCTCTGGCTAGGCTGTCGAACCGAGCAGACATTTTTTCCATTCTCTGTCATAAAACCATGATGCCTTTCAATGGCGTGTTCGTGTGCATATTCACCGATTCGAGGCATGGTAATTATTTCGCCTTTGGTCTGCTACCAAATCGATAGAAGCAACGGTACTCATCGTTCCATACAAGTCAACGCACAGATATTCCAGCGTAAGAAGACGTGAAATGGAAAAAAGGGAGAAAGAGAGAGAAAGAACGTCGATCCTCGAACGTTTGTCTGCTCGACGTAGAGTCGTTTGTATCGATTGATTGTTAATTCTGTCGCGCTACTACCGTTAATGACTCTAATTAATAACCGTAATTACACCGTCGCGGTGTATCGACAGACGTGAATACCGTCGAGGACAATGCCCATTTACGTGCATGCGGCTTCTTAGCACGGAGTGTAATGCGGATCCGTGAATTGGCATACCGGTGTACGGTCCACTAACACAGGTAACAGGTAAGGTTACGGTCGGAACGCGAAAGTAATTAGTTCCGTCCATCACCGGGATTTCCGGCTATTATACACGGTCACGTGTCGCCCGACTCTTTACAGCGGCTCGATAATCGTCGGCAATGACGGGCGATCTCTGCAAAAAAAAAAGTACCTATACTGGGGTGCACCGTCTTTATTATTTCACGTGACCTCATCGAAATCTAACGATCGTTTCAAAGAAATGTTTGAAGTCGAGCTTACGTTAATTTTAAAAAGTATCGATTGCTCGTTGTTAACACATTGTTAGATACCTTTGGGCTGTTAAATAAGAGGGAAAATTAAGAAAGTTTTTGTATTAGATGTACAAATTAATTCCCGGCCTTTTTCTCATAGATTTGTTCTATACATTTACGCCATTTCTCGAGCAGATGTCGAATCCTCTCATCTAAAAATGATGGCAGCTTTAAGTCAATGATTAATTGTGAGGGCCAAGAATTAATTTGTACGCTTAATATATGCAAAATTATTGTTTATTAAAAATTTAACATTTTCAACCTTTGTATAGAATAATAGAAAATTTTCGTGTTTAGTTAATAGTAGATTTTAGTGGAATAGAAATAAGAATGTTTAAATTTGTTCGTATTTCTTCCTGGTATTCTTTTTTCTCTTCGTTTATTCGATAAAAAACAGGGTCGGGTCATATTTTATTTATTTTTCCGAGTACCGTACGGTCTTGGAATCTGTCGTTCTTTTTTCGGGCCACCCTACGCATTATGTATACGTGTATCGATTACACTGGATTATGGGGATGTGGGAAGGGGGGTTCGAATATCGGAGATATATACATGGCTGATTCGCCGGGCAAACTTGGAGGGCAAATATAAAGTAAGGATCCTACCTATTATTAATGTTTTTTACAATTCTCCAAGCGATGGAACCTATTCTATTATTAAAAAAAACTTGCTAGCACTTCGCGTAAAGTCCCCATTTCCAAGGGAATAAACTCAGTATCGAGTCTTCAATCGTCCCCGTTGCATCGAAGAAGTAGAATGAGCGAGTCAATAGACCGCCAGCAAACACTAGAAAAAAATACCTCGAGGCATTCTCCTCTCCCGCCTTTCGAGTTCTAGAAAAGCAACGGGAACCCGAAGGACAAACAGTATCCGGACGAATAACACTCATCGAGACGGTTATTTATCGGAACTCGTGACTTTAACGACCGGATAAATAACACTCCACCTGAGTCATCGAGAAAAGGTATACGGTGTGGGAAGAGGGTGGTTGTGTAACATATACAGGGTGTCAAGTAATCGGTGGTAGATGGTGATTCTACGAGGAAAAGTAATTCGAAAGTATAGATTAATATTTGATACTTCGTTTTCGAGAAAAAAAAGTTTCAAATAAAAAAATATTCATTCCATATTATCAACTTAAAGTTAACAGCGCTGTTAACTTTTCACGTAGAACCACTCGCTAACCGGTTGTACCATTAGTTACATGATACCTTACGTACCATATTTACAATTTACTTTCAAAAACATCCTTACGTATAGGGTCAATCGTGAGATTACTATTGCATCCAGTAAGCAAACACCAATTAAATAAAACCAGTTTCTCTCCACAACTGTAGAACTTTCAAAATGTTCTTGGACAGTGTTATCAGACCTGATCTGATATATACTAGATTCTCTCGAAAATAAACTCTCAAATGAACAAATTTTATTTCCCATTATCGACTAATTTTTTCACGTAGAACCACCCCTCACAGCCCTATCCGGTTATACCACCCGACACCCTGCGTAACCCACCGAGTATCCCGTGGGTATCGAATTGAATAAAAGAGGCCTATGTAGGGTTAGATATCGGATTGTTTGCAGAAAATCACAAAGGTCGCAACGGACAATGATACGAAAGAAGGGTGGTCGTCGAAGAAGAGAGGGTTGTTTGCGGGCGTTCGGGTTTCCATCTACGACGCGAGGTTAGGATAGGTTAAGGGAAGAGTGGCACCGATTGGTACCGAGCTGCCACGGTGACCAACGGCGCAAACCGGGTTCCTTCTTGGTCGCGTGACCCGATGATTCACCGAACTCCTCGGCTCCTTCCCCACCTTGCGTTCTTCGTTTCCACCTCCCCTTCGGTTACCTAGAGCCTCCCCCCCTCCACCCTAACAGCGCAACACTTGCCCTCTTCTCCCTTGTGTCCCTGCCCTTCTCTGATCGACTGTGTGCGGCAGACACGATATCCCTACGGGCCATTCACGACCCGGTGTTCGCCCTCCGCGTCCCTCGTGTCGTTCGTGTCACGTTTTCCCAACCCCCTCCCCATCCAACGATTTTCCCCGACGTGGCCGACGCGCTACGAACGTACTCACGGATTCATTGCGGCCGGGCCGAGCCCAGAGATACGGCTCCCGCAGGATTCTATTTTTAGAAGAACCGTACCTGTAGTGTCTACCCGCGGATACTGCACTTGAAGATTTACCTTGAAGAGAGCATTCGAAACCCGCCCGTCCCAGGGAATAAATTACGAGCTCGGGAACGAGTATTTACGCGAGACGCGGCTGTTTTTGCTGCTGTGGGACCCCGTGGTTGGTGCCATTGGGGCGCGCAATTCAGACGGGGGAAGTCCTCGTTGCGAATGTTTCAGATTCGTTTTTGTCTGTACATACGGGTTACTGTAACACTAGTAGTTAGGTTTCTATATTTTGCAATGTTATACGAATTTGTTTTATATGAAACTAGCTTAGGGAAGGACCAAAAATATCTGATTTTGATTGCAATTGGGGTTTTGTAAGGTGATGGTGTACAAGTTGCTATGAATATATGCGAAATATTAGGTGTGGACACATGATAATGTTAAAAGTACAGTAAAGACTCGATGAGAGTTTGAAATTCGGGTCCGTTTCAAAACTTTTACGGTGCATCGCGAATCGTTTTAACATCTGACAAATCTATTGTTTGCCTGGAGCCCCACTCTCGGAAAGAAAAGCGGGGGGTGGGGGGTTAATTATGCGCTGGGCACGTTCCATGGCGTCCTCACCCCAGTGGTGGGGATGAAGTAGAAATTCTCATGAGGAACTTCTGATCCAACTTCAAGTCCAAACCTTCCAACATCGAGTATTTACTTTATGAACAATTAAAATTTACATACCTTTAAGATGTACTATGAATATAAGTCAAACCTATCGAAGTATAAGTTTGCTTGGCTGGTGAATCGGTGGAGTTGGGATCGATTTCCGTACACCGAAATATTTTTGTTTTACTGTGCCAACGAAACTTCCATAATTTTGACTTATATCCATAGGATATCTTAAAGGGTCGTAACTTTAATTGTTTATATGTTTAAAATTACCGTGCACTATCATATTACGAAACCCCGTTATAATCGAAGTTGCACAGTTGAGGTCCTTCCCTTGAAGGAACTATGCAGTTTTATTGAATATAAATTAAAAATAGTAGGTAATTCCATACGAAAAAGACGGTTATGTTTCAGAAGTTAATGGAACTAGGGTATTCTACAGAATTCTGTAACCGTGTTAGAGCGAAACCGTGTTATTAGGGGCTTTTCCCAATTCTCTAACCGTGTTAGAGCGACACCCTGTTATGGGAATACCGTGGAGTTGCCTGTACCTTGTTTAACCCTTAACTGGTGAGATGGGGTCAGAGGAATCCCGTGAATGTTTTTTGGAATATTTTATTTTTTTATAGTTCATTTCGACGTTTTAGTACGTGAGAGTGCAAAACAATTGGTTAGGGGAGGTGGTCTAAATATGGGCTAGTACTTTTACTTCAGGTCTTATGGCGAAATCTATTGAAGTACAATCGATTGTAGCATTTTAATGTATCGAAAACATGTTTGCTTGTGATATGGAGGTAAAATATGTTTCTTTTGTTCTTGAATAGTGGTTTTACACTATTTCTGATAGGATGAAGCACCTAACATGACTCTATACTTTCAACTATCTCATGTTTAGACTTTAGCTTGTATTTGGACCACTTCCTCATGTACTGAGATATGTGTAATAAGTAAGATTCCCACCCACAGTGAAGAGTTGAGAAACTTGGGTTTGTATGAAATTATTCGAGATTGAAGATGTTGAATGGTGTTTGACAGATTCATGATAACAATGTTAATGAAAATACGAGAGTATATTTTGCAGATGTTGTTAAAGTATTGTAAGTGTTCTACTAACTCTTTCTAATTTTCAATCATTAATCCAAGTCAGTGATACTTTCGTTAATATCGTTTGTTAAACAGATTTAGTAAAACCGGTTAGTAAATTTAGGTTACAGAATGTAACACGTTTATGCTACATTCTATCAGTTTCACATTTAACGAGTTGGTTAATATTACTTTCGTTGAAAATGGCAGCAAAAATGAAAGAAATACGTATCTCTTTGGCATGTAATAAAGCATTGTGCTTTATGGCACGCATTAATGGATTCTGTTTCGCGCAAACAAGATCAAGACTCTTGTTTCGCAACAAATGTAATAATTTTTACAATGTAGAGATATAGTACATTTAATAATTGCTTCTGAAGAACCTGATAATATTTCAGGAGATACTTGTGATGATAAATGATAATGATGATGCTAATGATGACAGGCTACTAATGATTCGGGAGATACTAATGACTGATGAGTCAGTTGAGTACCTATTTGATACAATTGTGATTTTTTTTTTTAATATCTCAGTATACATTATCTGAATAATGATTACTAGACTATGGATGTTTAACAAACTCAAATTTGCAATCGATTTCCAAGAACAGTCATTAAACAGGAATCGATTTCTTCTGTTAAAGTCTGTATTTTACTTTCTTTTTTGCATTCATATATTCTATACATGCATAAAACCTCCATTCGACAAGTATTCTAAGCTATGCAACTACATCTTTCTTAGACCAATCCATATAAAACATTTCTTGCTATGGCTATACCTGTGATCCATAAAAACATTACATCAGAACTATTCCATTAAGACCACCTATCCATTTAATTTATAAGTCCTATTACCTCTTTCGGCTAGGAAAAAGGCGAATTGGAGCCAGCTTCTATTCGCATAAAGAATTCACGGCACTGAATACCGACTCCCTGGAACACAAATTTCACAAGTTTTATTACGATCGAGGAACTAATTAAAGACTGACAAAAAACTAGAGCTTTCCCTCTTCCTCCCATCGTCTCTTTTTCTGCCTTTTCCACGTCGCGACTTACAGTCGTGAATGAATCGTAAGCGTCGTTTACACCGTGACCTCTGCTTTCCTCCCAGCCATTTCTGATCGATTTTTTTCTTCTCAAAAATATTCATAAAAATTATTTAGGTTAACGGCGATTCCAGGGCAATGACTCCCTCGAGATCCTATTTTTCTGTACCCTAGTGTCCCGTATGATAAACGATCCATGAAGGGGCATAAATACACCTGAAAAAGCACTTCGTACTGCTTTCAGGATTATTATAAAAATATCATCGTGTGCCCGTATAAATATCGTAAGTCACGCCCGTGTTCTTATCCGTTCCAGCTCCAGCAAAAAAATCTCATAAAACGTTTCGACGAAGTTTTAGAAAAACTAATAGCCAATTCCGGGGCGTAAGTTCGCGAACACTGGCCAGCCAGCCGGCTTGTTTTTACCCGAAAAACCGTCATCTGTTCCGCTTGAAATTCTCGGAAGGTAGACGATAGCTCTTGGACACAGCAGCAGCGACCTGATCCATATTGTATCGATTATGCTCGAGAACAATTCCGTCAAGATTGTGAAAGTTACCAGCGGGGAACAGTTGACGGTTGGGGCGATACGTGACCGATACCGTGAACATTATTACGCGTGTATGGACAGCGATTCGTCGGGCGGGGAGGCCCATAATCGATGACAATACCGCAAATTCTGCGGACATTCCGCATGGCATTCTCAACCGTATACATATACACGTCCGTTCCTAGGCACTATGATTCACCTAAACGTTGTGTATCGTCACTTCGATAGGAACACTGTACCACTGTTTGCCTGTTGGGCTCTATGATTCACGTGAATACGATGGTTTCCCGACTCGTTGCCGGTGCACTGATGTCTCTGATATACGAACTCACCGAGAAATATTGGGTGGTCCAGAAAATTCGTGACGTCTCTGAGGGCAAACTTATAATCTATACTTTTCAATGTATATAGTATTTTTATTTACTACATTTTTAACAATTTCTGTCCATTTTTCAATTAATTCCATTGTACCGGTTATTGTACAACTTGGACTGTATTGGTTAATAAAAGCTTTTCAGTCTGTTTGTAGATGTATTTAATTTTCGAACTTTCTTCTTGGTACACAATATTCTAGTGACTTAAAGGAATAGCTATTTGATATGACAAAGTTTAATTAATTTGGTAGATTTATAAAATCTTCCAATTGAAGTAGTATAATTTTTTCACAAGTTTGCCAGAACGGAATGAAAATGGACTTTGGTGATTGTTGATACGTTTCATAGGTACTTCTCACAGAAAACAATAAAATACGACGAATAATTAATATAATAAATGCATTCAATACACACTTGGGAAAGAGTACCTATTCACCAGATCAAACGACTTTTCTTTCGTCCAGTAAAAAGGTAACAAAGACACTGTGCTGGAAATGCTACGAACTTTCCAGACAACCCAATACATAACTGTCTGTAGTTATAATATATTGGGGGTATCGGAAAGTAATGTCGTTTTTTTGTGATCTGTGCTTTTTTAACTTTCTAAGGTAACTTCATGCGAGCTCACTTGGCGGTTATTATACATTAACATGATCTAGAATTTCGTGATTACAAACTATTGATTATTTAGCTCAATTAAGTAACACGTGGGAACAAACTGAGTCTAAAACCAAACATCCACTGGAGTAAGGTGTGTGTATGGTCTTTGTGTATGGTGGAATATGGTAATTATTGAAAGGATAATATCTCTTAATGTAATAGTAAGTCGAGAATCTAGAACACAATTCTTACCAGTTACACGTGCTACTGAATACTAGTCAGACAACGTGTCTGTTCACTGCTTACCATTTCTACTTAACACAACCACGGATGCACAGTTATCGAATAAACTTTTAAAGTTAATTTTCTCGAACATGGATACATCCTCTTTCACCCTCCCAAGATAATACTCTAAAACAGGAAAACAGGCATTAACATTTAAGAAGTGTTTTCACTCCGAAGAACTAAAGATCAGCAAAAATAAAAAATTGCCCAACACTTCCATCGATGTCAAGCCTACGTAGTTAAGAAAACAAAAACGAAATTTTCAGGCTACCGTCCCTTGTTAGTTATCTTTCCCTTACTTTCAATACCAATCGGAATATAATTTAAATGTTCATTACAAGAGACACCTTGTACTATACTTCCCACGTGTCATTCTCTCGTGATTGCGTCCATGCAGAGACGATTGTACACGACTGGAAGATCTTGTACGATTCTCGATCGAGTCCCCTCTAACGAACGACGAGATTGAAATCGAAGTAAGAACGGAAACATCGAAGGTGGGGAATTATCGAAGCGGAATACCGTGCCAGGGGGATTTCTCGCCTCGATTCCATGCGACACACTTTACACCTGTCTGTATAGTTGTGCGCGCGGGGCCGTATCGTTCCTCGTGGTTTTCTGTTACTCCTGATGGCGTAAGTCGTATGTAAATATAAGTGTTCGCGAGCGTTTTACCGGTTGGGAGGGGGGGTTTTTTGTTCGAGAAATATTTTTCAATTCTTGGAACGTAGGAAGGGTTGGCGTGTCGTTCACGGGTTCCGTGACTCACGTAAATGGTTTGCTGTCCCGCGGGTGAAGGATACGATTGCCCGTGGAAGAACGATAGGCATTGTTGCCTCTGTGATCGAGGCTTCCCTCTGAAATCGATACGGATACGATCGCACGCGGACGAGACGCGGAAATGAAAGCGAAACAAGCTTCACGCGCCGGGGTTTTAATGAATTTATCCACGAGCCTCGAACACGTTGTAATTACGATATCATTATCGCCTCGGTGTCCAGATGAAAATTCATTTCGCGATTAATTTACTTTCGGAAACACTCGACTAGATGGGGAACTCGAGGCGATTTACACGCTTCTGAAATGATATTGTGGAACATAGAGGAGTGTTTATGATGGATTTGAAATACATTATTATGTTTCTATGGAGCGATTATTTGAATTAGGCGGGCTGAGTGCAGACGTTCGATAAAGTACAGTAGAACTCTGTTTCTATGAACCTCTGTCGGAGGACAAGTTTGTTCGTATAATCAAGTCGTACATATAACAGTCTACCTACTTGTCCCTATCAATTTATGAATTTTCGTTCGAGCAGACTTCAGCTAGAGTTTAGTTAACCCTTAACTGGTCAGGTGGAAATCTTCTTACTTATCATTTACGGTAGGTGATCGAATTATTATGAACAGAATTATTATTTTGACTTCAATAGTAAGGAAGTATGCCTTTTCTTTTTTTTTTCTTAACACATAGAAACAGAGTTTAAGTGTATTTTGGTATGTTCAGTAATCAGTGTACAGTAATACGTATATTTTACAATAACAAGCTATCAAATTGTGCTGCCGTTGATAATTCGTAAATATGACTTGTTGCTGGTAATTTAAGTTTCTTTTGTTACACTATTAAATTAGATTGAGTAAAAAAAATATTGACAGTATGCCGAGAAAAAATCAAGCAATTATAGTTGCTAAGGGTGGCGTGACGAAATATTCATAATGTTTTTTGAGAAATTATAATCCTTGTCATATATCAGTGAAAACATAACAATATGTTTTGTAAGAAAGAGTATTTATCGAACTACTTATAAATAATATAAAAAAGTTACAAAAATATTTTTATCTTATTTTGTTTGAAGTTTATTTTTAATATGAAAGGGATATCTCCAAGTCGCAAGTGATTTCTCAACTCAGACACATCTGAAACGAGAAAGTCCGAAAGATTCTTAATTAGTATGAGTGTCGCTATTACAGGAACAACAATCATGTTTATATATTTAATTATCATACTTTCTTACATAACAAAATCACCGAAAAAAGTGCTTTTCTGTAAGTTCTTTATTGGACCCCCACCATTCTGTTATTTCTTAAGATAAATTATTTATTGTTGTTCCTGCGATAGCGACACTCATAATAAATAAGAATCTTCTTGAATTTTTTATTTCAGATTAGTTTCAGCTGAGAAATCACCTGCGCCATGGAGATACCTTTTTTTGAGATATCATTTTTATGCTAAGAAAAGACTTAAAACAAAATATGATAAAATTATGTTAGCAATTTTTTTACATCATTTATAAGCAGTTCAATAAATACTAACAAGATAAATTTGATTACATATGGTATTCACCGATAAAAAAATTGTTAAACACAGTTTAATTTTTTCGGCCGTATAAGTAGAATCATCGCTTAGAGTCATACTTTATTATTCAAGATAATTGTTGGATAGTCATTCAGGCAGAGATTCAGCAGCTAAGGGAGTTCTGTTCTGAAAATTCATGTAAATTGTCGCGTTTCGTAACTTTTCTCCGTGTGTGTGTGTGCAGTTTATTGGAGTACATAGACTGAGTCTATAACATCGGTCATTGGAAAGTCCCGGTGGTCACCGTTGACCCCGCAGAAGTCAACGTAGTCGATGCACCTGCACATGTTCCTACACTGCTTTCTATGGCTGGCATTAGACAACCGTTTCCACTGCGCCTTAATCCCCCCTCTTCTCTCTCGGCATGAACGCGACAGGTATTACATCTGTTTGGAAAGTTCTATCATTTTTCGTGCCGTCGACGGTTCCGCGATGTATTCAATACCCCGTGTTCCAAGTACAGCGGACGCAGTATTCAAAGGGTATTCGAGCCCGTGAACGTGTCCCGAAACGGTCGGTTGCGACACATCGAACGGTTTAGCAATTCAAATTCGATAACAAACACGATTCTTCTTCTAGCACCGTACATAAGACACCGTTGTTAATCGTGGATGGCCTTGTGAAACTAGAAGCGGCTTCAAGGCTACGGGACGTTTACGTTTTGGAAGTTTGAATTATTATATGATCGCGTAATATCGAGGACTGAAATGACTTTAAATTTTTCATTTCGATGGTTGGTTTAATAATGCAAACCTGACATTGGAATTTTTATTATAGTTGTTAGTACATTTGTTGTAAGATAAGAAATATTTAAAAAATTTTAATTAGAATATGATTAACTGGAAGTAGAGGTAAATTAGTTTCTATTTATAATCACCTTAACTGTGTTTATGCTTGAATTATTATTAATACTGTCAGTTTGAAATACCACAGAGACACAGAAATATTACTCATCGTAAGTCACATAAGTCATAAAGACTTAACTATCTTATTAGGTTTATCAGAAACAACTTCTTTTTTCCTTTTTTCGAAGCTATATTAGGTTTAAAATACCTTACAATTAACTTTAATCTATTAATCATTTTTATCGACACTGGACTTAGTAACTACTATTCATTTAAAAAAACTTTACTGTTCTTCAATAACTATTCAATGTCTATGCTGAAAATACGTACCACCCGACCCAATACTTTCCAATAATTACTTACTAGTCAAGGTACTAATAAAATATCTTACAACCAACTGGCAAACATATTCCATTATATCCAATGTTACGTTCGTTCAAATAACATTAATAAAGTCTTTCTAAATATTCAGTCAAACATTTCAGAATTATTAACACATTGACTGTCACAGTAAAAAACTTCGTACGTAGCCAGACACACTGTATTTCGTTTTTAAAATCATAAATCGTCGAAAATATATCCGTTCCGTTAATAGTGGTTGTCGGTCTTATTTTAAATTACACCTAAAAATTTTATAACGGTATTTTTTAACAAAACAACCCTTTCTGCAATGTACGTGTCACCCATATATGGATGACACGGAGGTCAAAAGTGTTCAAGGACAAAATTGACAGCAAAGAAGAACGTAGCAAGGAAAAATTCTTCGAACACTATGCGTTCCTGGATGAAAATTAATTTCAAGCACGAGGAAGATACGCTCAACAATCCTCGAGGTGCGTGTCCGTCGGGCATCTCTCGTTGCACGGTTCAGCTATATAAAATACGATCGAGCGGGTAGGTGTATCGATAATACCGGCGGATACCTCGGGCATGAGGCATTGTGGCATCCTTGTTCTTTTTTCCAATAAGCAGTCGGCTAGAGAGGCAGCCGATAAAAAGGAAGCGATTCGAATTCTTCAAACACCTTTGATGCTTACCGATTATACAGGCTTCACGGTTCAAGTGAAACCTTTTCGCCGGCGTTCCACCGAGAGATACCCGATCTCGCCGTGGCAAGACAAGACCCGGGAACGTTATAACACGTATAACTTCCTTGATTAAGTCGCGCTCGAACGAGATCGATGGGGGGAAGTGGCCGGCAAGAAAGAGGGAAAGAATGATGTAAGGAGGAAAAGTGTTCGGCAGAATGATGTAAGGAGGAAAAGTGTTCGATGAAAGCAGCTTCCGATATGGTGGAACATACATATGTGAATGTGTCGTGTATGTACAGGATGCTCGTCGTAAAGACCGCACGATTCTTCGAGCTTTGCGGTAGAACGATAAGAAACTGTTTTCTATAATAAATTATTGTAGGGTCGAAGTGAGAACAAATTCTTCTGATGTTACTTTGAATTCTTTTAACAGTTTGACTGCCACGTCACCTAAATATGGGTGACACGTACATTGCAAGGAGGCTGGTTTATTTAAATACCGTTAGAAAATTTTTAGGTAAAGTTAATATCTCAGTATTATTTAATACCAGATTAATATCCTCTATTAACTATACGGTTATATTTTCGACGATTTATGGCATAAAAAGGGGAATAAAGTGTGTCTGGTTACATACGGAATTTTCCACTGTGGCAGTGGAATTTCCAACGTGTTAAGTGGAATCCACTATTTCTGATGTTACAATCATATCGTCGATAAATCAGGATAAATATTATTGATAAATGAAGTTTGACATACGAAGATAAAAATATGGTAGAGATATTTATTTCATAACGTAAATAATCCAGCTCCCCTTTTTGCTTGACTCGCAAATATTCGCAGTATCCGATGACGGAATGCAGCGGAACCGAACAGATCGAAATAAATTCCCGTAATTTTAGATTCTCCACCTTTGGGAATGCGACACGTGCGACAAGAGACGAGTTGTTCATACATTTCCCTATTGTTTATAAGCTAAAGTTTGCCAAAGAGCAACATCATCCAAATTGTCGACGCTACGGTCGGTATTATCCTCTTTTTTTTTTCTTTCATTTCGATGTTTCCGGTTTCGCCAGTGGTAATTGAAACGAAAATATTTACGCCACGGGAATAGCGCATTATAATTTGCAACGTGGTTAAACATCGGCAGTTTTGCCGTTTGCCGGACGGAAAACCCGAAGGCCGGAACGCGAAACTGCCGGGCAGCAGCGATTGTTTGAAATAGTTGTAAACACGGTATGTGCTCACGCGTATTGTTTGTGCGAAAAATCCGCCGTGCACAGTGTGAATACCGAATTGTTATCGGTGTGTCTTCTGGCATTGGCCTTTCCACACGGGGAAAAACACGAATATTACGGGCCAAATCGTATAAATAACCGAAGTTTTTTTTTTCTTCCGTGCTCCGGTTGTTTTCTGCGATGAAACGTTCTTGCGTACCGTAATATTATTCTGTGTGAAAATATATCGCATTTTGTCGTAAGTAACTTCTGGCTATACTAAAAAGTTTCTAAATAATAATTAAATAGCAATGATAATAGGTAGATTGCGGATCTTCCTATAAATTTGGAATTTCAAGCATTGATTAATAAAAATTTATTTCCTGTACTAGATATATTCTCGTAACAATGGTAATCGTATACATATTATTGAACTATATTAATGTTTTTGTTTTACTGTATTTTGCAACGTTAGAAATGCTATAAATTGAAGAACATCTACATGTTCATAATAAGAATGTTTAGCCCTCAGACTCCATGTTAATGGGAATTTGCACCAGCGAAATATTGTTTTGTCTGTAACATTTTATCTGGCTAGAACAATGGTTTTAAATCTTCATAGTTAAAGAATTATTTCTCACTTTCGTAATTTAATTACCATTGAATTTTCGAGGTAATTTTACCTTAGAAAATATGTTAACAGTTCAATTTGCTTTTATTCTTTTTAAGTTCTTAAACATCAAAAGTTCAATGTCCCAATTCGCACTAATGTGGTGTTTACGTGTGTTGAGGTGGGGTGTGTTGTCTGAGGGTTAACCCACGGTTGTCGCACGAACACAAAGTTTTTGCACGGTCACGCATCGAAGACAAAGTTTGAACATTATAGAATATATTTTTATTATCAAAAATTAACATTAAAAGTATCATCATCTTTAAAAAAATTCTTGAAAAAACAAAACAGATTTCGAAAAAAGTGTTTTAGGCTATTTGAAATTACTTTTATATGGCGGCAGTAGTGTCATTTTTAATGATATCTCAAAGATATTTTACTTGAAAGTCAAATTTTGGCTCATTTCGACCCAATATAACAACGGAGGGTTGAACTGAATAATAAATTATCGAGTTGAAGAGCGAATAAGAACTTGTAATATTTAAGCATTTAATTGTAAAATGTATTGGAACGGTATAAATTCAAAGGAGGAAACCGGTATTTAAAAATGTACGATAACTGAAAAAAGTTTCGTTGTCGTTTCTTAATTCTCCATGCTGTGAACGCATATTTTTGGTCGACCGTAGATCCCACGAACGCTCAAAAATTGCCAGAATGTATGCATGCTTCCGTCGGGCAATCCGATTTTCATTCGTAAATACTTCACAAACGAACACGCTCGGTTTCCAACTGGTATGCGACACAGTCATTTTTCATTGAATATTCATTTCGATGCGGGGAATAAAAAATAGTCCAATCGGCTTGTCGGGTTCGCCGTCATTAATATTGTACAGTGTGACCGACTTCGCGGAACGGTATGAAATTAATAGAGCTTCACCACTAGGAAATCAGATGTGAATTCACATCCCGAAGTCGACTGGATCGAAGACATAAAAAATAATAGTACGATCCGTTCGTGTTATTCACGACTTGGAAACACTGAAATAATGGTTTTAACACGGTTCAGTACTATTTCTGTATTCTTACCAACGTAGGAAAGCCCTTATTATAGGATTTCGAGGTTTGTTCATTTTGAATCTCGAAATATTAAAATCGAATATTGTTTGAATTCGCATAAACTTCCACAGTGTAGAAATAACCAATATCAATATCACTTAAGAGAAACTTGCTATTCGATTGCGAATGTTTGAACTCTCCTGAACATTAATAAATCATAAATTTTGCCAGATTTAGACTCCTTTACAGTGAATTAGACCCGAGATCGAAGTTTATATTCCTATCCAAGAGTTCAACTGTATAATAATAAGATAAAAACATTATTAATCTTTAATTATGGTGTTTGTTGGCTTAGATTTAACACATTGATGCTACCAGTATACCACTAATCCCACGTGATTCGCCCCACAATACGTTCATTTGGAGACTTCCTCCGTCGTGAGTTCTTCGTTCATCAACGACCGATTTCGTTGGCCGATACGATTGGCCGAGTGAAGGCGAGCCCAGGTGGCACGCAACCCTTTTCGCCGTGCGATCAAAGTTCGCGGCTCGCGTTGCGGTCGGCGCCGCAGCCGAATGAGAAATAAGAGGGCGCGGAGAATGGCGGGTCGAACGACCCCGCGCGAAGCAAAACGAATCGGGAGCCCTGCTATCGCTTTGAGTGTATACGTGGGTGTATGTGTACGTGTATGCAGTCTTGTAGAGGTGGTTGAATACACACGGCACAGAACTAACCGGCACAATGCGCCCAGGCGCGGACAAAGCCGGACGACAAAGAAGCCGGTCCCGATAAGAAGAGGAAGACGCGAAAGGAGCGGAACTCGGTAACGGGCTAAGCCAGCCGGTGATTTCGGCTTGCATCGAGCGTAACCCATTTAACCGCGATAACGAAAGCCACCCCACCGGCCCCACCCGTCTTCTTCTACTTCTTTGCCCTCCCCCCGTTTCGTCGTTCCCTCCTCGTTGTCGTTCGAGGAACGCCTGTCGGCGATGAAACGACCACGGGTTCCTCCGTTCCCGGGGCTACGATGGGGGATAGATAGGCGGGTTTCGAGATCCGAGGGAAGTCATGTCAGCGAAAACTTGTGGCTTTTTTTTTCTTCTCTAGAAAGTTTGGATCTTAGATTGACGTTTCTCGTGAGAGCTCGTTTTTTTTTTTTAGGACGTCTTTGCGCCGATATTTCTCTTTTGCTTCTGGGATTTGGAGTTGCTACTAGGTAGGTACACTGGGTGGGTGATTGGATTTTTCAAACATGTTTGAACGTCTGACGAGATGGTAGAACAGATTAAATAATGTTTCAACGTAGCAAACAGTTCAAACAGTTAATAGATCAAATAGTACCAGTTGAAAGAGTCGAAAAGGTCGAAATATTTGAAATAGTAGTTAGAAATAATTGCGTTAAAGGTATATAGATAAGTGTACAGAAAAATAATATGCAACTGTGTTTAAATTAATATATAGGATTGGTGTACAGAACTGTTCTCAATAAAGTTGCATTTCTCGAAAATCAGGACAAGATTTTCCATGGAGCAACTGGACAATGGATGCAAACTTTTTACCAGAATTTAAAGAACTGTTTGGGAAACAGATTCACTGAGATTTTAATTATAAAATTTCGAATCATGAGTTACTGTCCGAGGCATTATGAATTATATAAATTGCTACGTTTGATATTATTTATGACTCTGGTTGCAAATAAAAAATTCAATTCCTGAATGATTTAAGCGTTAAAAGATACGCTTTATGGTGGATACGCCCTGCCTGAATTTTGCAATATTTGCGTTGCAGCCCATTTTTGTTAAAATCAATATTTACCGAGTTATCGGAACGGTCATAAAACCTCAATAGGAATTAAGCAAATAATTCTTAACGTGGATTTCGGCGTGACCAGCGATTCGAACAAAATTTCAGCTCATATATGTATATCTTGTATCCTGGAATGACGCAAATGTTTGTAATTTCCATCGAGGTTGGTCCACAAATGGAGTTATCTTTATTAGAGTTGCTTTTAACAGTGATATTTCTAGTTATCCCAATATTTTCCGTTTATACGGAACTTTATACTTACTTTCAATTGTAGCAAATTTTGCGGATTTCATGAAACTGGGCGAGTTAGTAGGCCATCTGTTGCATTAATAACTTCGTATTACAGAAACCCACATTATTTTTAATCAAATTCTGTCGGTTTAATTGAAGTGAAACTTTTGTACTTCATCTTGAATTGTAGATTAATTACAGTTGATTACTCAAATGGTTGATTTTAAACGTTGGTACATTTGTCAGAACCCTCAAAACTTGTTGCATCATACATGCACTGTTCGGTGAAAAAAGTAATTTACATATATTTTATGTTTTATTGTTTACAATGTATCATTTGCGTTGAGACACCACTTCTCCTGCGTGTTCGATCATTACTAGGTCACTTCTACTTAAATTAATTTTGATCAGTACTGTATGCTATTTGTCTTTTACATTATAGTTTAATGTAAACGGACGATTATAGGATTAATCAATTACAATATCATTCTATTATTGTTTTCTAAAAGTGGAAGTAGTAATTAATGGTTAGACATAGTACTAGTCGTATTCGAAATTTATAAATTGACTTTTTCAAAAACGAACTCCTGTTTTAAAAATTTAATTTCATATTTTTCACTTATTTTTTCATATGGAATCATCGATAGTTGGTTTCCACCACCATCTTTAAAAGTAATGATACGTATACGTGGGACACCCTGTATACAAGGATTATCGCGATAAATCGTAATCTCGATCAGTGGAAAACGTCTTCCTGCACGCTTAACGGAACCAGTATCATGCTCTCATAGGGGGATATGGCGCGGGACTGTGAGAAAGAAACATTCTTGTGGGAAAAACAGCATAATGCTGACCACTAACTTCTTCATCAAGCCGTTTGGTAACCGCGCCGCTATTGTCTATTTTCTTATGTTAAACGAATTTGTGGGATCCTTACATTTTCCTCTGTTTCAAATGCCTGATACATCATTTACAAACAAGCTCCAGTTACGACAAAATTATACTTGGAAATTGTTCAAGTTGTATGTTTTATGTAACATTTGTCTGACCATTACTCGGTGTTTCTACTTTCCCATAGTTTCTATCGCCCTATTATGATCGTAATTCGATCGACTTTACTTATTTTCTGCCATTCTAACTTACATATACACTATGCAGTGTTACATATACACTATACACTTCCATCGATAATGTTATTTTCTGCTATTGCAATTTATAATTACACATTGTGGAAGTATCATAGAAATAATTACTAGTTGAACAATATAACAGTAACGTCTTTAGACAGTAAGCACACATAACAAATTCTAACCGTCGCAGTAAAAAACGAAGTCGCCGACGAATAACTTCATTCACTTCATTTGCTTCTATTTATTAAATTAAGTGAGTCTCACTCACCATTCTATTCCTTATATTAATTATTGTTTAAATATATTGCGGAGTTGCTGATTACCCATGAGAACCAAGCCTTCGTGTGCAAAATGGTTAAAACAGCATAACTCCCAAAAAAACCATTAATGGCAACGTATCCCCCCCTCTCTCCCGACGTCTAAAAACGTAACCATTCAGAATGTACAGGGCGTCTCACACCTGATATCACCATCTTGATTTACATCGCTATTATCATCCACATCTAAAATCGTTTCAGATAAAAGTCGAATCGTTTCGTGTTCGCTTATTTCTAACCATTGAAACACCAAAGGAATCAGCTTCCTCTCGAGCTACGCCACGAATTGCAATCCACCCTGTGTATTTACCTCGGCCGAGAGACAAACGATCGAGTCGCGAGCGATTAAGCCACCAAGCGTACGACTTCGCGATCGCGTCGTTCTCGCACAGGATAAACGTCCGTCGCGCATCGATTCGAGTTAACGCGCGCGTAACACGTCGCGATTCATCCTCTCAGTTCAGTGTCCAAGCGTCGTGGATACATATAAGAAAGAGGTCCCCCTCCAGTATTGCCGTCGACAGACCGAGAAAAGTCTAGAGGGGAATGGGGGCACGTTAAAAACCCGTTTTGAAAGGTTCGAGGCGAGTGCACCACACGCTTGGCGGCAGAAGGAAGGAGGAGCAGGGGTGGGGGGCAGAGAGAGAGAGAGAAAAAAAAGAAGAGAGGAGTACCCTCGGCGGGCCCCTCTCTAGACACGAAAGGGCCAGACCACACACTCCGTCGCTCCACAATAAATGGACACTGTAACCTTTTGCAGCGTGTTCCACAGTGGCGGGTAGGAGGGATGGGGGATTTCGAAACCTTTCTATGCTCCCTCAGTCACTTGTAAAAACGCAGAAACCTATACGCGATACTTCAAAGCTTTCTATCAAACTCTGGCAGCAGTTTAGCTACAGCTTTCACGGGAGGTAACCGGGCGGCCGACCTGGCCTTTTTGCGAATATTGTTTTCCCGCCCGTCTGAAGACGGGATTTCCTATAAGCGTCGGACGCGCGCGTCTGCGTTTAAACGAGCTGCGACCTATGTCCATGCTCTCACTCTATTCCATTATCTTGGATATAGAACACCATTTGACCGAACGTCTGATTTTGCGATCGGTTCGACGCTTATTGGAAATCCCGCTTTAACAATGACTATGTTCGATTTCGATTCGGTTCTTCGAAAAATCGATTCTTTCGGTTAAAAAGTCGAACTTTTGAATGAATTTTCTTCGACTTTTCCGAGAATCGATTCTTTACTTTAGTAGAAAACGAGAATAGTATGGAAATAATTACTCAGGTACAGTAAATCTTCCATTAACGCTCGAAATCCCTGTTATCACAGACGGACACGATTTCTGCGCTTCATGAATTGCATTTTGGGCCGAGCCCCCAGTGTAGAATATTCCAGTTACGGGGATGAAGCAGAAGCATTTAGCGTAGATGTCTCTCCGAGCGGTTATCAAGAATTTACTATACCTTCTTAAAGTACACGCCGATGATTGCTCGTGGGGACCAGCTGGTCTTTCAGAAAAGGAAAAAGAATGAATAATACAAGTATACAGTTCAACTTCAGGTTTCCTCAACTTGTTTATAAATATATAAGTTTGCACAAGCAATCCCAATTTTAACGAAAACATTTAATTTCCCTCGTAACACCACGAAACATTTCATCCAATCACAGAGAATCATCGGTTACCTCGTACGATTATTTCTACCGCATAATTTTATTCGCGAAATTTTCTCGGACGACCGAGATTTCCGTGTTCAGCGATCCGGCGACTAGCTGCTCTGCCGCAGCCGAAGGGAAATTTTTTCGAGGGCTGTCTGAAATCACGAATGAAAACATTAAAGCCCAAGTCGCGCCCGACATGGTCCGTCCAAATATTTAATGGTAGCCTGCTGCAAGCTTTTCGCGCGAATTCATTTCGAAACGTCACTGGGTTGCGTGGAGGATTTCGTCGTCTCTCTCTCTCTCTCTCTCTCTCTCTCTCTCTCTCTCTCTCTCTCTCTCTGTCGCTCGTGTTTCTGAACGAGTGGCATTCGATAAATCTCTCCGACGTTTCCGAGACGATAAATTGAATTCTCTATGAGACGCAATCGAGCGAACCGCGCGACGACGATATTATGCGCATCGTTGGAATAATTTTGTCGTTACAAAGGGATTTAATGAGCCCGCGATTGTAAATGTCGAACCTTTGACGCGGATACGGAGACTCTCGTTCTTTGGCTTTTCCTCTCGAGCACAGTTGCATTGATTTCGTTACGCGTTTGACGTATCGTTTTGGGGGAACAAAATTACTGTCTAGTTCCAACGAAATCAGTTGTCTAATTTAATTTCTGGTCTCGGCGTGAAGACGTAGTTGGTAACCTTTTTTTCGACGTTTTTAAGTGGTCTGATTTCTATGTTACCTATGCGGATATTAAGTGTTGTGTATTGCTGTGTGTACAGTATTTCGTCGATCACTGTCTGACTGGTCCTACACGATTTTTGTCAAGGTGTCATCTCCATCACTGGGGGGTTGTTAATATTGAAATTTTCATTAATTAAAGAATAAGTTGGAGTATTAAAGCTTAATGCTCCACAGGCACCAATCTAGCTTTTTAATCAGTTTTTCCCGAAATTCGGATGCAGCTAATATGCGGGTTGAAATTAGTTAATGAAGAATTGTAATAGTACCAAAATGGCCATTCTTTGTTGGAAACATGTATTTCGTATGAATTATTGAAAATAACAAAATTGCATTTAGGTGTATAGATGATCTCTTCTTTTAAATGAATAGAAGTGAACGAAAGAATTGGGAAAATGAAAATGTATTTATTTATTTTATCGTTATTTCTGATGTTATCATTTTTATATATATACACTTTCTGTTATTTATTTCCCACTTTACATTGTTTAACTTCCCGTTCATAATAATAATACGAGAAGAGAGATTTCTGTTTTGCATGCGGCTCTTACAGTGCAATGCGGTTTACCTTCCATGAATTTCATTTCAGTAATAATTTTTATATCAAACAGAGTACTATAGGAGCTCAGTTACACAAAAGGAGACATTAAAATAATTTCAGTGTCTCTCGTATGATACTTTCCATAAGAAAATCGCTAATACATATGTAAGAATTTTTCAGTTCCTTTATTTATTACAATTTTTTTGCAAAAGTTGTAAGAAAATAAACGTTCTCCGTTATTATATACTTATTGCAAAAATATAAATTCACAGCATTTAATGTTTTCAGAAAAATGAATGATTCACTCTTCAGAAATATAAAAGCAAATAAGGAAAGAAGATTCGGCTAATCGGATGATCGTTTCAACAGTATTATCCCGAACAAACGTTGTAAGCGTTTCAGCAGTTTCGACAAACACGCGATTGAGAGACACAGTGGATAAAATATTGGCCGCTGTTTCTGCAGCTCTAAGTTTTCATCATTATGATGATCATTAATGTGTTTCACATTGTTATATTAGACCAAGTGACTTGAGTTTCCTTGTGAAGTTGGAAGGATTAGTGTACTAGATGATTTGTTAACAAAATGTTGCAAAAGTTGCAATTAGTCGGAATCGCGAAAAAAATAGTAAAGGTCGTTTTTTTGCGACATTTTTATCTGAGACTGTAATGAAAATTTAACGAATACATTGCTTAGATTTATGTTAGTTATATGCATGCTGAAAATTTCATCGAAATCGGTAAACGTTGTTATTTGATGCGAACGGTTAAAAATGTTGCAAATCGCAATTCTTCGCGACTTTTGACCTACAACTGTAGTATATCTAAAGATTCTTACATCTTTCGATGCCAGTTATCCGTTTCTGTATTAATCGATTTCAATCAAAGTTGCAGCATATACATATATAACTGACATAAATCTTCGAAATGTATTAAATTTTCATTACAGTCTCAGACAAAAAAGTTGTAAAGAATATTTTCTTCGACATTCTAAAAAGTCGCAAAATTTTCTAACACATCATTTAGTAAACTAATCCCTTTTAACTTCACAAATAAATTCAAGTCATTTGGTCCAATTTTAAAAGAGTTGTTCTGTTTTAAAGGGTGTACGAATACTTTTGTTGACCCACTGTACATCTATATGTTCGTCGAGTAAAGGCGGTTTAAAATTGAAGAGCTGGTTAAAAATTTGTAGTCAATTTTCGACGTGCGAACAATGAAAACACTGACAATGAGCCCGACCGCTGTACACGGACAATAGTTTAAATGGATCGCGATACTGTTTGCACGAGCCGCAAACAAAACATCTCGCCGTCCTTTCGCGCGTTTCGATACAGACAGAACAATAAATCACGGTACTTAACGTTAATAGGATCACGTCGCAACAGGTCTGATTTATTTGCCCTCCCTGAAACGCCATTCCGGGGTAGTTCCGTTCCACCGTTTCTTCCTCCAAAATTATTTGTCGCTTGAGAAACGCTCGCAAGGCTCACGCAGTTTATTATATCGCGAGTATAACGGTTTATTGTTGTTAGATACAACTTGCACGAATTTTCGTCGACTGCTTTTAACCCTCAGACGACGATTACTGAGTCGTTCTGACTCAAATTTTCATAGACTTCATTCAAATCAACAGCTTCCAGTAATTAATATAAGTTAGTAACCGTTTCTATTAATTTAAATAACAAGAAATACAATTTAGAAAGAAATTTCTGCAAAACCGCATTTAGAAGAAATTATGTACGGGAGTCTATACGGACCCACGCTAAGAAAACCACCCGACTTCGGAGGGTTAACATTTTTAATGCTCAAATTTTTACTGCAGGGACAATATCGTGATTAAACGGCATCTGTCAAAATTCTGCCTGTTAAAGATATATTTACATTTTTTCATTCTGTGGATAATTAGTCTGGTATTAATTATATGTGAAAGATTGTAAATGTGTATTTGTAACTCAACTTGTTTAGCTGTGGGTTGAAATGACCCATGATCAACTGTGTTGTTACTCGAACACCCGGTGCCTGAGAATTAATTGTTAACCTTTGTAAATGAATATGAATGATTTGCAGTCACTTCAATTTGTTTCTTTACCAAACAACTTTTCGTTTCTTTCAATTTATAAAATGATTCAAAATTTTTGGACAACAGTCTATGTCCTAGTATACTATTTCTTTTTCGGCCTTCATTCTCGATGTATGAGATTCTGTGTCACTGACTTCTTCTATACCAATTGTCCTTCTTTTTGGCATTAACTACCGTGAATATAATGATTAGATTTTTTTTCAATTAAATTCTTACTATTTCATTTTGTAAATTACTGCGCAGAGATGCAACATGCTATTTGCCACATTCAGCATTGCATTAATTGAGACACAAAATTGTAAAAAAAAAAATACTTCCATGAAGTTAATATCGATAAATTAATTTTAAAACAGAAAGCAATGAGAACAAAAGTTGGCCATTTTGGGACCATTTTAATAGCTCTCGTAAACAGGATTGTACTGTATACGAACAACTGCAGTAACTCACATATAAATAATAGTCGAATGTAAAAATTGTTGTTTAATTTGTATTCATATGTCCTCGTTATCTTTACTTTTATCGTCGTTTTTGTTATAAACGTTTCTTAATTTTCCTAAAAAATTCGCAGTTCGCTATGCGATCTGGTGAAATAAATGCGACAACCATCCGTGAACAAGTTTGTGAATTACAGTGTATGTCCAAAAACAGCTCGAAACGATCTAACAAACTATCAAAGTTCTATAATCCAACGGATTAGGACTGTTGCCCAACTAGCTCCGTCCAAGCAACTTCTCAATAGCTTCCCTCTTATTCAAGCAGCCGCGTCGAGCGTTAACCCATCGTACTTCCTTATTTTACATCTGCGAGCGCAGGACAGATATTTATTGTTAATGGAATCGAAGCAGCATGGAGCTCGTTTATCCGGCATGCGAGCCGCGGAGCGAGGGCATGACCTACCTCCAGGTCGCCTGGAGTGCCTACCAAAGACGCTTTTATTCTTTTTGCCCTCATCAGACCACCTTTTGCGGCCCCTTCTCTTTTACTTCGGCCCTGCTTTTAAAGACCCTCCAGTCTTTTCTGTCCTCCTCGCCACACCACCTCCCTCCCTGTCACCTTTCCCTTCCACTCGTTTACCATTCCTAATTGTACGCGGGCGTCCGGTTATCTGGCGAAGCTCAACACTTTAACGGGGCTGCTGCCGCGATCGAGATGCGCAAAAAACTTGGTTGGTCGATTCGCTGCGTCGAGAGACTGTCTCGAGAAATAACGTATCTTTTGCCTTGTATCTTAGATTAGGTTCGAAGTGTAGCTTGTTTTGCACGCTAATTATCTGATTTTTGTCGAAACTTAATTTTGTAATAATTGTTCAATTTTATTGATAATTATTATTTTATCTTATTTGTACCACAAAAACATACTGTTATTGCCGAGAAATACCAGTTATGTTATCGAGGAGACGTTTGGAATTTTAATCGAATGACATTTTGTTGGTGGAATTGTTGGTGAAATATTGATATGAGAAGTGTTTATTTACGGTGTTTGATCGATTAAGATTTAATGAATATAAAATGGTAAACAAACGTTATTATAGTAATGTATCTTTGGTAACGTTCAGTTATTATATGTACATATTGTATGTATACATACTGGATTGTAAGCACTCTAAATGAATTGTTTTGTACCTGAGACGATATGAAATCTGGATGCAATTAATTTTGTAGTATTTATTGATCGTTTAAATGTGATATTAATGAAACTCTCATAGCAGTTTCATATATCATCTAATTTTATGGACCGTGAAATATTGAAGTAGTTTAATGATGCTAGAATTTTGTTCTATACTATACAGGACGTTTTTCAATCGACGTGTATGCAGAATTTTATGGCTAGTATATCAGAGCAGTTTAATCAAACCAGAGGTCGAAGTCCATAGCTCATTCTCGTTTCATCGAGACCTCTTTATTTGAAACAAAGAACGAAGAGAACAAAATGATTTGTCAATGTCTAAGATAAAAGTGACGTAAGCGAAAAAGCGAGGTATGTGTATATGTTATATAAAGGTAACAAAACATTTCTTTAGCAGATAATTCAATGTTCCTTAGAACCGTTGCTAAAATTTACAGAAAATGACTATTATTTCAGGAGTTAGATTTCACAGTTCGATACTAGTACAGTTTTTTTTCAGAAGAATAGTATTACCTTCATATTCATCTAACATAATACTCAATTTTCTAGGTCTATCAATAGGTAATCGATTATATCTCGACAGAATATTAGTAGGTATATCAATAGGTAATCGATTATATCTCAACAGAAATTGGATTAGGAATACAGATTTAATTAAACTACAGTTTAATTAACTTGTATTTTAGACATACCTAAATAATCAGTAATTCGTTTTTATAGAAGTTAAGGGTCTATATAAATAAATTTATATCCACAATGATTTTCCAGTACCCTACATCATATTTCCTCAGCAATATATCGACAAAATATTTCGAATTTCCAATACATTCCCTTACAATTGAACAAAATCCTGAACAACTTACCGCTACACCTAATACACCAAAGCCTGGGGTCCTGGGGTCCGATGGATTTCCTATCGTTCGCCAGAAGAAGGTTAATCGAGTCCTTCATTGACCCATAAATTCCTCGCGAGTGGTAATCCACCATTCCAGCGTCGAACGGAAGAAAATCCGTGTCCGGAATCTCCGCTGTCTCATGCTCGCCGTCGCAACCGCGGCTTCGGGAGCGCGGAGTCGCGGCGAGTGAAACTTGCGCACTTACGTAAAGAGAGGGAAGCTTTTTATCGTACGTTTAATGGCAACTTCCGCGTGCACGGAATGCCGGGATACCTTTATTTTTATCGTACTGGGAAATTCTCTGCAGGCCTGCGGGACTTCCATTCCGAAACGGTTGCCCTTCTTGTCGCACAGAGCGTAGTTTTCGGAGTTCGAATTCTAATATGACACTTGAGACCACCACTTCTACTGCCTTTGAGGTAGTATTACGATATGTCATATCATTAATATTATTTTTAATGATCAAACATTGATGAGCATCGATGAAAATCGTTTCATTCATCGCGAATTCGGTATCATAACAAAACATTTACCTTAATTCTTTAAAAATATATATTATAGTAATTATTATATAAAATAATAATAAATTAATAAAATTGACAAAAAATTTGCTATAATCACGTCAAAGCTCTCTTGAAACCATGCTATACCTGATAAAATCTCAGTATGTATGTTGATACATATCATATAGTATAATATACACGACATATCATCATTTATTTTATACATTGTGTAATGTTTTAATAGTTTCAATATTTTTTATCTTAGACAGTATATGAATTAACAAAAGAAAAAAAAATGAACGAAAAAAGTCGATGTAAACTACTTTTAGATTTTGATCGATTACTTAAATTGTGATCGATCTTGCTTCAGATTTAACAAAAAAAAGTACAGAAAATTTGGCCTTGATGAAGAGTCAAATTCAAATATTTCAAATTAAGCTTCTGTGAACTCTTAAAGCAGTGCTCTGACCCACTGCGCATCGTCTCGGTCTTAACGAAAACCGATCGACCGGCATCCATGGATTACGGGTATTTGGCGTTTAAGCCTCTAGCAGTTTGGTACAAGTGAGCCCCGGTCAGCCGCCGCGTCAGAAATCGTTTAATCCATCTTAAACGGCTATATGTCTCGCTGAGACACTCCTTATCTAGCTACACTGGCGGATGTTGCGCATACATGGTTTCTCCAGATCTGTAAGATTCAATGGAACCCTTGGGACATCTGAACGATCAAGTTTATGATGCTGACGCTCAAAGATATACGTAAGATTCAATTTAGTAAACACATTCGGTTGTGCAATAAATAAGTTCGTTAGCGATTCTTTACAAGAATATTAAGTTAAACTAATTTCGTATAAAATTTATGTAATCAATATACCATTGATGTGTGCCATTTTGTTTTGTGACCTTCTGCCATTTTTTGGATAATTTAACACTAGAACTACCGAAGCAGTTAAAAGGATTACATAGTTTATAAACTTTTATGTAAATGATTACAATCTCACAACAATGTATTTTCTGAGATACTTCGCAAGATTTATTGCGATATAAAAGTGAAGAAGTTCGTTAATTTATTGGCTTGCATATTCTTAACAAGCAGTTGTTTAACACTGTGATAGAAATAGAAACAGGTTCAACTTAGGTAGTTCTAGTGTTAAATATGTATACCTTTTTATATTTCTTCACTAGAAAAAATGTTCATTTTTTTATTCGGTGTTTTCAAACGATTTTCCATTAAGAAAATTTTGCAATATTTGGAATTAATGAAAATTGTACGGAGCAACGTCTGGTGATTATGGTGGCTAGACAGCTGCACATTACGTGCAAAATATTCATTATCCTAAGCACAGTTTGTTATGGTATTTCGACGTTGGATGTTTGTTATTGTACTTCGACTTCCAGTAATACCAGAAAACAATACACACACCAAGCCCCACTTCTTTCATAACACCAACCAAAACTGTTTATGTTCCACCACTACCCAATATATATTTAACTAATCACAAGCCGATACGTAGCAACATGCCTCTACGCACACAAACATCCGACAGTACACATTCAGCCGCCACCGAGAACACATCTATCAGTGAAAGCTAATACAACTAGTGCACACAGACACATGCATCGCATTCTGTTACGTTTATATTCAAGTTTAAGTGTGTTACAAGGTAGAGTTAATTTATTCAAACTACATAATATTACCAAATTCATTCTTACCAGTTCCAACGAGCTCCGCGATATTAATTTATCAACGAGCATTGGCAAATTTCGAGCTTGTCGTGAGTACACCCCAACAGTTCCAATATCATTAGATTTATATTTTGTACGAGTGGTTTAAGTGTTAAGTTTTCATGAACTGCATTGTTACAATCAAAGTGTTGTCCCTTTATTAAGATGGGTAGTCCTTCGAGTGGTCGTCGAATTAACCGCGTGTCGTAACAGAAACTAATGATTAGACTGCGCATTTTATGCATTTCTAAAGTATACATTACTTTAAGATCCAGTGAAGTGAAAAGTTTGATAAATATTAACGAGTAAACACGTAGATGTTTATTCAAATATAGAATTCTGTGATTCAATTTATAGGAACTGGGATCAAGGAAAAATGTTTTTGCTTTTTTAGGTATTGCTTCAAATTTCAAAGTAAATAGAAAGCCCATTAAATTTTATTAAACTTTTTACTGCGCTTGGCTTTAAACTCTATTGATTAAGGCTACAATTGATAGTACCCTTAACATTAATTAATGTACATTCGTATAGAAATTCGCGTTATACTAATGAATATAACAAACTATCGCAATAGCTCTCTGTTTCACTCTTGATTTAGTAAAATATTCTGTGGAGAATGTAAATTTCTGATTAAGTCGGCTTATTATATAGGTACTTATTGTTCTCCGTATTCTCTTGTGTATCTGGTACTTTCTTCTTGTTTGTAACCCACACAGTAAAAGTTTGAATTGCTTTGAAGCTACTGTAGCTTCAATTCCGTTATACACGTATTACTATACTGCAACATGAGAGTTCATGAGTTTCCGTGTGAAAATGTAACGATGCGCTAGGTAAAAGTAAGACTAAACAAGACACTCATAAATGTTCTTCCCGTTTCAAGTTATACCATACGCAAATTTAAGTATAATTTTATCCAAAAAATAAATAACGCCACATACAAATGAATCAGCTTAGAATTCTCGTGTTATATTCAACCCTTAAGGATACGCAACGCGAATAGGATATTTCTTTTTTCGTAATTTTAAAAAACAGCAGCAGACTTGAAGTTTATCTTCATTTAATAATTTTCTATTCTAAATGGTTAATAATTCGGATGAAAAAAAGACATTTACGAAAAAAATACGCTATCTATGTTCCAGGGGGTTAATTTCAGCTCCCTAGTGTCTAAAAATTCAACATCAATCTCTCCCACAAAAGAACCACGAACTGAAAGTATCATTAGGGTATCACTCTACTTACATACAATAAAAAAAACCCATAAAAAACTAATTAGGACATCGCTATATTTTAAGGATACGACCGCACACGCTAGCAAAACTGTGGCAAAAAAGAAAAATCACACACAAAAATTCGGCTTTTTCTATCACCGAGAGAGAAGCTTGCCCGGGTACACGGTGTATAAAGGCTAGTTCCACGGCGAAAGGGTTAACGGGTCCGAGCAACGAACACGGTTTTATCCAGAGGAAAAGAAAGATAGGGCACGTCGGTCGGTCTAAAGTGCGATAGGCGGATTAAAAGCAGAGGATAGAGGGTTAAAAATAAGGCACACACAGAGTGTGTAGGTATACAGGATGTCCCACCTAACGTGAGCACTTTATATATCTTACTTACTTTTGATTTTCCAAAAAAAAGTATTTTAACAAATTCTCAAAGTGGTGTCCATCAAATTCGACAAATTGTTGCACTAATCCATCTGTCATACTTGCTTTATTATTTAAATCTACTTCCTTACATTTGTGGATTCTTCGTATTCCAGGTTAACAGAAGGTCCCACTACTACAGGTTATGGGATTGGTCTTGACCTCAACTATTAAGCCACGATGATAAAAATATGTAGCCCCATTTAAAAAAACCAGTGACCTGCAAAATTCGAAGAATATGACCTTGGGATAAATGTTTTATTTATCGTAGTATTTACCCCTTCCAATCAAATAACATTGTCCCTGATATGTTTTTTGTATTTTCATAAACAAATGAGTCATTGAAGGCGCTCACGTTAAGTGGGACAGCCTGTATACAGTACCGTCTATAATTGTCCGGACACAATACACTCTGACATTAGAATGTTACTATCCTTTAATAAATAAGACTATCATTTTCCCTGCTATTTACCGAATGGAATATTTATGTTTGTTTAATTTTACAATAGTACCAAGCTCTCCTATCGTCAATTCTTCTATAGAACTCGAGCTGGCAGTCTCTTGCATAGTTAAACTTAAACTAATTCTATCCAAACGCCTGCATCGGCTTACTGACATGATTTCTTCTTTTATATGACTTATATTCGTCTAAACTCTAAACGTATAGAAAGACAACAAAAGTTGGCAAAAGAAAGCTAAAACTTGTCCCTTCTGTATTATACATATACATACTCTACGTGTACCTTTTCATTCAACTTTGGTCATAGTAGGTACGTTTATAGATATTATTTGTTCATAAATGTTACATTCTTCTGTATAACGCTTTACTATATTCACTGTTGGCAAGATAAAGTTACAGAAATCAATAAAGACATTTCGTATAGGAAATATTTATAAAAATTCATCATATAAGTGTCTGGATACTTCTGAACGGTAGTGTACATCGTCGGTGAAGAAAGAACGAACGAATCGAGAGTGGGCTAAAGAGAGAGAGAGAGAGACAGAGAAAGATGGATAGACCGATTGGTGTCCAGAGAGGGAAAGTGACGGGGCAAATCGAGGGGGCGGGCGGTAGGGTAAGGGGGATGATGCATAGAAACTTGCGACGTGACATTTTGTCGGTCGTAGACGGCCACGAATCGATCGTCACGCTTGCCTTTGTTTGACTTAATTACCGCACCCGGCAGATCGGTAGATAGGCCCCGCACGTCCGCCAGTCGAATCAACTCTGGAGTGCCGTCAGGTGGGACGGGACGGGACGGTGGGGTGGAGGGGGCGCTGGGTTCAAATTCCGCCTGAAGCCAGACGCTCCCGTGAATATTAGGGGCGATCGAGAGTGCTGAGTAAATTTCATCTTCTATGCTTCCGGCCGGTAAGCTCTTAAGAGCGGCATGCATTTAACGGCGTCGGCGCGGGCGCGAAGAAGAAGAGACCTACCCTGTAGGTGTAGGGGAGAATAAAGACAGATAGAGAGGGAGGGGGGAAGGACATGGAAAGAGAAAAGAAAAACGACGAAGGAACCGCGATGGTGGTGAGTAATAAGCCAATATAAATGTAAATTCGTGGCAAAGAGAGTCGGTATATTTCGTATTTAGCGGCTTAAGTGAAATAACGCGGTTGAAATTATGCGCGATTCTATTAGGCCAGGAATCGCATGTAAAAATGGCAGATCGATGGAGCACTTGGAGGAATCGTAATATGGTTACTTCGGTCACGGTGTTTTTGAAGGCGAGCAAGCGACGACGACGCGTCCCCCATGACGCTTTAGTGCTCAGCCGAGACTTGGATCGCGCTTAAATTGTTCCCGACTGTACAATTGGGCTTAAGTACGGCGATGTTGCCAGAGAGAAAGAGAGAGAGAATCGGATTAAGGGCGATGAGATGAATGCGGCGGCGATTGTATGTGTAATGGGCGAGTATCCTGTAAAAAGTGGCATTATGGAGCCGGGTAATGTGCAGGAAATCGTGAGCTACTGGGACGATAACGGAAAATATACTTTGATCTTTTTAGGTGCTTAGGGCATCTAGTCGTTCGCGGACATTTAGGAAGGTTTACTTGAGAAAGGGATCTTAATCTGGATTGTTCGACGTTTAAAATTTCAGATACTATATGCCTTGTATTTGGTATTAACAGAAATGTAGTCGGAGGCCTCTTTCAGAAAGGGGTCTTAATCTTAATTGTTTGTTGTTTAGAATTTTAGATGTTATATGTCTTGTATTTGGTATTAACAGAAATGTAGTCGGAGGCCTATTTCAGAAAGGAATCTTAATCTTGATTGTTCGACGTTTAAAATTTTAAATATTATATGCCTTGTATTTGGTATTAACAAAAATATAGTCTGAGGCCTCTTTCAGAAAGGGGTCTTAACCTTGATTGTTTGACGTTTAGAATTTCAGATATTATATGCCTTGCATTTTGTATTAACAGAAATGTATCTGGAGGTCTACTTGAGAAAGGGATCTTAACCTTGATTGTTCGACGTTTAGAATTTTAGATGTTATATGCCTTGTATTTGGTATTAACAGAAATGTAGTCGGAGGCCTCTTTCAGAAAGGGGTCTTAACCTTGATTGTTTGATGTTTAGAATTTTAGATGTTATATTCCTTATATTTGGTATTAACAGAAACGTAGTCTGATGAAAATTCAATTGAGATTGTATACGGTGTATTTAGGTAACTATTATTTTTCGCGGAAGTGGCAGGAATACGCATGAACCAAATTTCGTCGAAAATCTAGTTCGATCCAAGCATAACAGATTAAATCTTGTATTCAAGGGATGGGATAAATGTGGCGGTGATCGTAGGTGTCATGGGCGAGTATCCGATAAAAAGTGGCATTATGGTGCCGAGTAATGTGCAGAAAATCGTGAGCTACTGGGACGATAACGGAAAATGTACTTTGACCTGTTTAGGTGCTTAGGGTATCGAATCGTTCGCAGACATTTAAATAGGTTTATTTGGAAAAGGGATCTAACTTGAATCGTTCGATGATTAGTAGCTTGAGTTATTATATGGCTTACTTTGGTATTAATGAAAATATAATTAGAGCAGAATCAATTCCTTTGCTTCTAGAAAAAGTGTTGGATACACTGTATAGATGATATCCACCAATCTTCTTCCCCGATTTACTCAAAAAATGCATAACAAACAAGTCTTCTCACTTACACACGATACATATCTAACAAGGTACTACAAATTCACAAAGTATGGAAAACATCGGAGGGGGGAAGGTCGTGCCCTCTCCTAGTTATGTAGTACATTGCATTCCGGCTACGTACCTACTCAGTATGCCCTTGACCGTCAAACAAATCGGAAGTGTAGCTTTATTTTCGTCAAATAATTTTTATTACATAATACTAACCCAATAGCAAATAGCTAACCCATGACAAGTTACAGTAACAGTCCAACCTACGCGATGGTCCAAATCCAGCAATCTTCCCCTATTTATTACACACAGGGAACCGTATAAAATTCATTCGACACTTTTTTCCTCGTGTCTTCAACCCCCAATACGCCAAGCAAATCGAACACCAACAAAACCATCCCTCATCATCAATTTCCCGACAGCCCACGCGGACGTATCGTACGTTCTCCAAAAAGAATAAATAAAAAAAAAAAACAAACTTTAATTAGTTCGGGAAACGAACTGTCGACGATCGACGCGTTCTGGTGTCACGTATTCCCGCGGGTAGAAGATCGATCGGTGTGCTCGGATCAGGTCGCGTGCCGACGAGAGGTGGCGACCACGCCGGGAATAAGAAATTACGTTGTAAGAGTCACGAGGAAGGGGTTGGAGGGCGCGTGCCGTGGGCCTCGACGCGGATACGCGTACTCATAGTCGGGGGGGCAACCGCATCCATATGCATCGAGCCGCCTCGTAAAGAACAACGGTGGCGAAATTAACGGTGGCAAGGTATGCGGCTGCCGTTCGAGCTGAAGTAGGAGGAGGATACGAGGCTGCTTGTAAATGGGGGGTTAGAAAGTTTTCGCTTGTTTTCACCCTGGATATACACGGTCCTCGTTCCACGTGCACGATTGCGTTCTACGTCCGGATACGGTGTAAATATGACCACCGCGTAAATTCAGCAACGTTATATCATTTCGAAAAGGTGGAAAAAGTGTGACGATTGCACGGATCGACGGGGTGGAACGGAAATTGCGGCGGCATTCGACCGCGAAGAGAAGGTCTTATTCAAGTTTTCGCCGTGGGGGTGAATCGAGGTCGACCCTGGATTCCGATATCGGTCGCCGAAATGATTTTCCGTCGACCCGTTTTAATAACCGAGCCCGTGGCTCCTTTTTTTTTTTTTTTTATTTCCGGTTCCTTTTGGTCTTCATCCTGGGAAGTTCGGATTATTGTTTGACTCCAAAGGACGGCTCTCTTTTTCCGTTTAATCCTTCTGTTCAAGCCATAGAACCACTCGGAATTGTTCACAAACATTACTTCAGGGGTGCGACCGATCGCAATGTCTTGTCTTCCGGTATGAAGTGCATAAGTTCATGCAAAAAGTAAAAGTATGGGATCAGAGTTCATGATCGATGGAAAAACGACTTATTGTTCTGTTACGATATCATAGATTTTACGGAATCAGTACATATACAAATCCTTTTCAATCTTTTTAGAATAATATTTTTCTCTGTCTTTAATTATTATCAGGCCTAGTCTCACACTTTTGGCCGGTAGTGTACGTTTGCTGTCTATACTTGTCAATTTAAAAATATACAGGGTTATTCTAGTAACTGGGCCGGACTATAGCTCTGTTCCAAGTGCAATTAGAAAAACACCGTAGACTGAAATTTTGCATTGTTCAACGCGTTGATGGCCCCAGTGGAAAAGACCGTACGTAGTCAGACACAGTTTATTTCGGTTTTAAGGTCATAAATCGTCGAAAATATATGCGTTTAATTAATAGAGGTTGTTGGTCTTGTTTTAAATTATACAATAGTATTAATTTGACGCAAAATTCAGTAACGATATTTAAATAATCCAGCCCTCTTTGCAATGTACGTGTTACCCATATTTGGGTGCTGTGGCAGTCAACGTGTTCAACATTCTATCATCCGAATGTATTATTTTTTTTATAAATTCATTGGTGCACTTGCAAATCTCCATTGTCCTTTTTTTTAATGGAATCCTATGATTTTGTTTTGCATAAATCGATTCCTCGTGTCACACTGCGTATAACAGGTATAAAGTAAGGTAATTGAAAACACAATAAATTGAAAATACAATATTTTATGAGATATTTCATTTTTTACACAATTGTTATGTTTGCGTTAAATCATCGCGCCCCTGTCGTATTTACAAACATCGTACTGTTCGGTGTCACGATTCACTATTGTTTGAATATTTTCCATTAATTTATATATTTGACATAATCGATTTTTGGTATATTTCAAATTTTTTAATAATTTGTTCTTAAGAAATGGGAAATATACAAGAAATGGATGTAAAATTTCAATACGTTAGATACTAGATACAAATATTTAAAAAAATAATTGCCATTGAAATACAACTTTGAATCTGGGCCACATAAACTCGAGGAAAACATCAGGGTTAAAAGTAAGAATTAAAAGTAATTGTTTATGAAAAGTAAAAATAGAAAAAAAGTAAATGTTTTTAAATAAGAATACAAAAAAATGTTTGGAATGCATTAGTAAAACGTTTGAGTAGGTATTCGCTTTAAGTATTCGGAAGAAGTGAAATATTCTCTTCTGAACGTGGACGTATTTGTTGTTCTTTACGACAGCTCGGAAGTTGATTCGTATAAAATACTGGAATTGCATGTGTTTGGGATCTTACGCGTGAGATACTGTGTTATCGTGAAATGGAATTGGTCATTCTTCGTCAACCGCTCGCGGGTTTCCTCTGTTGATTGAAAAATTGAAGTTTGGTTTGTTGCTGCATGTGGTATGGACAGCAAACAATTCATTTATCCGTATACCCGTTTTTGTCAATATTTTTGACTATACATTGACTCGTGTTTCATATGTACAATATTTCAGATGCATTTTCTGTAGTGTGTTTAAAAATATTTATTACTGATAAGTAAATGTACATAATATAAATCGATGTTTGAACAATGTAAAATGCATATCTTGAAATTTGCAATGTGAATTTCGACAATATTTTTGTTCGTTACGTTTAAAAGAAAGTAACATATTAGGTTTCTTGGAAGTTTTTTTCTATGATCTATTCATATTTTCCTTATGTAGAGAGCGTCGATGAACCACTCGAAAAAATGTAGTAGGCACCTGCAAAATTTGACACAAGAAATGTAAGTTATACGCTTAATATTATATTAATATCTTCTATTACGTTTATACATATTAACATATTATTTTCTCTAATCCGTATTTCCATATGATAGTATCTATAAAATCTCATTCCTAGAAATAACATCCGAAAAACCGAGCGAATGAACTTTAATTACCTACTCAAAACGGAAAATCTGGAATTAACAATTTTCTCTAAGTAAGCAAAAATCATGATTACGGGCCATCCGAATGGTTTCAAATAGCAAACGTTGGAGTACCATTCGCGATCGAAAAATTACGAAAATCTATCGAACGGATGACTGGCTCTTATTGCCAACGTGTGCGATGGTGTTCCATTAAAAAAACGGCGGAATATACGTCGATGGATCTCGTGCACGCTCGTGCTCAACCGATGTCCTCATGCCATTTTACGAGCACAATGCACCTTAGGAAATATGAGTACGTGTACGGGGGTGGGGGTTGGTGGCGGCTGTATGTCCCGGGCTGCGGGCAATTTCCATATATTACAATGAGAACAGAGTTTCATAGAATTTACTGAATGGGTGATTACAGCGGGCGTACGTTAGCTGTTAATTATTCTAATCAGACGTCTCTTCAAGATGAACGGTCACCTTAATTATCCACCTGATGTTTCCATAATTTCACGCCGCGACGAGAAAACGTCACACGCCTCCTTCGAGCTATTTGATTACACACCACTGTCGCGGAATTGCACTCGATATTAACAATCTAATTAATGTCACACCGAATTTCGCGGGGCGGGAGAGGGGGAAAGGACGATTTAAGATACGGCGTTTAATAAATGCTCGCATAAATCCTGACACGTGTACCCGTGCCCGATAAATTAAGTTTGGGGGTCTACGGCTCCGATGTACCGTCTGAACATGAATTTTGATTATTTACATTCTAAAATACCTGATTTAACCGATCGAAGCGTACGTTTAGGTGTCGGTGAAATTGCAGGCAATAAATTCAGTGAGTTCGTATTAATTTTATCTTTAGTAAATTATGATTCTATGAGTGGATTAACAAACATACCTTTATGAACAAATATAATATGTAATTTTGGGGATAAATAAGTTTCAAGGTCCAAGTTTCTTAGATTTCCATACCAGGAGAAGAATAACACGAGACAAGTAGTTGTCTATCATTTTTCAAATAATGAATCTTTTCCTACTGGAAATTCTGTTGTTTTTTTTCTTTACACTGCATTGTGACAGTATGTTTTTTATCCGATTACTAATTTTTGTTTTGTTTATTTATTTAAGGTCGCGTCAACGACACACGTTATTAGTAAACTGCAGATCTTTATGCAAACAACAATCTGATGAAGGTTTATTTCGGGAAACTGAAAACAAATAGAAATTTACTGTGCTGGAGGTTTTGCGAGGGTCGCAGATAAACTGAAATCTATACTAAAATTTATTGAATTTCTCAATACAGTACTTCCTCGATGAATGCGATACAAACAACGGCGTTGTTCCCACTACTGGGGGTGGGGTAGGGGGGGGGGCTCTGGAACCAATCAAAGCAGAGTAAACAGAAACTAAGCAGAGTCTCGGCTTCGTGCAAAAAAACAAATTTATAATGGGCTGGAAACTTTTCCGCCTTGCCACGAATGCTCCGAAGCGGACACGAGTTCGTCGCACTCATCGAGGCTTTACTGCATACTCAATTTCAGTCAATCTAGTACGCTATAAATGCATAAAATCCGCAATATAGTTATTAACGACTACGTGTATATATCATTTTTCATTCGAGAAAGTAACTTTTTACATTAATTTATTGTATATTCATTTACGCAAGCCTATATAATTGAGGGACTCGCTTATCTTCTTTGTCTTCTCCACGCAATTTAACACAGTTTGAGGATTCTTGGGACGCAAAATCCGTCTTATAATCGTTGTAATTAGGAACATTGACAAGAAATATGATTTATGATTATTTTTCATTTAAAGTAGGAGCACCTAAAGATTCGTTTTTCGTGATTATATCATTAATTAATAATGCTCATCTTTGAATTAACCCTGTTACGATCTTCGAGTCTTCATCGACCGAATGATTAATTGTTTAAACAATTCCTTGATAAGTTTTCATTTAATTGTCTGGAATAAAAGAAGAATGCAGTAAAGTACCAGGAAGAAATTTCACGTTTCTTGATGCCAGAGCGAAAGAGGTATCGCAAGTGGAGCAAACTAACCGTTAGTTACGGTAAAACACCACGGTCTAAGGGAATACTTCTATCTCCCGAGTTCCTGTAGAAGGATGCTGTTTCTAATGTCACCGTTTGCCATTGTAATCAGCATTTTTCCGTTGTTTTGCTGCTCCCAGTGATCCACGGGAATCATAGCCGACAACGGGTTGCTCGGGCGGTTCGCTTGTATAATTTGTTTCGGTCACGAAGGCTCGTAAAAAAGAGACTAATATTTTTCTGTCGGGGTTATAAATCCTCGCGACGAAGGGCATTCGCCCGTAATTTTTACGATCAACACGCAAAATCATCGGGCCAGTATTACGTACAAACTGCCTCCACGAATTTAAGCTTTGAAGAACTTCTTTGCGATTTCTCGTAAATACGGCGTATTATCGTGTTACTATTCCTTATTTCAAAATTACGGTAATTACGCTTGTTGTATCGAGACAAAAAAATGTTCATGCTTGACAGAGAATAATAAAGTATCATCGACCTGTGCTATATACTTTTTACATTAAAAATTTAGGCTTCCAATAGATGAAAGACAAATTATAGTGGAATATTCTAATTTAGGTTTCACTCACACGACGTAATAATAATTCAAGTGTATAGATATTTTAGAATTCAGATGAGAAGCCTAGAACAAACTTTACAGATTCAAAGACAGTTATACTAAGTGTAATTCAATAGCTTTTCGTGAAAACTTAAAGTGGACGAGAATTGAAACTCTGAAGCTCGATTCTCACTGTACACTATAAGGACCGATTCTTGGCCGCCAGAAAATTTGAAATCGTTTTGTGATTTGAGAAAATCGGGAATTCTCTGCTAAACAACTAAGCTCCAAGCGATTATAAATAATTCCGTTCAATAGAAAACCATGTAAAGGAAAGAGATCCAGCAAACATTGCTGAAATCCTCAACTAAGGATTTGAAGTGAAATCTGTCGCGCGATATAATTTCAATAAAAATCGGTGGATGATTCACGTTAATGGGATTCCTCCATTATCAGTAGACTGCGGATTTTATGCATTTATAACCTATAGATCTCTGTGAAATACAATGAAGAACAAAACTTTTGTCAGATGCAACCAGTTTTCTATTTTCTTTTCGACCCGATAAGATATTTAGGGGATGAAAGAAAGGACAATGGTAGAAATTGGTCAAGTTTGGATCTGGCTGGTAATGAAAGTTTTTTTACAGAATATATTTCTACTAGGTCCTAAGGAATCCAAAATGTATAATTATTTACCCTGGAAACGATGAGAAATTTTTATACATACGTCTGTTTTTGTCTCGATGAGCAATCTTCTAAAATGTCATTTTGCATAAAAATCCGTCATATATGTAGACGGTCGCGTCAAACAGTCCGATAAGATTAAGGGATCTGACGAGCACTGACCCGTTAATTACTTAGTCGGAAAAGAGCGTTAGAGACATTAAAGGCCATCAGCGTTTTGCAACTCCGTAATGAAACGCAACTTTTCCCCCACCAACGTTCGTCCGTGTATTATCCGAAGCACGAGCTTTTTATGCGAACGTTGGTGGAAGTGGGTAGAAAAGCGTAACATAAAGTAACGCGTGTACATAACCGGAGGAGGAAAGCTCGAGGGAGGCTGAAACCGCGTCTGGAACAGCAACGATCCCGCGGCAAAACGAGTGAATGAACGGCCCGTGAATGCCCGCCCCGCCGATACACATCGGAGATAAAAGGCTTGTCGGGATTCCACCGAACGAAAAGTCATCGGGCTTCAGGCATCTCTAACCGACCTTTCCGGTGTGGTGTGTTGTCACGGGACGCAAAGCGTGTTTTGTATCGTTTAACCGGCGAGGCAACACGTCCACGCGTACCCAACGATCGATGTTTAACCTCGGTCGATTTGATCTCTTCTGCCGTGACAAATTATTTTCACGAACGGAGAATCGATTGATCGCCTGAGATTGCGGATTTGAATACAGAGGTGTGTGCTCTCTCCGTTCATCTCGCGACAGATTTAATCAGCGCAATTGCTACTGGAATCTGGTCCGCGGTGATAGCAAACTGAATTCTAATGCAACGATATGTGAGGAGCTGTTAGCACGTGTGAAATCATACGGAGAATATAGAATGAAATTTTAATACAGTATTCCGTTGATCACTGTCTGACTGGTTCTACACGATTTTTGTCAGGGCGTCATCCCCACCCCTGGGGGACGTCGTGGAACCTGTTGAGAGCACACTTTTTTACATCCCCCACTTCGTTTTTGTTGACGAAGCTTGGGCTTGGGGCAAAAAGAAAATTTACGAGGGTCTGAAGCATATATTTCATCTGATGCTTGTCGCCACGCGAACCCGAGTTCTTGACAATAATCGATTGAATACTGTATAGAAAATAAAATTGTTTGTGTAGAGTGGTCTGTGTCTAAGGAAGTCGACTTTAAAGGTACATTGGAGTTGTTTGTGCTTAGAGTACGCGGAAACTATACGTAATAATTAAATATATAGTGACTTTTGTTCACGGGACGCTGTCATGTTTATTTCACCAGATTACGTGCCAAATCTGCGAATATTATTCCAAAATTACAATATTTATAAACAGTAATGTACGTAAAGGTATTTCATGTTCAGTAATTTGGACATCGTCCTGTATCAAATTCTGAAATGTTTAAAGTTTATGCAGGGTGTTTTGAGTAAGTGACTCGAAGAAATGTTAAAATTACATTGTTTATTATTAGATAAGTGGATTATCCCTATTGCTTAAACGAGTATTTCATTCTTCTATACATTATATTGCAGAATTCGTTATTTCACAAAAACGCCTGACTTATTTTCAATTGCCAAATTCTCCGCTAAATACCGAAGGTTTATTAAATTGTTTGTCGAGACGAAGTGTATGAAAGCATATATTCATTGATAACTTCATAATTACACTTAGAAAGTATGTCATATGGGCAGAAAGTTTAATGTGTATCTAACATCTTCCAAACATTTACATAATATTTAAGTATTACACGATAATGACTTATTAAAGTGCATGATCTTTTGTTCCGTTCTTTCTCGCGTCAAACCAAAAGGAAGCCAAGCAGTGTCCACGGATGGGGCATTCGATAAATAATAAATATTTCTCATTAACGTCACCGTCATCATCGCCATTTAATAAACAATTTCTACCCTGGAATAGCCGTCTTACCGGAAAACCACGATTACCATATCCACCGCTATAAATGCTCAGCATTAATAGATTTCCGGGAATCTGAATAATTCCAATGGTTTTCTAGCCACTTTTCTTCAAAGCCATCCGGCTATCCCGGACGCCGAGTTAAAAATAGTAATGATACGCGAGCGCATAATTACAAATAATCGCTATCCTCCAGCATCCTATCCCCATCATCTCCAGCTGAAACAGGCTGAATTTTACGCATCAGTTTTACCTCTCGCGCCAGCCTGAACAGCATAAATGCGTCCGCACTCGACGCTTTCAACCCCAAGTGGGAGGGGAGGGGAGCCCTTTAAACTCATAAATTCGTTGCCGCTCAATTACCCAAACTCGCGCTCGCGCGCTCTCTACGCCGTCACGAGTGCTTAGGGTGATCCTCTCATTCAAGATCCACTCGAACATCTCCGTGAAAGTGTCGAACGCAGGCGAGTTCCCTGATCCTCGCTTCCCAATTTAGAAAATGACTTCAACAATCGGATGAGCACCGATGAATGCTCCCAGGCTGGTTTCATCCACACCCTTACCTCCCCCACCTCCCCCTTTCTTCTACCCTCGACTGCAGAAGTTTTATCGTGGTCGCGTTTGTAGGCACACGCGGATAGAAGAAAGCGTTACGTGCATAACCGACGTAGAGGGTGGGCAAGAGTTGGGGATGGCAGGGGACCGCTAGCATTTCGCGGGACCCAGCGTGATTCAGCCTGGAGATATGGAGGCTTCTAGGTCCAAGAGGCGAAACATGGAAAAACCAGGGTGTGAGAGTGGAGAGTGAGAGAGAAAAAGAGAGAGAAACGAGAGTCGTGAAACTGTAGAGCAAGGCACAGATGACGTGTCAGTCGCGAGAGAGGCTCGGGAGAGGGCGCATGGGAAGAATCGAGAAAGGGAGCTGCCACAAAGTAGACGCATCGCTTTATCGCCGACTATATAAAGGCTTGGGACGTTCTCTTGCACGCTCTCTTTCTCTCTTTCACGAGTGTTCCTCTTCTCTAGCCCTTTTTTTCTTTTATCCTTCTTCTTATGCGCTCCTTTTTTTGCTCTTCAACTGTGAGAGCTGTTTTTATTCCCGTCTACCAAGAATCGTTTTCTCGCCTTTCTTCTTTCTTATAACCCATTTTCTTCCCCTTTATGCACCTTACAATTGTCCCCCGGTTTACTTCCAACCCCGCTCCATCGGCGACGACTTTTTACTAGTTCGCTGTCCTGTTATGGTCTGTCTCTTGTTCCTCTCTTGCTCCCCTTCTCTCGCCCTTCCTTTCTTTTACTCTTCTTCTTGTACGTTACTTTTTTCTCTCCAACCGCCCTCGCCCACTTTCGTCCTTTCCACTGTTTGTCTCTTTATCTTGCCTCTTCCTAACCTTCCACCCACCTGTCCTCTTCCTTTTTTTGCTCCCCCTCACTCTCGGAGGGAGCTGGTTTTATTTACATCTACCAAGCGTAGTTTTCTTTTCTCGCCTTTCTGTTGTCGTATAACCCATTTTCTTCCCCTTTCTGCACCTTACAATTGTCCCCCGGTTTACTTCCATCCCTACCTCCGGATGACTTTTTACTAGATTCGCTGTCCCGCTGGGCTATCTCTTGCTCCTCTCTATTATGCTTCTTCTTATTCTCTCAGTCTATCGCCGCCGTTTCCTGCACTTCCCTCTCCCCGTCTTTATCATCCTGGCCCGTAACACGTTCCTCCTCCATTGAGACGCGCCCGCTCGCACCGATACACCCACGCAGACTATATCTGCCGTATAAATCGGCCCCGCGTGGGCGCGTACGAGGACCTCGTATACGGGCAAAATCCATTCATGGACGCCTGCCGGCAGACGAAGCAGGTACGCGGAAAGGTAATGATCACAGGCGGTTTACAACGCGGTAAAACGTGTCTATGATCGCAGCGAGGTTCGCGTCGGAGGCTGTGAGAGCTTTTCTCTTGGTGAAATGGTGAGAGAAAGCATTCGAAATAACGGGGCTCGGTTCTTCGTTTCTTGACCGTAGTGGCGTTAGTCACCGGATCGATCGTTATCGTTCGAAGTAATCGGTGGCTCGCGAGTGGAATTGTTCGAAAGGGAGGGAAGAGGTTGTTTTTATGGGAGGGTGCGTTATCGCGCGAGGATGAAGTATCGGGGGCTATGAGTGGCGAGAATACACTGTCAGCCAAAAGTGCGAGTACCAGAGTTCATGATTAATGGAACGGTAACTCGTTGTTCTGTAACGATATGATAAATGTTACGGAATCAGTACATACACTGCGTGGCATAGCTATAAAATTATTTCAGAATTTTTCAACCCTTATGTATTCTGGTTAACTCTTCGAGGCACACGATTTTATGAAAATAAAAACCCTATATGCACAGAATTTTTTTTAATATAGAAGATATTATATAAGAATAAAATATTAAACTGTATGACTATGAGTAACTTCAACTTTTCGAGGTGCGTTAAAATATATCCCACCATGCATAAAAAGTTAAGGAAAAGGTGGGACAGTTTTTAACCCACCTAACCCTAAATAGTTAAAATAAAGACGAACCACTTGTTTTCTAAGGAATATAATTTATCTTTTTCTGGAGAAACATTATTTCTCAGCATGATTTTAGACATGTCATATTGGTTCGTTTTTATTTTAATACGTAAGAATTGAACATTTTTTAGTGGTTTTATAGTTATGCCACGCAGTGTATTGTTATATTAATATATGTATATTAATTGAGATAAGGCAAACGGTACACTCAGATATGTTATATTGATTTTTTTGTTTGTAACTAACACCTCGAAACGATTTTTTCGTGTATTTTTACTCATTTATATTTTCACTTGGAAAATTACTCTTTACCAGAATGCATAATTCGCCTCGCTCAACGCGATACTAAATCCACTACAGCAGGTGTGTATTACAAGTACAACGCAGCGTGACATAGCTAACGTACAGTGACTCATAAATATGATCACGTAAGACCTTTGTATGTATTTGCACAGATTACGTGTACTGAGTCATTTATGATATCAGAATGAGGCAAGGACAGAGATTAGGTAACAGTTTCCCTAATTAATTATTATTCTGATAATACATCGACAAATTTTTCACCATCGCACATACAATCCCAAAATCAGCGAAAGAATATAGAATAGGTGGTGGATTATATATGTAACAACAAATACAAATTTTAAAATGAAAGTTTATAAATATAGTTCACTAAACGAAATTGCAAATCTGCGTACATTAAAGTACTTTTTTAAAATGAGAAATAAGGTAAAATGATAATTACCAACAATAAGACCAATCGAATTAGACTATTACAAGTAGAAATAGTGAGTGATGGACAGACCGATTCAGCACTCATATTTTAAAAACACCTGTAGTCGTCGATGAATTTTCCAATTCTACTTTCTCGAAGGCGAAGGTTAATATAAACAAAGTCTATTCCACATCTCCTATGTGTTTACAGATAGTATAGTAATATGTACAATATATTTATACTCATTCTTAAAAAAAGAATCTATTATTTCGAGGAACGGATGTTGCAGCGATCGTTTAGCAATAATAACGATTTTTAACAGAGACGGTGACCTGCCATATATTCTGCAATATACTCTTACTATACCAATTAATTATTATAGCATAAAGCGTCCCGCGTAAAACCGGCCCCACGTAAAAATGTACATACTTGAGAAAAACTTTACTCATGTTGTAGTTTCCAAGAAAATTCGGCAAACAACACTCCTTCAGAACCTAATTTTATTCATAACCAATTATCATTCAAAAAAATGGAGGTTGCACCAAGTATTAATATAGAAATACTGAAAAACAATTCTTAATTCTAACTTTACTTTTGTCAAAAGCGAATGACTACAAAAATTTCTTTTTTTAAATAAATGTTACATTAATTTTTTGAAACCGATGTATACGTATTCTGTAATTAACACCAAAATGCTACCATACACAAATTTTTCATTAATCTAGAATATCTATAAGAATTCATCCACAAACACGGTGACTTTATAGAAATTTCGGTCAGTGTATTCCAAAAAGACGTCTCGAAAGTGTCCAGTCGCCGAATCATTGCATCCCGAGTGAGATTACACATATTCCACGAACATGTTCGACCGACTATAACTTTCTTAACGGGGTCCCTTTCATTTGTCTGTTTCAGGCGAGGTGATTGGCCAGAGGTTCCTGGGAAACGAGAGCCACGTGGAGCACTTCAAGCTCCTGGAGCGCGCGACCACTTCCATCCTGATTGGCGCCAGGTAATTGTTACGTGATTCGATTCTTTCTCGACCAAAGAAAAGAAGGGGTGGGGGTCGGGTGGGGAGGATAGGAGGACTAGTGGGGTCACCAGATGGTCATCGGTTAGATTCCAGTCGTTCGATCGCGAGCACCCAAGTTTCCGACGAGTCACTCCTTCGATTACGCAGCACGAGGCTCCCCCCGATGACGCCACGGAGTATCGCAGCCGCCTATGAGGCTGCTCCTGCAACCCCTTATGACGTGTCCTCTTTAATTTTACATGAGTCGTATTGTGCTCCCTCCCTTCGCTATCGATCGTCCAGCCGCGTCGAGGGTATTTGATATGGAATAAATTGGTTTCAATTACTGGGACGAGGCACACGAGAAAGGAAAAATCGTCATCGGGATCACCTCACCTATCCACCCTGTCATCGTTGTTGCCGTACACTGTTGGCCATAAGTGTTAGGACACTTACTCTGTGTGGAATAATTGCGAAGAAAAATTATTAAAGAACTCGTAACTCCCCTAGTGTTATTTGATTTAGTATTTTATGTGAAATAAGTATTTTGTTATGAAAATCGAAGTTTTAACTTATAGGTATTTTGGTTTCATCGATATAAGTATCAAGTTCCTTCATGACGGTTTTCACGAGGTCTGGCATTCTGGAGGTTATTTTGGGTATGATATCCGATGAAATATCACTTCAAACATTTTGCAATTGCTTCCACATGGGTACATTTTATATCTGTCAGATTTCTCGTACTTTGCGCTTCAGATCATCGTATATTTTCTTAACGAGATTCAGATCTGGGTATTGTAATTTATAGATTAATGATATACATATACAAGATGAAACAAAAAGAGGGTTCATAACTTCTGGGGTAAATAGTACTTGCCAAATGATAAAAACAGGTCCCAATAAAGATGGATCGAAGAATTAATGGTTTCAGAGTCATAAACACTTTTTTGTTTCGGTTAAAACGACTGATTTCCTCGCTTCGGGAGTTACCGTACCATATGGAAACAATGAAGAAAATTCTTCAAGAACTAATAAAATTTCTAGAAAACCTTCTGTAACCAGGAAAAGAATTTTTCGACCCATGTCTATTAGAACTTTTTTAATCATTTGACAAGTATTACCTACTCCAGAAGTTATGTACTCTTGTTTTGTTTCACCCTGCATATAGGATAAATACTTACACTTGAACATGCATTTTAATCAAAACTGGAAAATAGAGGCAATGAAGAATGTTCAATCATTAATGAATAACACATTTTGTATAAATACAGCAAGTGTCTCAATATTTATGGTCGGCAATGTGCACATTAGCAGTTCTATTGCGACCATTGCTTTTCTTTCGACTCTCTTTCGGTATCCCTCTTCAAATATCATTTCGAGCGATAAGGGGGTTCTGAAAGGGGATCTGAGAGACGCGTAATGCAAAGTAAACGAAAAATGTTTGGGTAATATCCCGAGGTGACTGTCGGCTTGAATATTCCACCATGAATATAATATAGCGATATCGAAGCTTAAAGGGGATCGGGATGAAGGACTGGATCCCTGGGATTTTTAATCATTCCCCTGGCGAGATTCTTGATCCTTATCGCATTTTTATTATTACCTTCGGTTTCCTGGCTGTGGTGCTCACCTGGAATTTACAAATTCTTTTTTCTTATCGCGTGAAAATTAAGATCGACTTTCTGATTTCAAAGTTTTTTGCGCTTTGAGTCTTGAGTGTTGAAGTAATTACTCTTGGACGGAAATAAAAAGACTGCGTCTGTTAGACGGTTCTCTTGCGTCATTCGTTGGTGAAAGGAATAATTATATAGATATATCTGAGCATTCTATATAATTATGTCGATCAGAACGTGATAATTTCGTCTCTTTTGGAAATGCAAATTGATGGATTAATTTTGTGGTTAGATGGCAATACGTGATAGGTTCGATTTTCATTTGAATTTAAATATTTAAGAAAATTGATAAATTTGCCATGTTTCTCGATATATATTTTTTATTACTGGTTGTAAAAAGTGGCTGTTAATTAATGTTCAGGCAACTCGTTCAAGTTGTTCCTCAACTAAAACTTATTTATTAAGATACGTACATGATATGTTCAGTTTTCATCGGAATTTAGATATTTAAGAACTTTATTTAAATTTAATTTGAATGAGTTGCCTAACCATGAATGAACAACCACTTTTTATAGCGACTAAAAAAAAAATACATTTCTATAAACATGGTCATTTTCCACAGGTGAATAAATTTAAAATTATTGTAGTGTAAAATTAAGAAAACTATACATGTCACGTTTTCTCATCTGACCATAGAATTACAGTCATTGAATGTTCTAAACATATGTTATATATTACATTATATTAGAGAAATATTATATCATACAAAATTTCAAAATTATTTTGTATTGGTTAATGTGAGTAAAAAGTTCTCAATAAGTTCTAATGTCGTGCATAGTCAAATATAGTTACAAAAATATTTTCTAAACCTTAATTAACTCTTGCCATTAGGTACTTGATAGGACATGTCTCTGTTACCCACTGTGTATATGTTATAAAAATCTCTATAAAAGCTTTCTATGACACTAGAAATGTTTCCTTCTTAGATTAATGACTTGATTCTATTCTACATATATACATTTATCCTAACTAGCAGATGGCTATCCGGAGAATGCAAATGCTTAGAATAAATGTCGAAATTATACATTAGAGCGTCTCCAGAACGTACGGTCTCTTCTACGAGAAAAACGCCAGGGAATGTAAATCTCCCGCGGGAGAAAAAAATCGTAAATTCTAAATCGTCGCAGTGAGGGAACACGAACTGGATTCCAGTTGGTTGTGGTTTATGTTTTCGAATTCCGCCCGTGACGCATTTCGTTGCGATAGTGGCTCGTATTTCGCGCCTTTGAACACTTTCCGGACGCTTTTCTCACAACATGTTTCACTTTAAAGGCGGAAGTCTCGCGGGCTCTTCGAGCAGAGCTTCGAATCAAGAAACGAAACTCGTATCCAATTCCGTGGAAATAAATGTTCTGCCCTCGAATCGCACGAACTATAATCTTAAACGGATTAAACATGCGATACCCCCTGATTGTAACGAAATGTCTTCTGTAGACAGAAGATCTTGACATTTTCGATTTTATACACAATTAGGTAAGAATGTTTGCACAGGAAGTAAACAATAGTCTCGATTCTTAAGCTTCAAAAAATAAATAATTCCTCAATATGGTTTGAAAATCTTGTCCTCTCATTTTATTGTGATGTAAAGTATTTTCTGCTTATAGTAATGTATTTTTTGTTTTTATGTATAAGTATCATATTGAAATTAAGTATTATATCATTATTTACTGAACGAATGTATAATTGATTAGAGCGAAGTATAGTGTTCAAGTAATTTCAAAATATTATGCGGCACATTGTGTAGTCAGTTTCTTTAAAATTGAATGTATACAATATGACCTATCATTTCGTAGTACACAGTTTTATGGTCACCTACACTAGAAATCAAATATGGCGCAAGTATCATTCCTTTCTGAAATTATTCTTGTTAACAGGTTTCATACTGCCCTTGGTCATTGTGGACAACGCGTTATAATGCTACTCCATTTATTCGAGGCAAATTTTAGCGGATACCTGATTTACCAAAATTACTGTGGAAAAGGTCCTAAACTCTCATTATCAGAATTATGGTTAAGCGAGACTCGAATTATATGAACGTACGGCTTCAACGATTCTTGTTTACTAATATGTACGTAGCTTATGGTCCCAGTAGCAAGAATCATTCGCTTAATCTCAACATCCTACTGAAGTTATTAGAAATACAAATATACTCTACAATTTGATATGATGGTAAACAGAAGACAAAACGTGAAAATTGTAAATAATTGAACAGAATTAACTTTGATTGTTGTAAATAATTTAATACATTTAATTTTTGATCAGTTTTCGAGGTTTGCATCAAAAACTTAAAATTCAGACGGTGTAAAACGTCTAAAAATTTCCGATTAACATTTCACATGCTTACGAAAATTTTACATCTCACAGTTGTAATTTACTTAATAACTTGCTGTCTCGGTAACTCGTTTTACATTTCGATTCGACAGTTTGATCAATTATGAAAGCGGTCTGTTCGACTTATTGATATTGGACACAGTTCAAGGATTGTTATTTACAGTGGCGAATGGCCGTGTGGTTACAGGAAACCACTATTAGTAGTCAGTAGTTATTACTATGTCGGGTAATTGCTTGGTAAACCAATGTAACACTAATAGCAAGCTCAACGCTGTTGGTCAGTTAATTATCGTGAACCGAAGTCTCCAACGAGCCGGTAAGTGTTGAGATATTTCGCGAACAGAAATTGTATTCCTGTTTTCGTATACAGTTAACCATTTGTGAATAAGAATTTTGTTGATATCGAGAATATTTTCGAAACGTAATTATGTATTGAAATTATAATAATTCTAAGGAATTGAACGAATTTTGTATCGTTTATTTTTCCTTGAAATTATTCATTTTTGGGACACTATTAAAGATACAAATGAGAAACCAGGTGCTGCTGATTCATCCGTAAAGAATAGAACATTTTTTAAAATTTACAGTTGAAACTATAGAAATTAAAAAAATTTTGTACCTAAAGTGTTATCAGTTTTACTAAAAATTTATTCAAAGTCGTTGTCCTAAAAGTTCAGGATTATATTCACTAAAATTTTCGAAAGTTCATTGAGAAATAGTTTCATTTGAAATAAAAAGAAGTAATTAATTGATTAGGGAATATGGTAATATAGTGACGTAGAGTTAAAGTCCATTAAAATTGACTCAATTTCTTTTGAGGTAACTCTGTTCGTTAACTTTTAATACTTACGATTTAACTTTTCCGTTAAAAGTAAATAAATTCAAGATTTCCACTTTGCAAACCTAATTCCGTATAAATAAATCTGATTGTATTCTTTTGATGCAATTTTCCATGCAGCATGGCATTTTTTTCGAATTCCACCACCAGCCTCGCGACACCCTATAATGCACAGTTCGCACAATTTAATAGTAGAAAGTTCATTTCACGATCATATTTCTCACATATTAGTCCGTATAAAAATTCTCACTGCGTATCAGTGTATTTTGCATGAGAAGTTTGATTACTGTGTCTGTTTATCGAGAGGATCGCCCGCGGAGACAAGAATCGTAATTGCATTCAATGGATTTCCTTTCTCATGGAAATATGTATTACTGAGCTGTCGCGTGGAAACGCTGTCTACGGTATTATCGTCGTTGTTTATCTGAACACGAACGTTTTCACGAAGATTAACGGATGAGAAAAAGTAATTATTTCGCGATCGAGGGAAGATCACGCGGCGGAAAGGTGAAAATTCACTCGGTCGCGAGACTAATTTTATTCTGATGACAGTCAAAGGGTTCGTTATCGTAAAAATTTGTGGAAAGCACACTGAAGTAAGGAATGGAAAACAGATTGATAAGCATATCTAGGTGAACGTTAGCGTCGAATAATGTATCAACGGAACAAAAGAGCTGTTTTATCTTTGGAAGCCACGCGATCGCCACGCTGTGGAAAAATAAAGTCGTGGAATAAATATTAGAACAACAGAACCATGAAAATTTAGATTACCTAGACAATAGACATTTTAATCGACATTTTAATCGAACGTTAACCATTGTGCCATGGTATCGATACGGTTGTTTTTGGTTAATAACCGATTGCAGTTTTTTTCCAAAGGATAATGAACATCGGTAACCTATTTCTCTTTTATATGCATACAGAGGATATTCTTTATGAAGATAGTAATTATAAAGAACTATGCCTTTTTTAATGTTTTACGTTAGAAAATTTAAATTTAATCTAAATTTTATTTCATATTTTTTGGCCAATTAATACTAGGACTACCAAAACAATCAAATTGACTAGTTCATGAACTCTTATAAAAATGATTAAAATGATTTAACAATATATTTCCTGAGATTCGTCGGAATTTTTCTGCAATATATGAGTGAAAAAGATCGTTAATTTATCGATTTGCATATTTTCAACAAACTGTTCCTTCTACCATCGCGGTAGAAACAGAAACATCTTCATCTTTAGTAGATTGTAATGTTAATACATTGATCACTTGCTGAAGTCTAATATAATCCTGTGTATTTCGAAAAATGTTCATACTCTGTACATTTTCTGACTATTTTCGATGTCATTAATTCCAAAATATACCGGATAGTTCATAAATTTGAAGCACTCTTCAACTTCTGAAAAATTTCCCTTCAGAAGAATATTTAGAATATGCTTAACAACTTCCACCCAGAACTCATTTTTAAGCAACTTTTCCTCCATATGTAATATTTTTTGTCTATTTGACCAGCACTGTACTTTCCTTCGAATGGTTTATATAATTTCTTAAAGCATTTAATCTTGTTCGTGTAGATATGTCCTGCCGGGAACATATTTTTTTTGTACTCTTTTTATTGCAAAGCGGAACCGAAGCGAGAAATTGGTTAATTATAACACGGAAGAAGCTTGGTAGCGCGGCTTTGTCACGATTAAACGAAGTAATTGCCGCGGAGTTCGCATAAACGAAGTTTCCAAGTTATGCTACGTGTGACGTGTTAAAGGCGATACATCGGGCCAGGGCTTAATATCCGAGCTAACTTAATACCGAACTTAATTAATTCAGAGCGGAACTTATTATCGAATATGTAGCACTCGCGCGCGTTCCTCGATAGAAAACTCGTGACTCGTGAGCGAGCAACTTGGCCTACTGATGTACAATAATGTGAGTCATTAGAAGGTAGTAGGTTCAGCGTTTATTACAATACAGAATTCAATTGCATCCAGTACCGACCGAAATAATCAATACTTCGTCGATACTCAATTATTGGATCATACATGAAATATCAGATTAAAACGTATAATATGTTAAATGGAAAGTCATTGTATAATCTGCATAGAACGATTCAAACTATTGATTCGGGTTATACAGAGGGTGTTTAATAAGTTATGGGTTCTATCTACACGGTGGACAAGGAACAGAGAAACAATACAGAAAATTATAGTCATTTTTTGGATTTCAAGAATTTCTAGTTGAAAGTTAACATTGCATTATGATTCGACTTAATTATTTCTACACAATGCTTAATAATAGCTTTTCGGAAGGAACTTTGGGGGAATTAGAAGATTTAAGATTATGTGTTGAAGATTGGAATTAAGATTTAAAATTATAAAAGAATCTTGTAGAATATATCTACGACCGAGAAAATGAAAATTTGTGAATTACTTTATGATATTCAACGAAGAAGTTAAAAACAGTTCAGTCATCTAATAATTGTTAGTAAACGAGTAAAAAATTTTCCGTGCAATGAAAAACATATGAATTTCTTGGCGCTTATTTAGTAACAGTACTACAATAAAATCAGTCTTTACATTTTTTTTTAAAGAATCAGTACCTTTGATGATAGTAATTAATTTGACGAAAATGAAAAATCTTGGCGCCACTGATTGTTCAATTTAGTAAAAATTCTTATTAATATTAGGTTGTCGCATAATAAATGTCGTTTTCCAATGCGCTTCATTTCCTCCATATTAAAACCATTAAACGTGGAATTAACTTGTAATTCATTGGCAAGATTGTATCAATTCAGTTGGACCTTATTTCGACTAAGAATCTTGGTGTCACAGTAAGTCATAATCGTTCCAACTGTACAGTTCAAAAACCATATTCCTTATGCAACACCCTAATACATTTTAAGGCAAAACAAAAATGGGATCGACAATAAAGTACCCTCCCTACGGTTTCGTTTACTTAAAATAAAAACTTGCACTTAAATAACACCCTTTAATGCTTGAAAATTATGTCGTCGTTATTTATTTTACCACAATTTTTGTTCCACATACTTGCAAGCTCTTCAAATATGTTTTTTATTTTCAATATATCTTGTATTAAAATACCTAAATATGGCGTCTCGAAATGCTGGCACCATTTTATAACATGCCAGAGAACTTCAAAGACTAGTACTAAAATATAATTCAACGAAATAAGTAGTAATAATTCTAAGTATATTGGGCCATGGCAGCACTTATCGCAATCAAAATGGTACTACAAAGCACAGTTCCGGAAATAGAGGGCCAAAACGATTACAATTCTCCGTCCTGTGAAATCTAAATACACGAAGCCTCAATCGTCCACGATTAGCCGCCACTGTCACGGAGATCACGTTTACCTTTCTTGATTATCGAGGATTGTTCCATCACAAGGGCCTGTCGCGGCACGGCGGTAATTGCTAATGCTTATCCGCCGTGTGCTACGCTGAAATTGTTCGCGGGGGTTGGTCCAGATACGGGGACAGATTACGGCGGGGAAGGATTTACGGGGGCCAAGACTTAACACTGTCTCGTTTCGTTTTCCAGGAACGCCATTTACAACATCAGTCTGCACGACCTAACGGAGATCGTCGACCAGGTGAGTGTTTACCGCTTTAAAAAGACCACCACTATCCCCACCTATCCACCCTACGTGTACAATGACGTTATCTGAGGCTCGATAAAGGATGATTGAGCGATCCAGATTACGTTATTCCGTTTCGGATCTGCGGCGGTGTTTTAAAAGCTAAGCGGCGGTTGGTTTATCTGGAAAATGGCGGGGAAAATTCTGCCGCGAGACAATACCGATATTATCTCGGAAATGGCAGCGAGTGTTTTTAATTCGCTGGGGGAAGAAATACGACCGGCCCCTACGCTGGTCGACGGCGTAACAAACAACGGGGAATAAAGCGTAAATCGCAGATACTTTTTTTATTTATTGAATATTATTAACAATACTCGTGGAAAAAAATAATGGAAATGGTTTGCGCCTGTAGCGACGAGTGATATTTGATACGGTCGAAGGGGATCGCTGGGGGAATACTTTAATCATAATGGAAATTTATTTTTTTTTTTTAATGGTTATAGTTCTTGTTTCAAGTTTAATACGGTTTATATTGATTTGAAGCCTCGGTTCTGTTATAGGCTGAATCCAGCTGGATAGTACGTAGACTGCGAATGTTTATGGATATTTTAATTATTGTTTAATTACTTACAAAATGTGCACATATGCAGGGATTAATTGTTTTCTGTTAAGAATGAGTGCTATTCTACTTTGACCCAGTTCATTATTTCTTTTTATGAAAATTATTACTATTTTTGTCCTTTTTGTGATGCAGAAATTGAAAAGTAGAACTTCTTAAATTGTACAGATTGTAGGGTGAGAGAGGGTAATGACGGTCCCTTAAGAAATAATTGTAATAAAACCATATCGTAAGGTCAGATATTTATTGCAAGTTACTATTTATAAATTTACACATTGGTATTAATTATTTGGGTACAAGTAACAATTGAACGAAAAATTCTTTTCTACGTTATATTAAAACCTAACCAAAAAAATCAAAGAGCAGGTAAGCAGATGATAACGATAAATTGTTTTTAACCAGTTGGTTTCTTGTACTGGGAATTTCACTGGGTTGAAAAAACTACATCATTATATTAATGTAAAATGCTGAAGTACAAGTCTAACTTGCTTGTGAAACCAACTCGTGTCTTTTCTAATTATTGTACACGATAATTGCATAAAAAAATTTGCGATTTAGTAATAAAGATAACGAAGAGCCCCCGGTGGAAGAATACGGAGATCTCATAAAAATATTCAAAGCGCTAAAGTCGACGTCTGTTGACGAAAACCGGTCTTTTAAGACCGGCTGAATGGAAACGTGAATAGATTTGCATGATAATAGATGTTTTTCGAGCTCCACGGGTAATCCCACGTTTGCCAGATCTCATCGCAAACAGTGAGCAACTATCGATCGACATTTGCGACCGGTCGCGACTCCTGAGCCAGAAAGTGCCCGATTATCCGATGAGCTGTCGAAAATTTTACCACCCCTCCGCTGGGGATGCTCTCTATTGTTCACCCTCCCCGATTCAATCAGTCAAGAGGGGTTAAGGGAATATAGACAATCCTGGTAATATCTACTGCCTACCGCGGATACGCTCGTGTTTCCGCGTAAAATGATAGAATCGAGGCTTGTTTCGATGCTATCGACACCTTTATACTTGATACTGATACTTTTGTATCAAGAAATTTATCTATAGGCCATTTCACCAACCTTTGTGTCTTATTCTGTGATATTTCAACGTAATGTGTGGCATTTACAAACAGCAGAAATGGACAAATTGATTATCTAGAAGAGTTTCGAATAACGAATAAAAGATGAAAAAGTTACATCGTCATTTTCAATCGTTTAGACGTGGATATCACAATTTTTATAACAGAATAATGCTTCTTCTTGAGTAACTAGACACTGGGCAAAGAATTATTTAACACTAAAACTACCAAGCAAGTCAAAATGACTGATGTCAATGTTCTGACAATATATTTTCTCAGATCTTTTGCACATTTTATTACGATATGAAAGTGAAGAAATTAGTCAATTTCTAAATTGCTAAATTTTCAAAAGTTTTTCGGTAGTTCTAGTGTGAAACTTATTAACTGCTTAAAGCTTAGAGTGCTACCCGTAGAGATTGCAGGTTTTCACTAAGTATTATTCGAATAAAATTTTGCCGAAAATATCTTGAAGATGTAGTAACTTTAATTGTTTATATCGTTAAAATTATAGAGTGTCTAGACCTAATATTTCACATAATATCATTAGGAACTTGTATACTATCATCTTACAAAACCTCGTTAAAATCGAGGTTTGACAGTTGAGGCCCTTACCTTGTAAGTAGAAACGGAATATGATGAACGGACACGTTAGTCCAGACTGCATGCGTATCCAGTAGATTTTCAAATTCGATTATCTCGGAAACGAAGCATTATAAAAAGAAAATTTAGTTTACAATTTTGATCTATATTTTGTAGAATAACCTCCCGTTCTGACCTAAGACATCCAATATATACTTGCAACTTATAGGTGGGTTGTTTATAATTCTGATGACAATAATTTCAGGATAGTTTTTTAAATAGTTTATCTGGTGTATCTAGTACCTCTAGCATCATGAGCACATTCTTTCTCTGAGATTGAAACTTAAAAAGTTATTTTATTTTTCGGTTAGAAAACCCCGAATAGAAAATTGATTTGTATAAAATAATCTTATCGAGCATTGCGATCTTTCACGATTCATTTAATACGGTTTAGCGCGGAATGGTGAACTCATACATTGCGTCAATGACTAGTTCCAAGGTTCTTGCACGGTCGTCCGTATTGAACGTGTTGCAATGATGATTCAGATGATCCAGAAAATTCTGTTTCCAGAATTACACTGTACAATTACACGTGGCGTTCACTACAGTAATCAATCAAGTTCATACAACCAACGTACCGAATTGTCTCCGTGTTACCAAAACATAAGAAGTCCTTTAGGATAATAAAAAATGTCAAGTTACATAAAAGTGCTCATAAGTTACTAGCAGTCTAAAAAAGAAAAATCAATTATGATCTTAATCTATATCTGGATCCCAGAGTCAAATTATATTAAGTCCACTTTGTTTGAAAAATGACATTTTACATGTTTCCCGTAGCAAATTTTTCACCTTTTTCAATGGTACAAATTATTTCGTTTTAAGTCGTTTAATTTTTAATATAATAGTGTGAACGTGATATTATGTCCATATTTTATTATGAACCAATCAATGTAAAATCTATCACATAGAGAATGCAATGTACACCATTTCTACATATCCAGACTTGTGTTAAGTCCATTCAATAGTTTGAAGGTAGCGAATGTTTCTCGTTGAATTCTTACCGAAGCGTTTCAAAGTTACAAGGTTTTTACATCTTTGATTCTCTCACCTTTAAAGTTTCGTAAATGTGACTGAGTATACTCTGGCTCTGGGGTCCAGATATAAAAGTGGTTATCCTATGAAACTAAAATGATACAGAAAACAATTTTTTAAATAAAATGGCTCTCGTATAGAGCAGAAATTCATTAAAATTAAAACTTCTTCAACCAATAAAAAAAATTACCGTATGACATAATTCTAGTTCACCAGATAACAACTTTTATATTAGATTAAGATCATCCTTGATTTTTTTCGGATGAATACAACGCTTAAAATCGTGGCAGTCATGAAAACTGATATCTTGCAGGAATCATACAATAATTTAAATAATAATAAAGATAACTATATGTTATCTTGAAATATAACCAAAATCTGTACAATATTTAAAAACCCTTTACCTATAATAACTTAATCATTTTTCATCTCATAAGTCGTTTAGGATTGACTAAATGGGAATACCCCCTTAAGTCGCAGTTCATTATCCGTTTTATCGCAAAAACCACGATGTTTCGCGATCCCCGTTCATCGATCCTAACAAACAACACGGCACCACGTCTCGATACCATCGTGTCACAAGAGTAGAAGGAATTTCGAATCGCAAACTTAACGGGGGGGGGGGGAAGGTAGCCCTGTGAAAAGGCTGAAAATCGCGAGAAGGTGTGGAAGAAGATAAAGTTACGTGGCAAACGGGCGAGGCTGACGAGGGTTTGGAGGGGGGTTTGAAAGAAGATCTTGGCTTCGAAAAGACGTAACGCAGCGTCGCGGGAGAGGGTGAAGGATCGATTGGAGACGGTGGTCTCCACGTCGTAGCGTTCTTCCGCTTCGAATAGAATAGTAAAAGTCACGAGGGAAGATAGAGGGGTTCCTTGGCGATACTTCCGTCAGCTACTTTTCGCGTATCGATCGTTCCCATTCCCCTTCTCGCTGACGGCTCGATCAATCTTTATTTGTCGGATTTAAACGTTATGAAAATATCAGGGATGGGAATCGTCAGTGGTGACGCGACCGCGGTGCTCGTGGCCCGGCCGTCGCGGTATTTTCGATCACCGTAAAAATATGACGGTCGTTCGACGATGAGACACGAGTCCTCCATCGATTCCGACGCACTTGGCCCACGCTGGATGCACGCATACAGAGATCGTGTTGTTTGTGTGTGCGTGTGTATGTGTGTCGTGTGCTCGACACATGGAACGAACGATGACGCGTATTAATCGACGGTTCGATCCACGGGGTCGAGTAGTCACGGGCGGGACGGGATGGCGTGTAATAAATTCGAAGCAATTATTCTTACGGCCTCGCGGATTCGTTGAATGGCGATGATATGTCGTGTGACGCGTTGCACAATCGGAGAATGGGATTCCTTGGGACGAGAGTGGACGTTACGAGAGGCATTGTTGATTGGAAAAACCTTCATGGGTTTCTGTGTGGACGGAATATACGAGGGGTGTTTCTATAGTTTTGGGAACTGTGATCTCCGGTCAAATAATCATGGAACAATGAAGAACATGTCAGAAGTTCTGACTGATTTTTCCATAGATGTTAGTCAATGTTGATTTGATCGATTTAGACGTTTGACGAATGCACACGTGTTTTTAATGTGTTCATTTTGCAACTGTGGAAGATGCTGGAAACTGTCCAGGAGCCATTCTTTTCTTAAAAATTAGTTTTAAACGAATTACGCTGGGAATTACATATTCGCCTTCTTTGTCTGATTTGACACCCAATATCATCTGGTTTCAAAATTCAAAAAAAAAAAAATCGCTACGTGGATTACGATTTCAGGACTTAATTGACGTAAAACGAGCCGTAAAACAGGGAATAAAAGAGATCATTAAAATTTTGGCGGCCTAAAAAAACTAGTTCCGCGCTGGGATAGGCGTATACAGTTGAACGAAAATTATATTGAAAAATTGTAATGCAATATAGACGAAAATGAATAAAACAAAAGATTTATAAGAAAACTCCCAGAACTTTCGTAACACCCCCCGTATTTTAGGTGATGTAACGTGTCTCGTGGGTGGTTGCGTTCCGATGTCGGGGAGAAAATTGTGGTGTCATCCGATTATGCTGATGTCCTTCGTATATGTATGTAGTTTTGTGTTAGACAGAATTGTTAAGTACAGTAATATAGATTCGAATATTTTTAAAAAATAATTCTGAACCCTACATACATCACGGTATATCTAGTTACTCATTTAAAAGCACAATGAAATTTAATTTGATGTAATATCATAGGCGAGTTTTGATTTCTCGAAAATAGAGGCATCGTGTTTTTGCAGAGAATTATTTTTAGTAAATGTATTTATATAGTAACAGTCGATTCCTAGCATTTTATGATACATTAATGTGTCTGTTTCGAAGAGCATAGGTATAAAAATCTATCAGAATGGTTAAATCGATAGTAGACATCGAACAATGTCGAACAGTATAAAATAGTCTCAAGAATAATTCTTCTCTCACGACAATAAATCATTCCTCGATAGAAGGACACCTCGCAAAATGCCCTTACTTCGATTTGACGATCTCGAGAGGCATTGGATTCCATGGTTTCAGTACGTACAGAAACTATTTTGTCGTCCAGAAATGGATTTCTATTCGGCGAAGTAGATCATTAGCAGTTTTTTTTATTATATAGTTACAAAACCGTTCTGTACTTATCGTTTTTTCATTTGCTACACGCTCTAGTGAAAAAAGAAAACATTTATTTTCTTCCATGTGTTCAATATAATGTTAAGGGTATTAATGATTGTTCGTGTTAACGTGAATCCATTAGCAGCAGACTGGCGAAAAATGAACAATGTTATTAATATCTGTCGCAGACGGTCGACCATGATGTATAATAATTGACACTTCTCTCCACACGTTTCAATTACGACAAACTCTATTACCGTGTCAACGAGCTGATCGATCGTGCCACCTATTACATAAACTTTTACCCGTGTGCTATCCGTTGTATAGCAGGGGGTACCTACAGCCTGTCTTCTCTCCTATTTTTGTTCAACAGATAATTCTTTGAAATGAATCTATCATTTTCACTGTAAAAGATTTGTAATATTATCTATTGAAAAATTAAAATATATAATTAATTTGTTAATTCGTATATTCTATGAGCGATGATTTATGGATTGAAATGATTTGGAATTCTGAAGTTTACTAATTATTACTGATTTCTTAAAAATTCACTGAATATTGGTTCAATTTTTTTTCTTTTGAAAAACCTAATACAATCATTGAATTTATGATTCATCAGTTTTATACATAAATGTAATTATAGAAAGTAAATAGAAGACATTGCAGATTTCATTATAGATCACAAGCAATATTCGGTTATTAAACTATTATATTCGTATTTTGTAAAAATAATTAATAGTAGCTTAATTATTTCAAGAATAAGAACACGTGGCGACATATAAAGGTTTGTTCATTTTGAAGAGTAAGAAGTGAAAGAAAGTGAAAATTTCGACAATGAACGTGTTAATCAGTGTTTGTTTACGGACAATTTGTGTCGACGATTTCTACTATGTTTCCGTGGTAACCTTAATTCAACGTCCTGGTAAAAGGAAGAAAGTCCTAATTACACTGACGCCAGCATAGAGTCATTTGCTAATGATCTGTAACGCAATGACTCGAACAGTGTTTCGCGGGCATGCGGAGAAGTGAAAGTCTTTCAATCATTCCACTGTCAAATGCTTCCTCGTTTCCCACAGTCTGCATAAACAATTAATTATAAGTGATATGTGTAACGCGTTTCCACGCTTCAAAGACCACTCACGTTGTTTGAAGCCCGTCTGTAATGATTTTAGAGCAGGAAAGCGTTGAATCGTTAGAATTTTAAGGCAAAATTTATCAGATACGAAGATCCAGTACATGCAATTATTGTTAAGAAATTTAGAGTATTTTTTTGGTTCACATTTTTTCGAGAAGCGATCCTTTAATATATAAATAGTGTCGAAATTGAAGGTGAAAACTTCTCGATATTGATGCATTTGTCTTCTTGAAATGGTTACACTGTAAATATTACAAATATTCCCTAAGGCATTGCTTATGAATAACTTAGATATAGTAAAATGATTCTAGTATTCACTACAAAAATAGGGAAGGTAAAAAGACAGTTGCATCTGTACATATATAGAAAGGTCTTCTATTTTAAAAAAAGAGAGAACCGTTCTTTAAACTATTGCATAATACTATAAATTATTAACTTTGAAATGAAAGATTGAGTTTCATTCAAAAAATATATTTTTAATGTTCGGTACTAAAACATTCTAGTAAAATATTTGTTTTACCTTGTAAAAAAGGGATATATACATATTTCACTACAGAAAAATTCCACATTATTTATTCAATAGCAAACGCATTTCATTCTTTTAATAAAAACATGCATAGGTATCGAACCATTAACGGATACAGATTCTGAACAGTAGTCTCTTTTTTTATACACTGATATGTATGTACCAACATTATTTACACTTATAATTTACATATTCCTTTTAGAACGTACAGCAACATTGAAATTTTCAGATAATTATATCCATCAAAATTTACGGATAATTATGTCTATTGAAATTCATAGGTAATTATATGCATCGAAATTGAAAGATAATTATATCATAAGTGGCCAAGAATAATTTCCTTTTCATCTCTTTATTCGAAATTTCATCCCTAAAATTTCTCTGTTCCAAGTCCCCTAAAGTTTACATTCTTCCTCTACAATGGAAAAACTTCAGAACTATTTTCGTTCGTCACGAGTCTACTTCGGGAACTCGAAGCGCGAAGTCTCGAAAATTAAATCGTTGGAACGGAACCGAAGGGAGGTCTGTGTACGAGTCGCAAATTCTATTTTTCGATCGTCGCGTCGATACGATCGTGGATGGAGGGTGTAGCACCCTCCATCGCCTGGAACGTAAATAACCGAAGTTCAAACAACGATCCCGCCCATTTCTAAAGACAGAGTCTATTCGGAGATGGTCCGCGGGAATTGGCGAGAGGAACTCTCGAACCAGCAACGGGCGACTACGTGACGTGTTATTCCCTCGACCTTCCGCGTTCCAGCTTGTCGCGTCCCAGAACCGAAGAAACTTGCCTTGAAGTAACCAACCAGTAGCTGCGAGATAGGAGGTCGAACGTAAGAACAACGTGGCTCGGGCGGGATATCGAAGATGAGGTAGAAGAAGAAGAAAAAGGAAAAAAAAAAGGAGTAGGGAGCTAACAAAAGCGTTCGGTTGAGCGTTACCAAAGAACTCGACAAACAAGAATTAGTTAACCGAAGAAAAGTCGACGCTGTTAATCGACTAAAAAACACTTCACCTCGGATGCCAATTAAACTCGACTTGCACCTTCGATTTCGACACTATTTATATAGGGTCTTAATAAAAAGATAAAAGTTTAGCTAGGCCATTGATCGATACCGTGTATTAGCTGACCAAACCTACAATTTCAGATACTATTTAGTATTTAAATATTGGAATGTAAGAGAATTTGAAAATTACAGTGACAGCTTTATCACGTTAATAATAACACACAAATGGTATGAATTTTGAATTTTACAGTGAAAGCGTTATCACGTTAATAATAACCTATAAATGGTATGAATTTTGAATTTTACAGTGAAAGCTTTATCACGTTAATAATAACTCATACATGGTATTATGCCTTATTAGAATCTTCATTTTATTGGAGTTTTCAAGTTATGGGACGCTATAAATGCATAAACATCCGCATTCTAGTTATAAGTAGAATAATCCATCGCGCAAGACGTATTTCATGCGTATTTTGCCTGTATTTTCAATAATTAATAATTCGAACACGAAGCCTCGAACGCAATTTCGTCATTCTTGATTTTCGTTTTAGTTTAGTGTGTAGAATCCACCCTGTAAAAATGGGTGGTTCCACATTTTTATTGACACCCTGTAGATTAAAGGATCGCTTCTCGAGATCGTGTGAACCAGCGTTTACGAAGGATTTAAGTGGATGGGTCCCTGCGAATCGGATAAAGCTTTCGAGGGTGGAATTAAATAAACAGCGTGGACCGTTTAAGAGAAACACGGATGATCGAAATTCCTGGGGAAGTTTAGATCGAGGTCCGAGCTCTGTCTGATAACAGACGGAATTGCAGCGAGAGCAGAAGTCAATTTCGACGATGTTCTCGAGAACGCTACTCTTGCCGATTGGACGTGCTCGCGTGAAATATTACGTCATCCCGTAGGAAAAGTGATTTTTCTGGTACACAGGCGGCGTGAGGGTAAACAAGTGTTTAACCATAATTAATAAAGAATTTACAGAAAATACACGGAAGATTATTTTCGAAGAAAGGAAAATAAATAAGAGTTGCAATTAAAATGGGAAAAGTCTTTATTAAACGTTTCTAAGGTAAGAGCTACATAATTATGCTATTAAATGTTTAAATGTTCTCTAAATTCATAAATTTCGTAGTCCAGTGAAAAATTATATTTCGTACTGTTCAAAACAATTACAGGATCGTATATTTCCGCATTAGGACCCTCTTTAACACTTCCAAGACCAGCACTGTTTGTATATAGGTAGCTCAGCCAAATTGCAGATCTAAGTACAAGTAACGCACACAACTTGAATAATATAATAAAGTATCTATTTTCTGAAAAAAATTTTATAGGAACAAAACTAAGTGTAAGGATTATATTAATCCTGTATTCCATTAATTTGATCACTGTAGGCAGTAGCAAATCCCTTAATCACAGCTGTCCTTCCTTAACTGTCGCAGGTCCACGTTGCGACAGTTATCGAGGGAAAGACATAGGTGTTCATGGAATCACTGACTATTATCGTGAAAAAGATTGGATGTGAGCAAAACAGAAAGAAAGGTTCCAAAAACCTGTTCTAGGATGTGTAATACAGACAACATGGACGTCCACTCCGTCAAAGATTTCCAGAAACTACAGGGTGTCCCAAAAAAATGTAACACAGTTTGAATGATTATAACTTTAGTTTCTATTCACATATAATTAATATTTAAATTGCAAAAGAATCTACATAAAGTATACAACTTTTCCTTCTACCGCAAATGTTCAAAATTATTATCGTTCTGGTCAATACACTGCTGATAACGGTGGGTTATTGATTCACAAACTTCAACAAACATATCATTTGGTGTTGTGGCTCATTCTTGCTCAATTGTGTATCCCCACAAGAAAAAGTGGATCTGCCTGAAACTCCCTGCGATATTATCTTTGTACTTCTGCTACATTTTCATACTTCCACTAGCATTTTAAAATAAATTTTCTTTTTTCAATAATTAATCTTAGTCCACTCATTATTTCTAATTAATTACACCCTGAAAAGAAAGAAAAATCAGAAAGTTATGACCCGTTAAACAGTGTATACATTTTTTTGGGACACCCTGTAGTGGGGATAATTCCGTGCTAATTGTGCAGGGAGAAACTACATACTATACATCCATTAAGGACTACTCTATCTTCTAGTAGCGTACACGAGTTACACTCCAGATCACAATTTCGATCTTCCGTTTTAAGTGCATCTCCCTTCCGAAAGAAAGGGGTCACATAAATCCTGCCGGTTACCTAATAGCTGAACGGTCAGACGATTCCTTGGAACCATAGGACACTCTGAACGATCCTTGGATATTAACGAGCCAGCCGGCGTGGCCGCGTTCGCGCCGCCATGGCGCCGCTGGAACTTCCTTCGGGACGAAGGAAAGACGCCGATAAGCCGTTGGCGGGTGGTGGACCAGAGGTGAAACCGGAACCAAAGAGTAGAGGGGAATGTGGGGGTGGTAGGAAACACCGGTGGCTGGGAGAAACACGGGGGAACGCTTTGGAGGATCAACGGGAGGCGAGCCACCGACGGCTCCGCTATCTGGAAGAAGTGCCTTTTCGACGAGCCGCAATTTCGCTTGGCGCGCGGAACGTCGGTTGGGCAAGAAGGACGTTGTTGACGTCGTAATCCCACGACGAAAGTTTTCCGCGGAGCTAATTGAGTCTACCGGCGGCCGCCACCGGGTCTTCCACCTACCATCCCACTATCTTTTTCTTCTCTCCTGACATCCAGCTGGCGAGTCGGGCCGCGAGTTTTGTCGCTCAAGTGTTAGCCCTCCGTTCCCAAAGAAACGGCGTTATTTCTCGCGACAGTGGAACCGAGATAAGAGAGAAGGAAGGATCGATCTTGGTGGATTGTTCTACAGTATATTCTTGCCACTTTTTAATTGTTTGCGGTTTGTACACACAGGGTGATTCTAGTAATTAAACCGGGTTATAGATCTGTTTCAACTAGAATTGTGGATTTATAAGATACACGGGTATATAAAATTTACCCGGGTAAACAAAAGTTACCGAATGTATTGATATTCGAATATATGAGATTGTCGAGAATTTCGATTCAGAAGTCGATCGCAGTTTATCGCAATCGATACTTGGCACTCGTGTTACACTGCAAGAACATGACTTACTTATTCTTATAATATAATAATATACAGTGGATAGTTAAAACAGCGCCACTCATTTAAAGTGCCAAACAAAAACAAGGATCGTAACGTTAAAACTTAATCTTCAGTTCGTTGTTTACCCATTTTGGCATCTCAAACGGTTCCAACTTCCAAGTTTCCGAAAACTGTATTCCACACTAGAATTTTGTCGGTTCGTTGTTCCGCGTAGAAACTTTTTTACCAACGTTTTACTTTCTGCTCTGGAGCCCTTGACACGCATATCGATGCAAACGGACACCAGAAACGATTTGTTACCATAACTTCCGTCCTTGAAAAAGATTTCTGACAAAAACATTTCCAGTGTCATCGACAACGCGATTCGAACACAGACCGTGGATTCCATTTCGATTCGGCCCTTCAGTCCCTACATGCACGCGGAATCAATACGACTTGTAGAAAGAAAAAAACTGAAGGGCCGATCTGAATTTGACACAAAGGTCCTGCACTGGACGGTCGACCACTTTCTATTCACCGACCGAAAAAATATTTCCATATTTTCGCTTATCCGGGCCATCGGTCGTTGAAGGTTTTTTTTTCCCTCTTTTGGATTAGTAGACGCTCTAGGAAGCCACGCGTATCCGTATTTATGCGGTCGGTACGTGTAATCGTATTATCCGGATGATCTGATAACACGATTATCCCGCATAAGTACGCATCGCATGGACGACCTATTATCGGTCGAATATGTAAATACAGGCGAGATTCAATATCATGATACTCGTGGCCTGGTCCAGGGTATTGACCAGTTCACTTTATCGCTTTTTCTACTCGCTAACGTACGATTATCGGAGTTTTGTAACTTCTTCTGTTCCACGATTTCGATAGAAGACCCCTTTTGTCCATTGAATACAAAACGTGGTCAGACGCAGCGAGTATATTTATTATAGCTACATCAGATGTTGGAAGTATGATATCGGCTGTTTATAAGGTGAATTCGGATGTAGCTTTTTATACTATAGGACATATGCTATAGGCTGATCGTCTTGGATACATAAATAAAAGTCGTAATAAGAATTTTCTAAGATGAGAATGGGAATCTTACATTCATGATTAAAAAACTACTCTAAAGCTATATGCAGGATGTTCGATAACAGATGTCAGAAATTTTATGTGTCCTACATGCCAAACATAAACAAAAGTCAAGAATAACGAAATTGCGTTAACCCTCCGGAAGTCATGGCTGATCTGACGGATACGTGCGAAAGACGAGCTTGAAGATGAAAATGTAGATGAAAAATATATTATTGAATTGCGTTCAGAAGGTTCAAGATATTTCTAGCGACTAGACCGAAGATGAAATCGAATATGTCGAGTATTTTTGAGGAAATATAAAACATGCAAATGGAAAGAAAAAACTTATTACCCCAAGGTAATGCCTGTAGAGTCTGTTGAAATTGAACAATTTTCGAAACGAAAAAACATCTTCGCTTTCCAGTCTCCCATATGACGAAGGAATCTCCGTGAGAAAAATAAGGATTCGGAAGAGGCTTTACGCTTTAAAATGAATTTAAACTGATTGTTGTTTGTTTTCTTGTTACGAACTTATAACAATTTGAATATCTGCAATTTTTTGGCGAAAATTGAGCGTTTCTTTAGTTTTTGGAGGCAGTGTAGTTTTTAATTATTGTATCCTTTGGATACATCGGGACCTCCCAGGGGACATTTAAAACCGCGACCTTCGGAGGGTCAGAGATGGGCACAATTTTATTCGAATAATACATACTGAGAAGTAGCAATATCGAAGATGGTCAGCCTGACTTTTAAATAGTTCATGAGATTGTATAATTATTTGCAAAGTGTCTACTAATTAAAAAAAAAAATTATTTCATGATAAAAATTGGAATTACCACGTTCAATCAAATAAAAATGACGAAATATTTTTCTCATCTTTTATTCGTTATTCGAAACTTTTTATCTAGATAATGAATTTGCTCATTTCTGCGCAGGGTAGAGGCTTCGTTTCCCAGTTATTAGTTGCTGAAATTACGGACGGACGTCTGTTTAGTGTCACACACCCTCTTTCAAGACCGCACGAATTCCGAGACCCTATCATAAATCTTTCGAGGGTCAAACAGAGGGCTGGGTCAACCACCTTCGACTCCCCCAGAACACATTGACGCTAATACGTGTTATTCCGCGATGTATTGTTTACCTCGTATGACGTTTTCGTCCTACAGGCGAGACTCAACGAATTTGTCTGCAGTTTGACCGAGGTCGTCATTGAGAACACATCTCGTCGCGAACAGAAAATTGTGTTTCTTATTATAGTTTTGAATATAATTCAGTAACTTTAGATTTTACTTTACTCGTTGTAGTTTTCCGTTTGATTTAGATGATTTTAATTTTAATTTAGGTGGTTCACTTTGTTTTTTGTGATTACGTGTGTGTTGCACTGTGCATGCGATACGCGTACAGAGTTGTGAATGGGACAATCGCAGTATATGTGCGCGTTTCAGTGGACACTTGCGAAAGGGACATATGCAGTTCCCAGGTTGAAGGTACCTAACATTGTTCGGTACCTTCTATAACTAACATAAACCTTCGGTATGTATTTATTAAATTTTCATTATACCCTTAGATTAAAAAGTTGTAAAAAACGACCTTTACTATTTTCTTAGCCATTCCGACCAATTGCAACTTTTGCAATTTTTTTTACACATCATTTAGTAAACTAATGTCCCTAACTCCACAAAAAAACTCAAGTCATTTGAACCAATTTTAAAAAAGTTGTTCCGTTTTAAAGTGTGTAGGAATACTTTTGTCCGGTACTGTATGTGTTCGTGTGTGTAGGTTATAGGTATAGGCATTCTCTCTACTTAACAGTCCCATAGAGGGCATTTTCATAGATTCTTGTGGATTTTAGCAAACAGACATGTTTAATTTCGCGTAACGATACGTCTTCAGTTTTTTAAATAAATGTTTAAAAAACCACTGCAGTACCTATCCCGTGGCGTCGTATGTCACCACTTCGGCTACGAGGTAAGTGGGTCCTTCTAGGTGGCTACGTCACTGCCTGCAGCCCGTGACTGACCCAATTAACGCTCGTCGACAGTAGTCTAAGCTCTCGCATAAAACGTTTTACACCCGTATTTTCAGCAATTAATAACTCTGAAACGGAACATTGAACACAATTTCGTCATTCTTGATTTTTGTCAACTTTTGTGTTACTTGTACAGTGGATAAAGATGTATGTATAAATCGGAAATGATTTACGAAAACTCACTGTGCAATGATTAAAAATCACTTGAAGATTGTTTATAATTGGCAACAATACCATTTAAACCATTGACACATGACTTCAAACAAAAGCAGGATCTGAATAAGAATCTGTTCCTTTCATTAAATACTTCTTTCTACTGAAAATAATATAACAATTTTCTTAAACTTTCTATTCTATTGTGTTCTGTATATATACAGATACAACAACTGCATGGAATCCACAGTCGAATTACTATTACCATCGTACGAATTCATTAAAATTTTTCGATAATTTTAATTTTCGAACATTACAATTATTTGCGACGACTAATGTGCAATGGTAAAAAATTATTTGAAGTCGGTTTATAATTAGCAACAACGCCATTTAGACCGTGAAAGTTTATGCAAATTTATTCCTTCACAAGTGACTTTAAACAAAAACAGAGATTGAATGAGAATCTGTCTCTTCCATTAAATGCTTCATTCCACTGAAAATACAATATTATAAAATTTTCTTGAACTTTCTATTATACTGTATCCTGTATATTTACAGAAACAACAACTGCATGGAATTCATTAATTCTATTAATCCTAGATTACTAAACTGTCCCATTAATCCTAGATTACTAAACTGTCCTCCGACTTACGTTATTACTAAACATTCGTGCAAATTACGACTGAAAGAAAACACGTAATATTTTAGAAAAATGTTATTTTCATAGAGGTAGAAACATATGTTACAAGTATTTATAAGTAATTAACATGCATACACGTCGATAACATTGACGTCAACGTTTCGATTACTCTACCTTTGTTTTCAATTTAATTCGTAATTTCATACCATAATTTAGTAATCTAGGGTTTAAATGCTTCGGTAATTCTAACTTTCGACCATGAAATTCATCGAGTAAACAGGAAGTACGCGGGTTATGTACGGTAGAACGGGAATCGGTGTGCACAGGTAAATTAACGCCGCGACAGCTCGCGGGTAACATCGACGACGGTGGTTCGTTCTCTATTTGCGCGGGCTAATAATTCAAGTGCCTTCGGGAGAGACAAGTTTTATCATGGCCCCTCGTAAAGGTCCGGCCGCCGGTATGAAGAAAACTTGGCACCGTACAAAGGCGACCGTTTATCGGCTGAATTTATTCATGATTCATCCAACTTCTTAATACTCTTTCGCGGCCGTGATAGGAGCGAAAGTTGAGTCGAGTTAAAATTTTCGCAGACCCCCACCACGACAAGCTTCTTAACCGCTAATACTCGTCAGCCTTATCGATAGCCTAGCGCAGTGATGGGCAACTCGGCGCCCGCCAAACTCACTAGCGGGCAACAACGTGCAGCATGCGGGCATATGGCAGTGGTGGGTGAAACGTGTGAATGAGAGCACGTATCTATCATTTTCTTCACACACAAATATGTGGTGCCCCCAGCAGTTGGTGCCGAAAATTGGAATTAATTCCAGAACTTAAAAACGTGCAGGTCATCATTACAAAAATGATAAAGTCAAAGTAACAAGTTTTTCTATAAAATGGCAACTCGTAAACCCAGTTTCCTCACAATAATAATTCTTTCAACTTTAATTTTCATGAAACACACTATAAATGTAAGATTATCTGCATAATCGGTCGCCTATTCATCGGTACTTGCGATAAGTAGAAACAGTAAACACTAGTCAGACACGCCAATAAAATCGTATTCAACATTGGACGTCCTCGTCGAACATTCTGACACAATTTCTTTCACAAAAGAAGTCTTCCATAAAACATACTTCATACCACATCTTCGATTCACGTTTGCACGAGGAATTACTTCACGTCCCCTAAACAATCATTGCGTCTACAGCTCGTATGCTTCACAAGATTCTAGACGCATGATCGGTAACCTTTCGGTACAGCATAGCTATAAATTCGTTTCAGTTTCGAGAATTATTTCGTTCGATGCATCGAGGATCCGTGTTCGATCCACGAGCAGAATAACGGTTCGGCTTGTGCATGCATTCGGATGCATTGGTATCGCGTCGAAAGAAGAAATAAAAATTGTTCCGGGCGTTGCTCGACACGCGGTGGCCGGATATCCTCCGTGATCCATCTACATAGTTCGTTTCGAACTAGGGACGATGTAACCCTTGGCGAGCCGACGCCTTCGCCCACGGAGAATAAACCGAAACGAACGCGAGCCTGGTCGAGATTTATGTACTATCCACAGCCTCTACGAACACGCGATTCCCGGTCTATCGACAGCTAATCTTATCAGGCTACGGGGAACAGTCATTGGCGAGGCACCGGGGGCTTGATAGATGTATTTTGTAAATTCCGTTGGTAATATCAATCTTCTTCGAGCCACTGGAGAAAAATCCAGCGATGCTTATATCGCGGTGAAACTCGGCGGATATCTGGTACTTGCAGATCTAGTTATTCTCGTGTCTGGACGAGAACCGTGTTGGGTCGTATACTGGGTGTCCTTAAATTGGAAGACATTAGATACACAGATATTGAAGTCGTTAAGAATTAACCTGGTGTCTGGGGAAGACGAGGTAACTTGTCATTTGTGCTTGACTATACTATACAGTGATTTTAACATTTTTTTTTTGGGTTTATTTATTTCTTGTTTAACCATATAGAGATGCTTCTTACGTGATACTGACATTTGTTGCAGAGAAACATTGCTTGGATCGATTTTACTTGTTTCTGATCATGCTTGTTGGAGTGTTGAGATTCGAAAAGTTACTCAGTTAACAGGTTAACACGTTAACTGTCACAGTGAAAAAGGTCGTCTGTAGCCAGACACATTTTATTTCGTCTTTTAATTCATAAATTGTCGAAAGTATATGCGTTTAGTTAATAGAGACTTGTTTGAATTATAATTATAATGTGACATTAATTATACGCGAAGTTTTATGATGGTATTTAAATAATCCAGGCCACTTTGCAATATATGTGTCACCCATTTTTGAGTTCATTTTAATTATTAGTTTGTAATTATTAACTTTAAATATCAGTTGAGAAGTATTAAAGTATTTCAATTTCGTACGTTTACTCTTGATACACTTATAATTTGATTCGTCCACATATTTTATTATAAATGTCTTATTGTTATTGAACTTGTATCACTGATGCAAGAAGTGTTTTCAAAAGTGAAACAGTCTACTATAATCTATAATAAAACATTGGGAAATCTATGTGCAATCAGTTTCTATCGCTAAATAACGGTATAGAGAAGCAAAATTATACACGTACCACTGATAACAAACGTCAAAGTGTTAATGAATACGATCGGTTCGGAGATATTTGTTACAAGGTTTTGTTTACTTATGCAGGGTGTGTCGTGTAACACGATTACCTTGAAAACAGATAGAATTGTTAAGGCAAATGTGTAGTATGAATGTAGGTATATCTTCGGGAGTAATCTAATAGTCTGAAAAAATGTATTGTTCTCCATCGGAAATGCCCTTGGTGTTTTTTTATATAAAACTTCGTGGACTTATCAGCTTTTTCCCCTGTTAAAAATCATCCGTTTAAAATTACCATTTAACTTCTTAAACTGAGTTTTTAATATTGAATTTTCATGGACTTATCAAATTATTCTCCAGTTTCACTTGGACTAACCAAATTATTCCCTTATTTCATTTGGACCTGACATCTTATTTCCCTACTTACTTGTTTTCCTAGTTTCACACATATTTTCAACAACAAAAACATATCTTTGAACCTCACAGAATATTTCCCTTTTCAACTATACTAAAGCATACTAAAGTACTCTTTTCGAAGTATCAGACCACACAAAACTCATACAACTAACAAAAATGAATTTACCACGTTTTCCACCAACGATCATCACACGCAAAGTTGCACTAAAATAGCAAATGCGCGGAAACAATTTTCGTATTCACTGTACACAACATCAATTTCCTTTCTAAACGAGAAATAGGGGAATTTCCTCAGATGATTTCGTCCATGGTTTCATTCGATTCGCCTGGTTGCGATGCAACAGCGCATCTAGGGAGCAAAATTGCGGGCTTCCCATCGCGATAAACGTTTTTCCTAATGTTTCGCGTTCGCCGCAGAAGAACAGTTGTAACTTTCACACAGACCGGGATAATTCACGGTGCGATCGTTCGTCGGCAAAAACAGCCATTGTCTCGCATAATCAGCGCGTAATGACCGGGACGCAACGCGGCGCTGTGGGGCCGTTGCACTTGTTGGTGCACCGGAGATAAGTCGGCTCCGGAAACTGGCCATCGGTTTCAAGATCAGTCTCTGGGAGCTGCTTACCGGCTCACTCGTTCGAGATATTAACCCCGGAATTGTCTATGGATTTAACCCTTTCGTTCCTACTGTAACGGTGTGTCTACGTATTATAAATAATGCAATAAAATATTAGTACATATCGTCTATTATTTTGTATCTGTGAGTATTAGGTACTTTGTTGTAATCTTATGTACAGGGTGTCTGTTCTAAATGTAGTTACCTAAATATGAACTGTTTGATAGTGACTGCGGATCTTTATGCAAAATGATATTGTATAAAGTAGTTCATAAAGGCAAGAACAGAAGTAGGAATTTCTTTCTTCCCAGTTATTGCCTAATTAACTAATAATGAAAACTATCTTATGTATTTTCATTGGTCCATTAGTATGGCACCGTATACTAAAAAGTACAAAATAAAAAACTTTTATTAAAAAATGTGAAACCTTCGAAATGCGTTAAAAAGTAGAAAATAATTAAAATTGTTATTATTTATACAGAAATGCAGCAACGGTTAAGAAAACTTACTTTCTCTTACCAAATAGCATCTTAAATACATTCCAACCTTTCCGTAAACAGCGCAAAATTAAAAATATAAATACAACAATATTTCTCGTCTCCGAAAACATTGCAATTACATTTACACGTAATATGCTATTTAATTAGAGAAAATTCGTTTTCAGAACCGTTGTTGCATTTCTGTATAAATAATAAAAATAGAAATTATTTTCTACATTTTAGCGCATTTCTAAGTCGGTGCAAATTTTTAGAAAAAATGTTTTCAATAGTTACAGAAATGAATAAAATGCGTATATACACCTACAGCGGATATATGGTACAAGTCGTATGCACGTTCCTATACGGGGGCATGTTTTACGAGTCCCAATACTGTCTTTTATGTGACATTGTATTGAAAACCGTAGCAAGAGTCTATACCACCTGCACGCACGTCCGGTGTGCCTTTTTACCGCAGTCACCGCAGACGAGGATGGCAGAGACACTGCGCACAGAATGCGTGGATCGTCCTTAAGACACAGGAGGCGGCGAGTAAATTCAGTACACGCGTAGTAGTGACAAAGCATGGTATCTGATACGCAGGAGGATTCCGCTCCGGTTCCTTCAACGTTTAAGCTATCCGCCTCGCGGAATACCGCTCGGATGCGCACGCGGTGAATCCCGAAGCCACTAGTCGGGAGGATGGGATAGGGGATAAGGGAGGAGAGAGGAGACACGAGCACGGGAAAAACAAGCAATACATTCCTTATGGAAACGCGCACGTTGAATACACATGGCGGGCGGAGTTGAATGGAGGCGAAGGAAATTGAAAAATTTCGCAAGGGATGGAATAAATAACAAATCCGGACCGACCTTCTCCCCGAGCTTTAAGGGATATAAATGCGACGCGTCTCACGCGATCCTCGACGATAACAATGCGGATCGCCTTTACATTGCACCTGAAATAAATAGAGGATCCCTTATTTTTGTTTTGTTTCTTTAGTGTTTCTTTCGGGGACGAAATCAGTTTTCGTAAACGTTGGTTTCGTTGGAGATAGCTTGAGGGATCTCTTCGTTCTCCGGGACGTTTGTTGAGATTCTGGGTGGTTCACCGGCTAGCTATATATCGTCGTTTGGAGTAATTGAATAATTGTTTTGTCGCCAGCGGCTGGCGAATGAAGAACTATGTCGACGATATTTTTCGCGAGAATTGTCGTCGTGTTTCGAATTCATGAAGAAAGATATGGCTTAGTGTCTATGAATGTGTATGTGTATGAATCGCTGGTGGTGGGAGCCGAACAGGATATTTACGCGGGAAAACGTGAATATGGCTGCTCCGAGTATGTTTGTTCGATAATTTTGTGCTAAAGAGTGACAATGTTACTATTAGGTGTGCCAATATGTACTCTACTATGTTTTTAATTTATGAAACGTTGTTTTTGAAAATGTCTTCTTGATTTTTTGTTGAGGAAAAATGCAGTATAGGATGTTGGAAAAATCGACAGGATTACGAATACGATTAAAGTATTAGGTCGATGGATAAGTGATTTCGTGTTTCATATATGTAAGATAGACGATGTTTTTCACTAATCCTCTTCAACCCCCCCCCAGCCTCTAACATCGTGTCAGACGCGTGGTAACGATTTCAAAATGGATTTAATATGCTTGAGTATTTTTCGTTTTCTTTAAATCGAAGCGAAGTACTATTTTACTGGTATTAATATTTAACTTTTCGAGTCATTGCACACTTGCAATAAGTTTAGAATTCCTGTTATTTCTGGGAAATTATTAACTATAAAGTCATTCTGGAGATTGCAGTCGTCAAAAATATCATAAGACAAGGGGTTAAGAGACACTTGTTAATTTCGATGTTTTTTTACATGAGAATGCAAATCAAGATTTAAGTATAGTAAGTTTTCTGTAATAAGTACTACAATAAGATTTTCACCTCGCAAGTTACAAGTTAATTATTTAAGAACGAACTAAGTTATTTTTACGCAGAATGACACGTTCCAAAGTAATTCATAAAGACACTAACAAATATAAGAATTTATTTCTCCTCTTAAGTATCTTATTTGCTTCAGAATAGAATAGAATACTCGTTGGATCTGATAAAACTTCTACCTTCCTCGTAATTCACCTTAAAAGACATAAAATCCGCAATCCAATCACCATTTAACTTGCAAAACAATATAAAAATAAGTATCGTTTCAAATTCGTTCTCACAATAATGACATTCACCAACAGCATCGTACCAAAACAAAAGAAACCCACATTCGCCGTAGCCGCGAAACCATAATAATCACGGTGTATGCACGTTTTCCTCAGAGGGCAACCGTCGTTGAGTTTAAGCCACGGCCGCAATTAGCGACGACGGCGAGCAAACGGGACACGAAGGGGGATCCGTGTCATCGGCTAAAAGATTCTCGTAATACCGCGGCATCCGTGACGGGTTTCGTCATGATCCTCGAGAAAAATGATCGAACAAAAAACCGCCCAGAAGAACCATGTCGGGCGAAACGACGACTGCGCTCGACAATAAAAACGACAGCCGACGGAACAGAAAGGAAAAGAAGAAAAAATAGACGACGGCTGTTGTGCGAAATATTGAAATGCGGAAACAATGGCCCTCTCTCCTCAGTAGGATGTAACGTGGATACAAAGTCGCCAGGGATAGCTACCCTAAACCATTAACTTGGCGAAATTTTGTAAAGATCTAATCTAAACCACGGCGACGTCATTATATAAATAAATATGTACATATGTACCTGGGCATAGCCAAGGGGGGCAGGGGGAGCACTTGAAAAAAAGTTGCTTTTGCCCCATCGTACAAAAAAAAATTGAATTTTGCACCTCCCTTCCTTCCCAGAGTTACAAAATTTTCAGTCTAATTTGAAACGGACCAATAGCCTCTATTAACAAAACGCATACAATTTCAACGATTCATGACTTTACAAACAAAACAAAGTGTGTCTGGTTACGTACAGCCGTTTTCACTGTGGCAGTCGATGTGTTAATATTTTTGCAACCCTCCCCTTCCCCCGACTGATAACCTGGTTACGCCCATGGATATGTATGTATTTATGTTATTATACACATATATACAGTGAGAGTCAAAACTAAGTATACCTTCACCTTACAAAGATGAGGTTCGTATAATACTTCTGTAGCATCTTATTTTTTCGGGATCAATAGGAAGTCAAAAAATTGGGGAAAAATAAATTCGAAGCTAGAACCACAAAATTTTGTAATGTATCCTTGAACATGGTAAATGTACCTATTATTATGTACATCGTATAGGACAGTTGGTTTTTATTCGTAGTACTATGGACAAATTTGAATGTTTAAATATTTTAAAATCAAATTCAGCTGCAAGTGGATTCATGGGTCTTCTGGTAAGATCGTGACCCAAAATACACATCAAAAGTGGTTAAAAATTGTTTGCTGGAAATCACTTTCAATCCGTATAGTCTTCCTCCACAGTCACCAGATCTCAATGTAATAGAGCATCTATGCGAAATGTTAGATTCTAAATTCAGAAAAAAAAAATATGAATTAACCCGATATTTTTCAAGTGTATACTCACTTTCGACTCTCGCTATATTTGCGTATACGTGCTTAATTACACCACTACGGATTAGTCTATGGTCTGCTTACAGCTAGACAAGACTCCTGGATCTCTAGAAAATTTCGCGAAGATCATGGTTTCGTACAGTTATTCCTGATAACTCTGCGTAGATCAATCGCCGTCGGGGTGGTTCCGGTTGGCCGAATCGGTGGCTCTTCATTTCACCCTCGTGGACGTCGAAATACAATTCTCTCTATCCCATCGATGGTGTGTATTTTAGTGTGCACGTCGCCTAATGTATCGGGCCGCCGTTGCGTGGCCTGACTCTTGCCACGTTGCAGCGTTGCACTCGACCGGCTGCATCGAGCCGCCGCCGTGCACGATTCTCCTTCGGTATCTGCCCAGTATATATATTTCTCTGTTTCTCCCTACACACCTCTCTCATTCTCTCTCTCTCTCTCTACTCGAGTGTCTAGTCTCTCCTCTGTGAACGGCGTTGGTCGAGAATCGGACGGGGCGAGAAAGAGAGACGAATGGATCGCCGGTGCGAGATGAGAGTGAGAGGCGTCTCTATGACCGGTCATTCACTCGCGGGGCCGGTCCGCCCCGTAAAAACTTGCCGCTACCTTCTATGCGCTCTCCTCGTGTGCAGTACTTTATGTTGCACGTGTATATATGTATATACCCACGATGTACGTATATGATAAATGGAGAACGGAACAGGATGAAGGAGAACGCGACCACGAGAGAAAGAGGGTCGGAGCGCCCCCCCGATACTCGAGGGAGGAGACCCGTATACTATGCAGAGATCGTAAGTTGTCGGACGAACCACTAACGTCATTATTGGCTATACCTTGATTCACACTAGCGGTCGAAGGTATGATAAAATCAGTCATTGTAATCTAGGATTTCAGCAAGGCAGTTTATATTCAATCATCAGAAACAATAGAGTCTTGTTGTAGTTTCTTTCATTTTTCTTCGTTCACTCGAGGAAGGAACACTGTCTTTCTCCAAGTATGCTTGAATGAAAATCGCGTTAATTTTGGATGAGCAGGATATTGCATTACGAGCGAAAAGAAGACGGTTCTGGAGGCTTCGGTGATGCTGTAGAATCGCCAGGAAAAAAGAGAGTTTCTTACTTTGTACCATCATCTGGTTGAAGATGATTTCAGGTTTTATAAATATTTTTCGATGTCTCAAAGTCAATTTATGAATTTACTGTACTACCTCGGAAGGGATTCGACCAAAAGTGATACCAAGTTTCGGAAATCTATACATCATTCATGCTTCTTTCCGACTTTCGATCGTTCTCAGTAGACGGTCAACTCGAATTTTGTCAGAAGTGCTGCGATCTTGATCTCTAGTTAACCGCCTCACAAGTTAGACAAGACTAGTTGTACATATATGTATGTAATGTTTATATTTATATTTATTATTGCTTGATCAATATATTTCTGATAAATCTTCTTACTATTTTCTTCTAGTTATCGCTACTTTTAGCCTGATTTTTTATTTTCCATCTTCAAACAAATGAAAAATGTGCTAAAATTATTTTTAATGCATAAAAGATCGATAAATAAAAAATATGTTCTTATTATTAAATAGGAATTTTCAATGCAAAGACTCTTTCCTACCTTATTATCGAATAGCAATTGAGTCGCTGTTCCCTAGTACAAACAGCTAGAACACAATCAAGAAAGACGAGTTTCTTATTCTAAAATTTTTTCGTTGCTTATGCTGCGCTTTGTTTAGCCCTCGGCTGGTGCAAGACTTGCGTAAATGTTCAAATAATTCGGAATTATTCGGTTGCGATTATAGTATGAACGTAACATTTATGATAGCGAGATAAATACGAAATGAGTAGAAATCAGAACATGAGTAAAAATTGGAACAGGAATAAAAATTGAAAGAAGAGTAAAAATTGGAACATGAATAAAAATTGGAACATGAGTAAAAATTGGAACAGGAGTAAAAATTGGAACATGAGTAAACATTGGAACATGAATAAAAATTGGAACATGAATAAAACTTGGAACATTTAACTTACCCTCGGCAACTTACGATCTCTGCACAGTAGATACTGCGCCTATATACTCGCTTCAGTTTTCACGCGAGCGCGTTTCGGGGAGACAAATCGTCCCGCTCGAACGGACGTCATCCCTCCTTCCTTCCCTGGCCCACATCTCTTTCTCTTGGTCCCAGCGATCGTAAGTCCGAATGGACAGGCTTGCGCTGTGACTGGCTTTACGCTCTTCATCTGTGGCCTGGGTTCCGCTAACCCGGGGGGAAAAAAGGAAGATAGGCGAGGAAACGATCGGTGGATTTCCGCGTGCGCGCACGCCTGGGGATTTCAAGGCTCCGATGGAATATAATGCGGCCTCGTTAATCCTTTCATCCTCCCCGTGAAACCAGAGTCGATATTTGTGCCCACTTTTTCTTTGTTCTGTTTTTTTTCTCTCTTCCTCTCTCTCTCTCTGTTCTCCGTGGATCGCGGTGATTGATACGTAATACTCGGGATATGTATGTATCGGGTCAGGTTGTTCCCCCAGGGTGGATTTTTCGTTTTGTTTCTTTGTGCAGGAACGGGAATCGTCCTTCATCGCGGTTGTTTTGAATAGCGTTTGCGTATTCGAGGGTGGACGCGCCTGTGATGAATACGGCACTCGCGTGCCGAGGGTTAATCTGGGGTATCGTTATTTTAACGATGGGATCTTCTTGGTTCTCGCGACGTGGATGGTCGAGCTTGTTTTTTTTTGCTCTCTGTGGGTAATGTGAATTTGTAATTGATATAGAGATAAGGAAATTAAGGTTTCGTACGTAATTTAGGGTATTTGACGTTCATGCAAATAGAGAATGTTATTGATTAATTTCTTGAAACTGGACGCCGAGAAATATGTATTTACTCTGTTAGTACTTTGACTGCCATTTCACCCAAATATGGGTGACACGGACATTACAAAGAAGTTGGATTATTTAAGTATCGTTCGAAAATTTTTGCGTAAAATTAATATCGCAGTATAATTTCGGACAAGGACATTAACCTTTATAACATATATATTTTTAACGATTTATGACTTAAAAAACGAAATAAAGTGTGTCTGGCTACGTACGGCATTTATCACTGAGACAGTCAACGTGTTGAGTGTTCTAGTAGGTTTGAAATGAAAAGAAAAGCTAAATGGAACCTTCTGAAATTTTTTAGTATACTGAATTCTCGGGAGTTGGATATTTAACTTGACAATTCCGTAGCCGTATCTACTTGTACTAATTATTTTATGCTGATAAATAATTCAATTTTCCTTTTAAGACAACCTCTGTGAAATGTGTGTTGATCGGTAAGTAAGCTTCTGCTGTCAGTCGAAATTTCAAATAGTGATTCAAAATTTTAATTCAGGCAATCCATAGAACTTTCTGTTTTAAAATATTGTACAAAGATTTGTGTTAATTGTAGTCCAGTTTACGAGTTTTGTGTTCCGTAATTTGTCATATCTCAAATTTAACACAGACTTAAATCTTTTTTATTCAATAAAAGGATTCAGTAAATTAATAAGTTTCCATTTGATTCACGTTTTTAAAATTTACCCTATAAAACATAAGTCAGTCTTCAAGATAGCCGACTGGATATTGCTTATACCAATTTAATAGCTACAAAGCTTACATGTACATGATCTCGTGCACGTCCAATGGGAGTTATCTTTGAAATTCCTTAACCAACCAAAACTCGTGAATTCGAGCATACTATAACATGTCCTTAAATTGCTGGACCGCGTTGTTTCTATCTTGTTATACAATTAATCATTTGAAAACTTCAAATCTAATTATCTCGAAGACAACGCATTTTCGGGAAAAATGTCGAATACAAAAATTTTACGGTTTCAAGTGAGCAATACAACTATCTTAATTATTTTAAACTTGTTGTACGTTTTCAAGATTATGTAAGGGTCAACATTCTTTTTTCAAACAGCAACTTATATTACTCTTTGCAGATTATAATTTTACAGTAAAAAGACTGTTTCACGACTATAATTTACAACTATGATTGAACAATGTCTTAATAAATCTTCAGCTGGTCCTTGTTGAATCTACGAAACCTGTTAACCCTTTAACGTCCAGGCTTTTGAATCGTTATTTCTTGATTATGATACTGATATATGACGTGTTATATCTTGTGATTTTGAAGTCTAAAATATCGATATTAAACTGATGTATTCTGTTGTACTTTTTTGTTTATTTATTCTTGGAGGGAATACTTCAATTTCCTACCCAAAAATCTTGAAATTTACTTTACTAGCAGACAAAAGTTAAATATTAATCGGTAACAGAATTTGACGCACTTTTTTTAAACGACTATGTGACGATTTCAAAATGGATTCAATAAACATGATTATCAGTTGTTTTCTCCGAGTCGAAGTAAAACACTACTTTTACTGGTATTAATATTTAACCTTTTCGAGTGAATGTACATTTACGATAAGTATGAAACCCCATTCGTATCTGAGAAACTATCGACAATAAAGTAATTTTTGAGACTGCAGAAGGCAAGAAAATCGTAAGGCAAAATGTTCAAATGAGTGTTGCACCTGTGCAATATTGGGTGTTAAATAGTTAAATGGCCACCGTCAGGCAATCCGTCAATTATACACACGTGTCTTTACAATATTCAACTTTTACAAAATCATTTCAATAAACTAACAACTACTGAATTCTTACAAATTCTGACAGAAGAAAAGAAACATTTCGTATCAAAAGATCTAAAAATGTCGCGCGCGTACAGGGTCGTTGATTAGTAAAAATGTTAAACGGGTTCGCGGTCGTAAATCGTCGGGATTGCTCGTCCTCGGCGACCAGTCGGACGGCGTTTCGCCGTAAAATAAAATTGACGAGAGCAATTTACATGGTCGTCCACTTCATTTTCCACGGGGTATTTCGACTCGAGACAAATTGTCTCGGTTGTGCGCGCTCGCGCACACCGGTCTCTCGTTTCCTGCGTAACCATAAGTCCGCCTAGACAGACCGAACGGCTCTCTGCGCCGCTCCTAGTTTCTACGTGCGAAAGAAAAAAAAACAACGAAGAAAAAAGTGAAGCCACGACTACCGTTTCGATTAGGCAGTAAATTTTCACCCGTTGAGTTCGAGAACCCGGCTTCGGCTATGGTAATGCACACGGCGAACGGAAGGTAAATCTTACCAGGCCGCCGCCGTTTCCTTATTTTTCCGTGGCATGAAGATGGATTTCTGGGTCGATTAATGTCGGCACCTTTCGCCGCTTTTTCAAGATTAGAAATTTATATCGGTGGCAAGTGACTGTTTTTTTTTTATTCCAGCGTGGATTTGTCGTTTTTTAATTAATTATTTGAACCTGATACTATGGCGATCCGTTCTTGATGGGTTTAACACAAATGTTGCAACCTAAAGGCAGGGATACACTCGTGCAACGTGCAACCGAAGTTTTCTTGAGGATTTCAGCTATACAGAAATGAAATACAGTAATTTTTTTATGAGCGCGACATGAACAACAGCGTTATTCCCACCACTGGGGGTTCCGTTCTGGAAGCAAACAAAACAGTAATCTAGAAGCTAAGCAGAGGCTCGGTTTCGTGCAAAAAACAAATTTATCAGGGGCTGAAATAATGCTTGGAAGCGGATCCGAATTAGTCACATTAGTTATTGAGACGTTAGTTTACTTTTACCGATGGTCTACATATCGTAGGCTTATATCTTCTATGATACGTTTTGTGCACCAGTAATTATGTAAGCAACTGCATAGAGTGTAAAAAAGTGATTTATCATGGTAATTAGGGTGATTACATATTTGGATCTGTGGAAATTTGCTAAAAAAACCTTTCTGTGAAATTGTTTATGACACTGAACATTAATGTTACATTTCACAATAAAGTAAAATTTGAGCAGAAAAAGTAGGCCTGTAATTTTTTAAAAATTAATGGTTGGCATAGATGTATAATTTTCTTTCTTTTAACGCAGTAATTAATGTTCGAGTAGGCATGACAACAAATAGATATTTCTTCTGATATTTTCCACGACGTTGCAGGAAGTCGTCCATTGCGCATCGACCCATTGAAATCGATTCTTTCAAAAGTGTTTTGCAATGACTGTTGCACGTGTGTAGCTCCACCTTAACGCAGGTAGGCGATGGTCGCAGTAATTTTGTCGCGTCTTGGACCGTCGATACGGTCAGAAAACTATCATAAATAAGCGATTTCTGGACAGCTGCACGTATCACGGGCAAAACATTCGCTGTCCTAAGACCATTTCTTTCTTGTATTTTGGCGCTGACTTCCAGGAATCCCAGAAACAATACATACACCGAGCCCCACTTCTTCCACCTCGTACTACCACTTCTTCTACGACATACACCAATAAAAATCCTGTATTTTTCACCAATCGATCCCTCGCGACAAGCGTCTATACTTACAACCATCAGACAGTACACATTCAACCGTCAACAAGCACACATCTCTCATTCAAAACGAACACAAGTACAGACATACAGCACATAGTTACGTTTATGTATATATTATAGTTTCAGTGTGTTACAAAGTAATGTTAAATTATTCAAATCACATCGTATCTGCATACACCGTCTTCCAACGAGCTTGACGATATTAATTTACCAACGAACAGTGATAAATCGCGAGCTTATCGTAAGTACGCCGTAACAAATAAAAATAAATATATGTAATAATAAATTTGTTGTGTTTTAAAATAAATAATAGTGTTTCGTAATAAATTACCGGTAACTGTGGAACACAGTTAATTACAATTCTTGAAAATTAGCTGCAGAGAGAAATAGTAAATTAGCTAAAAAATCATTCATTCTGCGCGTGTTTTTCAGATGTCGAAAGAATCCCATATTATAACCAGCATCGATGTTTAATAACAAAAGATCGCGGGTGTGCCCTGGGCACGTTACGCCGGTGAAATTTCCTATAGTAAATATATTCTATTGCTACAGAAATCGTATTCACTGTGTACGCACGTTTCATACGGTGTTCGTTTGCCTGTTCAACGAGATAAACACGGAATCTCTTAGAATTCACGAATTAACATTCGCGCGGTTATAATAATGGGAGCTTCAACCCCTCGAAAAGTTTAAATCCCGAGCAAGTTTCATTAAATTTCATTGGAATCGGCAAGTCGCCGGCTTTCATCCCGGAATTAACGCTAATTAGAGTGAATATTATCCGGGGAGGGGATTGTTTGGTCGCACGGGGCTTCGTTTGTCGAGAAAATAACCGGTTCAAAGGGAGGAAACACTTTGCATTATCGCGCGACACGTTTTCCTCGCTGGTATTTCGGGGTTTAGGGGCGGAGGTGGAGGGGGTGGGGGGTGGCTGGGGACAAATTGTCCGAGTCGAACGGGGACGCGACACACCCTCCACCCTTCTGCGTATTCATGAGTCCGGACGGACGGGACAGGAGGCCGGCTTGACAATTCGTAATGAAAAATTGCTGGGAAAACGTCGACCCGCCTGGGCACGATGATTTTTCGCGCGAGACGTGCCCGAACAATGTTGCAATCCGCGAAAGTCCAACGCCGTGAGATGATATACATATACGCTGATGGAAAAACGCCTGCGTGCGTCTTCGTTTCGCCTGTTTCCTGGTTTCGTTTTTTTTTTCTTTTTCGAGCGATGAACATACCTACAGTGTGTATTTGCAAACTGCTAGTTGAATCCGAAAAGAACTGATTTTGGGTGAGAACGTAAGTGAACAATGTTGAGTAACATTTTGTTTTATAACGGTTTTAATGTTGCATCAAGTATAGGTGGGGTTCAGATTTTCAACGATTTCCGTGAGTTAATGTTTGTTTTTGACGTGCAAAGCTTAAATGTGTCGTTTGGATTGTTTGTTTTGGACCTGCAAAGGCTTCTCGGCACTAGAGTTGGGCAGAATTTTATTGGAATAATACACAGTGAAAAGCAGCAGTATCTAAGGGTCTCGTCCTGAGCTTTAAACAGTTAATAAGATTAAGTAATTGTTTGACAAATATCGATTCATTCATAAAGAAGGACTATTTTGTTATAAAACTTAAAATTTCTACGTTTAAACGATTAAAAATGACGAAATAATTTTTTAAATCTTTTTCTCTGCTCGACACTGAGTGTTCAGATGTTATCCCCACCACTAGCGTGAAGGGATGATTTACTGTACTTGCGAATGTTCGTTAAAATGACCGAATGCATGAGGTCGGAAGACAGTGGTCATCCGATAATAGAAGAACACATCTTTTTCTGTTTTCTTTTTAGATACTGTGAGTGGGGTGGACCGTTCCTGGGGGCTGAAAGTTTTTCCCTCTTACCGGTAGTCCTTGAGAGCTAGTTGTGGTATTACTTGCGAACAATTAATCAAAATTAATTTCACTGTGCATTTAGGAGAAAATTTTCAACTGATAGTGGAAGAACACGTGTCGGTAGATAAATAATATTACGTATCAATTCCTTTGTTCCTACATGTATACAGGGTGTTCCAGAAATATTTTAAGGGCGGATTCAGGACATCAAAACAATACATAAGTTCGGATAAATATATGGTCTATTTGACTTTGTTCTCGAGTTATCTATGCGTTTGGTTAAATCTGATTAGATTCTGTTATCCTTTCATTTATCAGTAATTATTATCAAGTCATTATAAATTATTATTTAGTTATTATTACTTTTTTTGTGGAGGACTTATCAATGCCTAAATTTAGTATTTATTGTTTAATTAAATTTTGTGTAAGGTACAGTTTCCAGGTCAAAATAACAATTAACAATCTTCAGAGTAATTGTTGGAAGTCCGTGGGGATCTTTTTTTTTCAATAATATCGTGCCAGTTAATAATAAGAACGAAAGTAATAACTCCCTTGTAGAATTTTTCTTTCTTATTGTCAGTGTTCTAAATTAATTATACTGCCGTTATTCCCACAACATAATTGATCTATAACCCAACGTTAATTAACGCTATTTAGCAAAGAATTTGTTCATAGAGAGTTGATATTTCTTGGAAGAGCAAAAAAATTCATTTCCGGCTTAAGATTCCAATATAAAATCGAACAATAAGCTGTTGCCGAAGTTACGACGAATAATCGCGATTAAAGCCATTGAAAACGCGCAGTTTCAGTCAAGCTCGAGGTGCCTGGAAAAATTGAAAAATTTACATAATTTCCGACGATGAATTTCCCTTGATTCAACCACGTTCCCATCGTTCTTTCTTCTCGTCCGGGCACTTTCTGAAGCAATAAAAAGCTTATAAATTTTCGCTGACGCGATGGACGAAGTCAAGAACACGCGCTTTAAATAAATTCTGCTCTCGCATGGTAATACGACGAGTCTGAAAGGAACAGTTTCGTACATCTTCGATTCGAGATAGTCTTCGATTACCAGGTATATGTATACGAAATCTGTAATACTGTCTAAATTTTATGAGAATGATTTAACAGTTCATTTCCGTTTTGTTCTCCCGACAAACAAAAACATGATCGAAAATATGTTATATATTGAAAATTGTCAACTTGACAAAATTCGACGTGTTACTCGCCATCTTAAACGAATTTTTGTCTATAGTTTAGTTGTAAATTCGTCCAACAAATTTAAAAGGCAAGACTGACTTAAAAAAATTTATTTCGAAACCATTATTTAATACTAGAAATACCGACACTAAAAATATACATATCTATTCGTATGAGATATATAAACATAATAAACTTTTAAAAATGTACAAATTTGTAAGTTTCTTCTTAATCTTCATATTGCAATAAAAGTTGTAAAAGGTCTCCGAGAATTCAGTGTTATAACATCTTAATCATCGTTATAAAAGTATATACATATGTACATGTATACTAACCAATGAATTTGACTGCTTTGGTAGTTCTATTATTAAAGAAATGGAGAAAACAAAGGTAAATGTATTCTGAACTGTTTTATAGCAAAAAATTGTTCATATCTTTAGACTACTGGGACGGACTGATCTCTGTTTTGTATATTCTACCTCACGTGTCTATATAATATAATTTGTAATGCAAAATGAACTGACACAGCAGGCATTTGCATCTATAATTGACACTGCATAGTCATTCAGTCTTTAAATACGATTCCGAATAATCTGATGAAGCTACTACGTATCGTTCATTAAAAACTACCTCGATACTATATTTTCTAACAGCGTCGTTTCATTTACCACTTAAAAATGGCGGCTATTAAATTTTTACAACTCACATTCTAAAACTTGTTTGCAACATGGTTTCTTCAGGCAGGCGACCGTCTTTTAATATATTCTGAAATTTATTTAACGCTTCTGGTAACTTACAACTCTGAGTAAACTGCCGTCGTTACAACCCGCAATCAGATGAAAGACGCTTTACAACCATGGTTCGAAGTTGATAATGAGTTGAACGTACCACGGAACGTTTCTCGCGCTTCAAGGAAAACACAATTCGGGACAGTCGTCACTGTCGGGGCGGATTACATCTCAGGAGAGGAGGGAAAACTTTTGTATTTTATTTCACGGAAGTTTAGTGTTTTGTTGGTAGGCGAGAGCAGCAGCGGCCCCGCTGTCGTATCGGGGCAATATCATTCAAGATGTTTCGCCGGAATGGAAATCCAGCCTGGCTTTTCCTTTCCGTGCACTTATGAATGTCGGAACCGCGAGGCCAGAAAAAGAAGTTGGACGTCCGAGGAGAAAACCGGCTTTGAAAGCGAGGAGTATCTCCGCTTCGAACGGAAACACGGGGCCGACATAATATTTATCGTTTCGCCTCTGGCCACTGTCGTCTGTTTAAACAATACGGATGGATATTCCCACTTTGTAACGCTGTTTAATATCTCTGCGCATCGCGCGCCAGCTTTCGTGATTTACTATTAACCAGAGATTATTCAATTTATCATTTCCACGTATATTTTCGTATGATATTGTTATATTATTATGTAATACTTATTACATATTACGGAATAATGTATTGCTTTAGTGGGAAATATAGTAATAGTAAATGGAAGTATTGGGTCGTACGGAAAGTTCGTAGCGTTTCGAACAGTATCCTTGTTATACTTTTACTAGACGAAGGAAAAGTCGTTCAATTTAGTGAAAAGGTACTATTTTTCCTGACGTGAATTGAATGTACTTGCCATATAAGTTATTCGTAGTTTCTTTGTTTGTTTTCTGTGGAAAATACCGACGAAACGTATGAACAACCACAAAGTCCATTTTCATCACGTTCTGTTAAGCTTGTACAAAAATTACACTACTTCGACTATAAGATTTTGTAACATCTACCAAATTAATTAGCCTTTGCGACCTATTTGATAATTATTCTTTTAAATCACTGAAATATTCTGCATCCAGAGGAAACGTCGTGAACAAATAAGTTATTTGCATACAAGTTAAAGACCTTTTTTTAGCCAATACAATCGAAGTTATATATAACTGGTACATGCAATGAAATTAATCGAAAAATGGAAAGAAATTGTATAAAAAGTGGTAAACAAGAATATGATATAAATTGAAAAATATAGATTTTAAGTCTGTCATTAAAAACGCGAGACGGCCCAATAATTTAATTGATTGTAAATAGACTGAGAATTTTTATGCAGATTGAAATTTTATAAAGAAATTTGTAAAGACAATAATAAACGTCGAAATTTATTTCTTCCTGTAAGTGCTTTGTTGAGTTAACGATAAAATATAAAGCTCGTTGTATCTGGTGAAAAATGACGTTTCATTAGAATTTATATTCATCTTGAATTTATTATACACTTTATATTATACTATACTAAACTACATTATATTACCTACATACCACACATAGTAACACGTTCACTGCCAGATGAATGTCTGTAAAACTTGAAACAAGCTCAAAGCAATATTTTTTTTAATAAAAATTGCAACATTAGCAATTCAACGCTGGTAATTCCGGTGTTAAACATACTAAACTATTTTGTACAGACTATTATGTACATTTCGTTCGTACAAACAACCAATCAATACCGCGTATTCGTGAAAAGAGTCCCCGAAATTGAATCACAGACCACGATAAAAAATCACGTGAACGATCACATATAAGTACACACACGTGACATCTCACAAATGATAAATAATAAGAGACAATTTGCCACATCTTGACCCTGGGATGTCGTTGACTTATAATTCAATCGTTATCGAGACACACCGCGGTGACATTTCACATTCTGTAATCCAGGTGTACGAGCTAGATCCAGTCAAAGGTAAAGCCACAGGTGTGTGCGTGGAAGGGGTCGGGAATGTGTTTGATTTTTTTTCTCCATTGCAATCGTAACCAGACGTTAATCTGTACGTTAATTTCAAATAACTGCAACCGCCAGGCAGAGAGGATCAAAGCATATCGCAAAACAACGGAACGGAAAGTACGAGGTGGAGGGTGGGATATCTAATTAAGCTGGTTATAGCTGTATAATTAACCGTCTGAAGGAATCGAATATTTTCTGGCCTATTAAAGAGGCACTCTCCCGCGGACTACGAAAGTTGGCTGAAAGTTCCCGGTGGAATTCCGGGTGCTTTAATAAAAGAAGGTATCATTATGGGGGCCCCAACGTCTGAAGAGATTAGTGCTTTGAAAAGTGTCTTAATTCCAACCTCCCCGATCCAGGCTCGATAATCTCACAGCGGACTTAATGCACGATTTCGCGGACACGTTTTTTTCCCCCTTTCAGACTTTCTCCTTTGGTCGCGTAGATAATCGCATCCTCGAAGTCAATCTCACCGGATAGGGGAAAAGAAAGACTCATACGGGAGGGAATTGTTTCCGTCGTGCCCGCAATTTTATTTTATTATACTTTCTCCGCTGGGTTCGCGCTACTCTCGTCTAACGATGCTCCATACTTTCGAAACTCATTTTTCTTTGTGCAGATCGATTATAGAGTGCACGTATTTATGCAAATTCATCTAATTTTCTGTAAACGTCATTAGAAGAGAAATTGGTTAGAGAATTGTTGTTTCTGACCGTATCGTTTGTTATTTACAGAAGAAATTCATTTTATGTTCGGTTTGGTTAAAATTTCTGGTTCGTATTCTTTTAGTCGCATCTAACGTGAACGCATAAAATCTACGGTGTAATTGTAATAGTGTTATTTTTGTATTTATTCAGAGCACTTAAACAAGTATTTGTCTTAGGCGATTCTTTACGAAGACTATGGTGAAAATTTATTCTTTTAATTTTTGCACTGAAGTATTAAAGGGAATTTAACATGTTCATTATTATCACAATGTGGCCGTCGTATACTCTATAGAAAAAACAGCACAAGTCATACCTGCCTTTAATTCTGTAAAATTAGCAATTGTTAATTAGACTTGTCTATAGTTTCCACCAATATCTAGAATTATAAAAAATTTCAATGGGTAATAATTAGACTCTTCTGTAGTTTTCGTCAGTATTTATTATAAAATCATATTAAAATTCAATGGATAATAATTATACTCGTCTACAGTTGTCGTTAGTATATAGAATCATATAAAATTTCAGTGTATCAATTCAATTCAAATTTAATTCAATTCAAATCAGTTGATCATATTCAATCAAATTCAGTTAGAATCTCTAATAATTAGACCCGTCTATAATCTTCGTCCGTAGAATTCTACGAAAATTCAATAATAATTGAATTGAAAATTAATTTCTTGAAGGATCTTGGATGAGAATCATCTCGAAGCATTGAAAACGAGACGTGAAACGAACCACTGAATCGACGAAATGTCTAAATTGATATTCCGCGTTCGGTCATTGATATAATTTTTTGAGGAGCGGAATGATCCAACGCAAGGATACGTCGTTAAGAGGAATAAGAAGTAAAAGGTCAACGGAGTGGAACACGAGCGTCGTTGAAAACGTGAATTTTTCCGGTAGAATTAAGGCGAAACAGGAATTGTTTACCGCACCTGCGACAGATAAAACTTGCTGACTAACTTCTCGTTCTCCTTCCTTCCCCCCCCCCGCCCCCTCCAACCACTTCTTCGTTCTTTTTTATTTTAAGAAACTGGCTCAATCCGCAGAGTGGTTCCCGTCCTTGCCCGCTCGACTTTTCGCTGGTCTTCTGGTTCCAGAAAAATTGTTCTTTGCCATCGTCTTCTTCATCTGCAATAAAACGTATGTCCCTCATATACACACATACACATACATATACACATGTCTCTGTCTACGGTTTAATGTAGGAAAAAAGGTTTTCGAGAATTCACTTGATATTTTACGATTATTAAAGTACAAGCAGCAAGGTCTCTCGCGATTCATGAAACGAGTTTTGAAAGAGAGAAATCTTGAGAAAGATATTTCATTTGAAGGGTCTAAAAGTGAAAAGGATATTATTATGTAGTAATAATGGTTGTAACTGTCGAATGATCCACGAATCTACATACACTTTTTTTCGTAAATGTTTGTCCACCTATCGAAGAAAGGTTTGCTCTTTTCTGTTTTACAGTAACTCACATGTTCGTTCACTTACTTTTGAGATCACATTTAGTAATAAAAGCTTTCATGTAATTTTTATTTGTATATTCTACTTATCGTTACTTTTATCAATCTTTTATGATTTTGAAGTAAAATTCGAATTGTAATGAGTAATTTGGTCAACTGTAAGTGACAGCCTTCTGTGAATAAACTTGTTAATCACTGTACAGTCCATTTCGGAACTTTACAATAGATGCAGAAATTAGTTTTCCTTTTCTAAATTTGGTTACATTCTGTAGTAAATTAAATTTAATATACTTGTTATAAAAAATTGTTAGCGAAAATTTTGGTTATAAAAATATATGTTAGCGAAAAATTGGTGGTTACAAGAAGCAAACACGATCTACCAGACATTTCTTTTCTACGATGATTTTCTTCGATGTTATCCATATCAATACAGTTTTTTAAATGGAATTATATATCTTTTTGCCAATGTAAAATACGTTCTAAATACGAAATATTGCAACTTACACTCTCGATATAATTAGAACACAGCTGTTAACCCTTTAAGAGTTTTAATTCATTCTGAAAACGTGCACTTGTCTGCTTAATTATTTTTAAGCTATGACGAGTATCCTCGACAAAAGCAAAGTAAATGTATTTGCGGTAAAATTGAAATAAATTCTAATAAAATGACAAAACTACTCTCGCGACTTAAACGCCATCAATTGTCAAAAAGAAGTCACTGCCTCATCAAACAGCACTTGTACATATACCGCTACACATTTTTTTTTTTTATATCATATATATTCCTTTGTATTTTCTTTTTTATCCTACAGTATTCTAAAACATGTTAAAATTTCGAAATTCTGTTTTGTTCTACCTAAACTTTATTTCAAATAACAAATGCAAATCTTTTTGTTTAATGACGAGTATACTCGACATAAACATTGAAAGGGCTAAGGTCAAACATCTGTCATGAACAACAAAAGATATTAAGGTGGCCTGTATCTAGCGGACCAGCCTGTAGAGATGGATAAATACTTATGAGCGGTAGTATACATAAGAAACAGATCGTAGGACATTTGTTCTCCCATTCGAGCTCTCGTTCCACCCCTTATAGCACCTATAACAGAAACGTGTACCCGACGTATAAAGAATATTTTTACGAATAATATAACAAGAAGACATGGAATATCGAGCACGTATCGGAATATATAGAATGTTTTATCTGTATTTTTCCACTAACATTGGATCCTCTCACTGTAATGATCTTTTAAAATATTCCTCCGTGTGTTCCCCTTACACGGCGAAATTCTGCGGTAGTCAGGTGCGCGCGGTTTAAAAGACGAGACACGACCACCCCCCCCCCCCTGGCATTTTCATCGGAATCACTGCGATATCCGTATCGAAAAATAAATCGTCGGATCCGCCTGCGCGCTCGGCGACGGAAAGACAAAAGAAAAAAGAGGGAACGCGGACTGCGAAGGAAATATGGACGCGCGGCGTTTCAGTTAAATTGAACTTTGATGAAGGATCCGTCTGTGACAATGAATGGTTACGCACGGCTCGACGTTCAACGGAACAGCGGGCGATTTCCTGCCCGTGGTTATCGGGTCCCTCGAATCCCCCGTGCTGTATCGGACAATTTTCGGACAGAACGGATGAAAACGAAGCTGAATATTCGCCGGTAAAATCGCGACACTCTATCGTTACCGATTGTGATCGATCTGTCTTGATCCTGTTAACCGTGTCGCTGATTTTACTAAAATGCAGCCAGAATATGCGATACTCGTTATTGACAAGGTATATGCACCGGATGAATATTTTTTTGAGGCACTGATATAGAGACGATATTTAAACGGAAGAATTTTTAATTGCGTTATAGAAGAAACTCAGGTTTTGTTCTGGAGAATTCAAATTCTCTGGGCAGGAGTTAGTTCGTCACGCGTGCTTGACAGATGGGAATGAGAACAATCAACTGTAGTAATTTATACTCATCTACATCTTGCAACATCCTTTTGTTTTCATTTTTATTAACCTATAAGTTTATCTGCTACTAAAAAGAATAATAGTTTATTCGGTAGGGTTAAATAACTTGTGAATGTGATTGAAGTGGAGTTGAGGTGTGGTTAATGTGTCGTTAAAGTTTGGTTAAAGTGGGATTTAAATGGGGTTAAAATTGGGTTAAAATGGGGTTAAAAAAGAGTTAAAGTAGACTTAAAATGTGTTTAAAATCTAGTTAACATCGAGAGTTAACATAGTGTTAAAATAGGGTTAAAGTGGGGTTAACATGGGGTTAAAATGAGATTAAAATAGGATTAAAATAAGATTAAAATGTGGTTAAAGTATGGTTAAAATAAGGTCAAAATCAAATTAAACTGGGGTTAATTTAGGGTTAAAATAGGTATAATACGGTAAAACAATGAGTTTTCCGAATCCATCGATCCGCGAAAGACGGAATCAAGCCTTCACAGTATCAGATGATAAGTGTTACTATCCGTTTGAAAAACTGGCACGTCCGCTTAAAATCCATCGGCGGGTACCGGCGGCGCGTTTCCCCACGGACAAAACCGCGGAAAATCGACCGTGTCCGCGCGTTTCGTACACAAAACAAATCGTTCCACTCCGCCGTTGCCGGGACGTCAGGCTTATTGTTCGATCGGGCCATAAGTCCGACAGACGTGCCAGGACCGTCTGGTGTGCGCCTTTACAATCGTTCGCGGAACGGTAGAGAGGAAGGTGGAAAAAAAAGCGTGCGTTCGATTCGACACGAATCCCCGGCTCATGACAGATCGTGCTTTCGCGAAAGCGTACACAATTCGGGTGCACATTGGTCTGTGCCAGTCGGGCCAACCAACGACTCGGTTAGATCGACGATAAAAGCGTTCCTACGGCCGAAACGAAGATAACCGGTTGGATAGCCAGATACTCCAAATAGATATGACTACGTGGACAGAGAGATCTCGGTAGCTGTGCAAAGGCTTCTCCAGACGCAATCCCCCACCACTGACAGCGTTCCCGTTCCTTTCCGTACTCGTCCCACGATTATCCGTCCAGCCATCTCTCTTTTCCGGTCCCTTCTTGCACACCTAGTTCGTTGCTCCATTCCGCAACTTCGTAGTGCATAATGGCGAGGATATCGAACGCTCGCGCAGCCAGAACGAACGAAGGGAAGGGGGCAGCGTACCTAGGAGAAAGATTACGCTCCGTCGAGTTCGGCCGTTGTAGCTGATTGCGGTTCGACCTAACGGAAGCTCGATTCGAGTTAATACCGTCGCGATAACGTCACGACCTCCGGCTTCGGGGATGGTCTCTCTCTTTCTATCAAGCCAGGGACCACGACGAGATGTGCTTGGTCTCTCCTCTTCCTGCCGGGCGCTCTTCGATTCTATTACTGTTCCACCTTTCTTTGCTCTCCTCTTCACCCCTCCAACTGAACGGTTTCGTTTGTTCTTCATTTTCTTTTTCTTGGAACCTACGTTTCTCTTCTTTCCGACGTTCTTTATTTTCCCCCTTCGCACTTACTATTTTTCGTCCAGTGTCTTCGTCTATTGACGTTGTCGCGCTCTTCTCGATCTCGTGTTACCGTCTGACGTCGGCCGTTCCAACTACCTCCGGGATTCCGTGTCCCGGCATTCCGGTCAGACTGATCGATCCAAGAAGGAGGGAGGTGGCGGAGGTTTAATCGGTGAACGACCAAAAGTTTGCTCGCGCTTGTGCGCGGCCAAGATCGTTGCTGGGTGATCGCCAGCGGCGACAATTCGGCAAGAATCGCGCGGAGGAACGAATCTCGGATGGCTTGACGAGCCCATTGGTTCATCAGGGGGAGGTAGGGGATCGATGACGTTTTTCAGGAGAGTGAAACGAGGCGGCCAGACTGATACGCCCCGGAAAGACGCACGATTATTTACCTCGAGCCTTTGATCGATCGCGTATAATCAACCGCTGGTCCCTCCAGCGCATCTGCTACCGATAAGGAGAATGATGCACAATATATGTATACTCTGGGTGCTTCTTTGGTGGTGGAAGCTGCCTTAGGGGGTGACATCAACGTTTAAAATCGGAGCAGATTTTGTCCTGTTGCCTCGGTATATTTACAGGGCTGTCGAAAGCTTCCGGCTAAACTGTAGTCTCACCTGTAAATCTTTTTTGTAACTTTTGTCAGGCCTACATTTATTCGAGAACGGGAGAAGAAATTATTTTCATGGGAGAAAATGTTTTATATCACCAAATCTTAAGAAGCAATTTGTCCCGAATGTGAGTGTATTAAAGAGTTTATTCGTATTATACAGGGTATCTCATTTAAGTGTGATCCCCGGAATATCTTTAATCTTGAAAACGCAAAAATATTTTTATACTATTACTACTGTATTATTAATTTGGGGGCCATAGTTAAATGGGACACCCGGTATACTTTTGAAAATATTCGTTGGAATTATAGTTTGGTCAGAAACTTTTGACAGCCACTGTATGTATTTCTATCAGAGAGCCAGATTAGGTCAAATTTATTTTCTTTAATGTTGAGCTGTTCAGGCAATTGGGAAGAGATAGAAAAAGAACTATAGAGGGAAAAGTTGAATAGTATGGTAATGTCTATTTTTCCACGACTTCGGTTTCTTTATAAATGCTTTGGAAAAATACAAATGCACCTCTTTTTTTAAATAGAATTGCATATTGATTTTTACTTGTATAAATTTCTCGGATCATTATATGTGAAAACGTGGTAGGGTACAATGTTTAAAAAAACAATATTTCGTGATATATCTCACATTTTTGATAAGTCGTACGTTTCGTGTAAGACATTCCACATGTTCATTGTAAATACTTGGGATCGCGTGACATGCCAGCGTTCAACAACATTGGACTTCTGAGATTTCTCACGAAATATTGTTCTTTTTAAAAACCATATAAGATGATCTTACATGATCTTTGGTTTCCTATAATATGAACGAAAATAGTATTGGGTTTTGAAACAGAATTTCTATCACTTTATCGTGTCTGACGAAAAGTGGACTAATCTACTACCGTTGAATAAATGTATTCCATGTGTGTCGTACGGATTTCATGCAATTTAAACTTATATAGATTTGCAAAATGTACTAAAATATTAGCATAATATAGATTTCAATCGAATTTTTAGTTTATTAAAGTCCTTAGTAGAGAGAGTAATGTCTTGTACATATAACTCCCAATGCTGTAAATCAATTTCTGAAGTAGTGAAAAAGGAGAAATTATACAAAAATTTTCAAGCAACCTGAATGCTTTTACAAGTTTTATTGGCTATAATTTTTACAAATACAATCGGTCGAGCAATAAATCGTTACAAAAATTACATAGATCCTTACGTCGAATAGGGTAATTACAAAGGATTAACAACATAATAGGAGCGTAAACATAGTTACCCACGTTATTACCTTCTCCGTACACAATAGAGCAAGACCGCACCTTGCAGATCAATGTTCTCAAACTCCCTGTTATACGGTTCACACTCGACTGACTGTTTGATAAATGCGAATTCTCAGCCATCGCTCACAAGCACGTATGTTCCTATAAACTCCGACACCGTATAAACCCAGCCAGTCTTATATACGGTTGTCCTGGTAACTGGGCTGAACTTTGTAACTGAATCGACGAGGAAAATAATGTTACCAAAATAATTTGCATACCTTAACGAGGCTTCATCTTCTAAAAATTAAATGCACTTTTCCTTTAAATAGAACCACAGGAATTTTTCTTGTAAATGAAATCAAATCTTACAAATTTTGATACAGAAAAAGTGTTCTAATACAGGCTTCCAAAACACGAACAGTTTAGAAAATGTTTAAAATGAGAAATATAAACGTATAATTGACCATGGAACGCTTCAGTGGATTTTGCAAGATGTTAGAAAGAAATGAAATTTGGTGTTCGAATTTACCTAGAAAAGTAGAGTGCCCTCCTTAGGTTGATTGTCCTAACTGACATATTCAGACATCCAAGAAGGTCATTTCAATATAGAAAATTCTTTAAATTATGTTTACTTTACTTTTTATTACACATATCTGGAACATAAATAATCGAGGCATAAACATAAGTCATAACTTAAAACTATCTAAGTTAGTAGATATTACACAGAACAATATAAACTAGTATAGAATCATTTGAAAACCAGTTAGGACAAATAAATTAGGCAATTTTCTTTAAAGTTCCTAAAAAGTACACAGGGCATTCTAGCTTGAACTAAATAATGAAAAGCATAAAGGGCTCCAAATATATCGAAAAATCTTGAAAAAAAAAAACGATAATTTGTTAGATTGCACATTTTCATTAAGGAGGGCAGTATACATATATGTGTGCACTAAAGATAGATGAACAATTTTTGTCATGTGCACCTGCAAAGCTATGCATTCATAAGAAAAATGAGTTTACATCCTTCTTTAACTGTTTTCTGTATTACCTTTGCCTACACGCGGATAAGAAGTTATTGTTCCGAAAAAGGAGCTATAGTTTGACTTGAAAAACGTAGAATTGTTTCCTGTATGGGTGTTCATACACATACCCAGTGTACTTCGCGAGATTACCTAAGTTTTAGTGTTATTTTTTAAAATGTATGCCTTGGGGTAAATGCAAAATTTCAGAGGCTCATAGAAATACAGCATATTCGTATCTGAGCAGTAAATAGCCTAGATCCGCTACACAGAGTGCAACGGAAAAGCGAGCATCCTATATGAGGAACATGCAGCTCATGCGTAGCATAATTTCTGAGTTATATCAGGTTAGAATAAACGGTTGGGAGTACCTGCCTTGCGTTTTAACGCAAATTGGGCTTGTTCCTTAGAAAATGTTATCTCGCAGCTGTTAGATGCTGGAACTGATGGTTCTTTTCAGACGTGAACGTGATACTAGATATTTGTTAAAAGATTAGAAGTTACTTATGTAACGATAAGAACATATTTAGAATGTTAGAACGAAATAATATGTTATTTACAATTATGTTAACAGCTTTTCGGTTAAATAGATCTTTAAATTTTATATTTTTTTAGACGAATTTTCTGTGTTGCTTTTATTCCTTATCTTCAATTTAGTCGTTTGTTACATGCTATCAGTTTTCATAATTTGTGTGTATCTTGCAATATTAATGACGATTTACTTATTAATAATTATTTGTATTGATTACGACAATATATTTGGCCTAATTGTGAATTCATAGATGTTCACTGATGTTAATAAATGATGTTAAGGTAGAGCCACGAATTGCTTTGTAAATTATTATATACTTTGAATAATATAAATTAGGAACCAGTAACCATAACTATTAATCATTACAAAGGTATGAAATAATACCCGAGTATTACGAAATACACAAAATAAGGGGTGAAAAGAATGCGAAGAACCGCAAGCGAGGGAATATGTAAAACAGAAATTATTGCACGATGTACATCAGTGTTACATCCGTGAAAAATAATCTCTATTAAAGCACAACTTATATTTTAATCCAATATTAAATTGGATGCTACGATACACGCGAAATTCGTTCATTTGTTACATTCACCAAAATTACAGTGAATTATCCAGACCCGCATGATGGTTATGTAACGCAGAAAATAATTATGGGATTACCTACTTAAACAGCATTAATCTTTAACAATGTATTTACTGTCTCGAATATTTAGTGTAAACATAAGCGAGATGATCAATCAGAATAATACTGTATTAAACACAATATTTTCCACTAAATCCTTGATATTTCCGATCATTCATTAAAACAACATTAATAATTATTATTTAGATTTCATATTCGTGCTAGTTCACGTCCTCATAACGTCCTAATCACGTCTTCAAACGAATTAATTGAAACTATACGAAATTTCTTCTTTACTCTGTTTTGTGCATTCATCCAATAGATTCAATGCATTCAACCAATTACAGTAAAACTTCGATTAGTACCCGAAACGATCTATGTACACCATAACTACCCGGAGTTCATCCCCACCATTAAGGGAGGACTCCCCTCGATGCACTGTGATGATCAGTCCCTCTTTCATTTTCAATCGCTATCCTTTTCTATGTTCGGTGTTGATTCTATATTTAGAATTGATTCCTCTACTTCATAAGCGCCCGGCTTCGTTTTTAATTTTCGGGCATTGATCCAAGTTTTACTGTATAAATAAGAACACGTCAATTTTTCAGTACTTCCAGCGTCAATGATGAATATAAATACTTTTTCGCCCAAGGAGGTAGTTTCACCTTAATCTAACATAAATAATAATTTCAAAATGGTATTTTTAAAGCTTCAAGTTGATTCGATAATTCTAATTAACACCAATTAAGTCTAAAAGAAACGATGATCAGTCTCCAATTAATACTAAAGACAAAATTCCATGGATCTCTAGGAGACGGTGGTGAAGTACCGTTTTGAACGGAGTAATTAAAAATTTGAAGGGTTTCGTTGGCCGATTGATAGGACTAACAGACGCGTTTGAATGCCACGGAAATGATGTTTTGCTGGGAAAATTGCTCAGGGAATGTTCGTGAATCCGGGAAATTACGTTAAGATTCCATTGTGTTTGACATGAACCGAGTGCTTCGAAATTACGAAATTCGCCAGACCTCGCGTGGTTCTTTGAGAAGACACGCAGCCCACCCACCCTTGAATCGGAGACGGAAATTTTGCGCTGGTTTATCGATCGAAACAGAACTTCGCGGACCGCCGTCGTAAACTGCATAAATAACTTCGTGAACTGTTCGTCGCACTTTGGAATTACTGTCAGCTAGAATTACGTCTGAACCACTCCTTTGACAGAATATTAAGAGAAACGTGTAATCTCCTTTGTTGCAAGGGAATGTCTGAAGAGTTGAAGGCAACTTTTACGTTTCTTATTTAAGGGGTCATGTTGGATTCTGTTAGATATTTGTATTGCTTGTCTTATAATTTCAGAAAATTAATAATGCACATGGTGTTCCAATGAATGACAATTCTGGGCTAATTGATACATCTGGAAAATAATGATTTTTGGAATAATTGTCAAATTAAATAATTATAATTTCATTTTTTTTAGCAATTAATAATTGTGTATCTTCTAGTGCTTCCAGCAATTGCTGATATTTCAATTTTGGGGTTGTTATACGAAAAAACTCTTTTTGACAATTTACAAATTTTGCATTGACAGCACATACATATTTAGTAAATCGTAATACTGTGTAAGATATGCAGTATGTACATTCGTATAGTAATAAATTCATGATAGTTCAACAATTTTATCTGCACTTAAACAATAATAGAATCAAGAAAGTTGCACAGAAACAACAGTCAAGTTTCTGCTATATAAATTGAAAAAAAAGTATATTAATGCCTGAAACCACAGGACATTAATGATAATAAATATACAAATGAAGTATACAATGAAATTGAATAATTGCTATTGTTTAAAAGACTGGGTACAAAAATTTGTCGCTATTAACCATACTTCCAATAGTTATTAATAGTTTCTAAAGCCCAGTTTTAATTAACGGTTAATTAGAGCTCTTCTTAACTTCCTTCGGCAATTTAGCGCCCACAGGCACCCAGATTTAACAAGGGTGAAGCATTTTAACGGACACGAGGATTTTCACCCCTATAATGGCCCTCATTCGAGATCTACCGAACGTTTCAAAAGCCTGCAAGATTGACAAGCTGCGACCATCCCGTTACCACACAAACACACACACAGACACACATGTATCTGTCTTTTTGCAGGGAACTAGAAATGGTTCCCTTCCCACAGAATTGTTCCCCTGGCGTCCGGCATTGTGCGTTAACACGCTAGTACAATAGAAGACGTACTTTCGTCACAATTCATACCGCAATTACAAGTGGAAGAAGCGAACCTGCGTTATTCGCAAGAAATTGTCGGAATGGAAAATTGTATTAAAATGGATAAAAAAAATGGACAGGACGTAAGTACATTGTTATGTCATCTCAAAGTTACATGTGACTTTCTAAATTAGTCTCCAGTGGAGGACAGTGAAGATTTCTATCAATTAGAACAATCAGATTACAATTTTATTTGTATCTAGGATTTCTTGTTAATTGGTATCATAGTGTGTAGAGTTTCATTTGTTTCCATTGAAATTACGCGAAGCAGACGATAAGTGAATGGTAAATGTAAAAATAAAGAGGGTTACGAAATTATTTGCAGATTATATTAATATTAAAAAATGTGAGAATGACGGTATTGTTTCTGAAACTATAAGCTCGTATATTTGAATTGAAACATATCTTAACATCATAATTCGATGAAATTGAAAGTAGAAAGTAGAACAAGTCGATATAAAATGAAGGAATTATACTTATTATGTAAGAATGGAAGTATACATCTGTAGTTCGTGGTTACATTGGTACTACACTTTATGTGTGCTTATTTTAAATCTTGTGGCATGCAAAGTAGCTGTTACACTTTCTACTCTGTTAAGGGACAAGCAAGATAAGCTTTAAGTAGTATAAGATAAAGTGTGATATAAAGCAGGAGTAAATATGGAATCAAGGAACATTTTTTTATCGTTCGTTAATACGTTGCTGTCATGCGTGTACATACTTTAGCAACATTTTATTTGCATAGTAATTTACAGAAAACAGTACAAATTACAGTGCACGTAATTCACAGAAAACAATACAAATTATTGTGAACGTAATTTACGATTAGGACGATGCTAATGAAATCTTTACACTTTGCCAGTCTGTATCAAGGTGAATTTGCAATTCTGTTCTGTTCATTTCACCCACGGGCTAACGTTATGCTTTTCGTAGAAAAAAAGAACAAAAAATAAGCAGTATTAGATACATTGAAAATTTCCACCATTTTTACGTGGAACATAACAATTATTATTTTATATGACAATATTTCATCTTTTCAACAATTTGTTTGTGTTTTCCATATAAAACAATCTCCACTTTGTTATCGAAATATATACTACAAAAATTGCTAAATTGTTCCGGAAAATCTAAAGTAAAATATAAATTCAATTTATACATTTTCTTCTGACGGAATGAATTCACCGTTGAAATATTGAAAAATATTAAAAATCTTAATGCAGTCTCGAGTGCCACGGAATAAGGATGAACTTTTATCTCACAGCTGGTGACAGAGTTTCCCATTAATTCGAGGCAGAGAGAACTCGAGCCCGCTACTACAGTCCTACATGCAACCGCTAATTTCCCTTTTTTTCTCCCCCAACGACTGCAATTTTCCTCCCGTGTTTCCTCCGCAATCGCGAGAAGCCAAGACTCTCCTTTTTCAGAAGTGTTAATACTCGTTGCTTATGGAAAAAGGAATTGCCGGACCGCTCGTGGAAAACGATCTACGACGGTATTCGTTACACAAACACGCGACCAGGACGCTCTATTTACTTTCACATTCTTTTCCGCAGGACCTTGCGCGTTTCGGTTCGTCCGCCACGATAATCACAACGCTTGGGACCGACAAAACGCGTTAACGTTCAGGGAAAAGGCAACGGGCCGTAGAACAACACGCACCTTCTAATAACGAAAAATAGGATACACGTTGGGAATTAAGTGTCTGGTCTACTTAATGCCTTATTGGCCACTTTCACGTGCACGTATACGTACCGACTCACGATTTTCTTCCTGTTACTGTGAATGGATTGAGAATAGTTCGATTTCGTTACGTATTCTTAGTCTCGCGTTTCTTCTACATTGCAATTTTGTGCCTGGAATTTTTGCAATCTCTTCAGTTGTGCCCATTTTCGTGCGATCAAAGGGTTCTGAACAGGTACCTTTTTTATTTGTCGAAATTCCAGTATGCCAACACTTTTGTTTGTCTTGAAAGTATCGAATTTGTATGTTCAAATTACAAAATTCAATGTAGGAATTCTTAATTCAGGCAGTAGGTGTTTAGGTAATATAATTACACAGAAAATTAACGTGCAAACAAAATTACACACTGCGGAAACCTCTGGATTACAGGCTTATGGTAAATTTTTAATCGGCGAAGTGACTTATAGGCCACTCTGTGCATACTTTAAACTTAGTTTTCTGTTGCATAATATTATTTAACGATGCTTACAACACAGAGAGGAAGGGAATGTCTTAAAAAAGTGTAAATATTTTATAAATCTGCCGTTTACGTTATTTATATATACCTACTAAATATATAAATTAGTTTATCACGTAGTATCTCTGTCTGATGACACTTCATCGTTACAATTTTCTTCACGTTCTAAAAATTCATTGAACACAAACATGCATTTGATTCTTAATAACATTTACTATTATAGAAATTTAGGAATTAATTTGGCACCAAACACTGAGGTACATATATTATTTATTTATTCATGGTTTATTTGGTGTGGTCGCCTTAACTGTAAAGTCATTAGCGACCACTTGTTTTACGAAGATAACATAAATGGGATATAACTTGCAACTACAGCTCGTTGAGTAGGCCAATGGATTTGAATAAGGGAAGGACGTTTTCAGTGTTGTTTGATATTATAATCTAGCGATAAGTAAATATATTTCCCTAACTCGATTTTAATTAATACCCAATTCAATTCAAGAAATACCGCAACAATTTATGGAATAATTGCTACACTCAAACCGTAACTACGGGCAAAAAGATAACCCAATATCAACCGGACATTTTTTTTCTCATTCTTTTACGCACCTTTTGGAGCTTGAGCTGATCGCCCTATGCTCATCATCCTAAATATTGCACATTATCATTATTTTTGACAACTCTATATGTTAGCGAATTTCGACTGTATTCGCCTTCGGGCATCTCGGCTATATGGACTGTACCTCCCCATTGGTATTATCTAGACAGAGGGGTTACATCAGATACACCCTGACCCAGCAAAATGATACGCAAAGTTCCTTATACCCCGAGTGTAGCACCTATCCCTTCTCATCCCTACATTCAAACCGTAACTACGGTCCAAAAGGTGACCCAGTATCAACTGGACATTTTTTTTTCTCATTCTTTTACGCACCTTTTGGAGCTACAGCTCATCGCCCTATGCTCATCATCCTAAATATTGCACATTATCATTATTTTTGACAACTCTATATGTTAGCGAATTTCGACTGTATTCGCCTTCGGGCATCTCGGCTATATGGACTGTACCTCCCCATTGGTATTATCTAGACAGAGGGGTTACATCAGATACACCCTGACCCAGCAAAATGATACGCAAAGTTCCTTATCCCCAGAGCGTAGCACACAGACCATAATCACCGCGATTCCCAGAGCTTGTCTTACAATTAGTACCCAAACGACCACCCTCCCCCGGAGGCTAAGGTCGGGCTACGTTCCTCTACGTCAGCGTGGTGGCTGATCTTCGAGCCGTGATTAAACAAAAGCCGTACACGGAAGTCAGCCCACGGTGGAGGGAAGAGAAGACCCCCTCTGAAATCCTTGCGTGTTATCGCTCTGTCTCTCGACGGGATCTATTTTAGCCCGAGTGTCTTAACGAGTCCCGCTGACTGCGCCAGCTTTATTATCACGCTTTATAATTACGGTGTGTATCTCTTGGCCTTTCGGGTTCCCGGAAACCAGCGACCGGATCCACCGCGTCCGGGATCTCGTTTCGCGACGATACGTCGTCGACGGGATGCAATCAGGATCCTCGTGGATCGTGCGCGTGTGGTGTACATAGACATGGATTGTATAGACTGCGCGTCGACCTGGACAGGTAATCAAACTTTAGAAAAAGACGCGTTCTTTTCGGAGGACTTGCTACAGTAAATCCTCGCTGAGTGTTCGAAGGCATTTACAAGGAGAGGCCCCCATATGTAACGCTAACTCTTTTTAATCTAGTCTAGCACAACGATAGAGCTTAGAATTGCGAAGTCAATGAAATTTGTGTCAGCCGCTAATGGGGATTAGTTTATGAAATATTTAACACTAACAGTACCGATCGCCGGTGAATTGACTGGATTTAAATATGGTACAAATAGGTATATCAAAATCTTGGTACGGTTAGTGTTAATGTTCAGTGTCAAGGAGCCTTCGAACACTCATCGAGGATTTATTGTATCTCTTTCTAATATACCTGAGTCACCATTCAAAAACCTCACTCCCCACTATTTAGATTTAAAAAAGTATGCTAAGTTCCTCGAAAGCGATCTACTTCTTTCTAAACATGGGACATCCGTTTTCAGAGAGATGCGCAGTCTATTCTTATCTGTCTATGGTGTTGTACAACGGAGCCAGTTCGCGATATACACGCCAGCGAAATGGATCGCCGCGGGTCGATTATCATCGTGCCGACGCACGGTATATCGGCGTAATACCGGTCGCGTGCCATCCATCTATTTCCGCTTAACGCACCGTCAAAAGGGGGAGTCCAGGGGGCGGCAAATTTAATCTATTTATCGCAGGTTCCGAGGCGGTGCGTCCCCCTCTAACCACCTATTGCCCCTCGACACTCTGCGTGTCCGTGACGGTGCTATCCGTGTAGTACACGTATACATATACAGGAATCGGGCTCGTTTACCAACACCCCTACCTTTCTGTCTCTCTGCAACCAACTCAGCCACCCCCTTACATTTCTGTTCCTCTACAACCAACTCAGTCAACCTCCCCTCTACCAGGCCCTTTCCCTGTTTTCTGGTTATATCTAAGGGATACCCTGGTATATACCGTGTACTGCTAGGCGGGACAATTAGCGCGCGCCATTAGTCAGCAGCCTTTTCCTCCTACGGACAAAATTGTGCCCCCCCCCCCCCCGGCCAAAGGCGCCTCTGTGTCTACCGCCGAGGTGGTGGGGGATAGCAGAAGGGTAGATAATACGTACGTGGTGCGGGAGGCGCGCAACCCCTTCTTTAAACTCTCGAAGAGAGAGAGAAAGTTTTATGGTAGAAAGGACTCCGGTGGCCTGTCCCCGGCAAACGTTGTTGGATGAGCAATGCGTTTAGACGTCTCGTTTTTCAAGGGACTTTGAGGTTCGAGTACTCGAGATTTTTTCATCCCTCCATTCCCCCCACCCGCTGTTTATCGTCTACACATTGCTGTGATAGGAGGGTGCCATCGGACGTACCCTTTTATCGTTCGCCTGTTTCTTCCAATGGTTCTGCAGCTTTTTCTTTCGCCTTTTCAACGAGGAGATACACGTTTGTCGCCTCTTTCCAGGCGGACCCTTTGTTCGTCGTCTGTGGACCAAGGCTCTGGCGGACATTAATGTGGATTTCGTGTTTGTCGCGAGCGTTATGTCTGGGAATTCCTGGGGTTCCTTTCCTCCCGCCGAGGGCTAAAGTTGCAGCCATTATGCTGGAGTGGGTCTTTGGGTGTCGCGTTACGGAACGACGAAAAGAAATCCAGGGGGGATTTGCGTCGACTCTAATTGATGTTCAAATGGGAAGCAGCGGTTAATTTCGGTTGGTGGTCTTGGGTTCCGTTTAATCGTTTGTAGCTAAGAATTTTGGGACATTGTTTTAAAATTCTTCTCATTTTTGACCAATCGAAATGAAACCTTTTACCTCTTGTAGAGGATGTTCCCGTGGTCTTAAAATTAGTTTCGATTTTTTTAATAAAAAGTGTTATTTCTTTACAGTTACTGCGGAACTAGTGATAATGAGAACCATCTTACATTGGTCCATGGATCCACTAGTATTGCTCCTTACACTAAAAAGTACGAAATAACCAAATTCGTTAAAAAAATTGCAGGCCGACTTGGAAATGCGCTAAAAAATAGGAAATAATTTCTATTTTTATTATTCATACTAGTCTCCATATTGAGGAGTAGATGCAACCTTATTTTGATTTATTTAGTAAAATAGTAAAATTAAAATTTCAATTAATTATTGATTATACATATACATATATTGCCATTTGTATATACATATTATTATATTTTTCATTATGAAATAGTAAAAGAGCTTCAGAAGCTCTTTTATCCGGATGCAGGTTAAGATGGTCTAGGAAATTACGCAAACCTGGTGAGCCACATTGTTGTAGAGTTGTTAACCAATCGAAAAATCCAAAAATAGTCATTTCGTCTCCTGTTCAATCTTTTTCACAAGATTCATACAATATCTCTTAAATCTAAACTCAACAGAACTAAATGTAAAAACACCTTAATACTTCCATATATTAAATTTAATAAAATAAATTTTAATAAACCTTAAGGAAACGCCGGCAGAAGTATTGCCATGGATCGCGGAAATATCGTTCAGCGGAACAAGTTTCCCGTCCCCGGAGCCCCTTTCCCAATGTTCCTGGATGATCGTGTTTTAATGACGTTGTTTGTATCGTAACTTTATTACCGCGGAACGAAGTTTCCTAATTTTCCCCTCCGTCGAACAGGATTGTGACTTACAGCATTAACGCTTCCTTTGTTCGTTACGCAACTTCCGGGCCGCTGACCGCTAAGAAGTGTGATCAGTGCGCCTAATTTTTCTCCGTTGTAACGAGTGAAATTTAATTACAAGTTGCTCTTTTTTTACGCAGATAAGTGCTCACTATTCTCCAGTGAACCCTACTCATTAACTGTTTCCGGCCGGAATTATTTCTTTCGAACAAAATAAATAATTTTTTTGTATACAGTTCAGTTCTTTAATGTCGGAAGAACAGGACAATTAAAAGACAAGCAAATAAAAGTGTTCATAAAAAAAGAGATATTTCGTAAACAATTCCTAAATATTATTCTCGATAATGTATTCATTTAATGGCAAAAATTACACTAACGATATGGTACCATGTCGAATCTTCAGACTCATAAATATGAGTTATAAATGCTAAGTAAGTTAATGATTCTAAATGAAATCCTACGGTCGAAAAGGGTTGAAGAAAGTTCATATAAAAAAAGGGAGAAATATTAATTTATCATTTCAAATGTTATGGTTCTTTTCTTATCGAGTGAGGTAGAAAGGAATAGTAGAAAAGAGTAATGAAAAAATTATTATGAAATACAGGTTAGACCAAAATCGGTGGTATAATTGAATAAAGAGATGGTTCTTTGTGTAAAAAGAAATCGATAGCGTAGAATACAGTTTAATCGTACGATGCTTCGATTTGGAGAAAATTGACTTTGACGATTCATCTGATACGTAGGAATATACGTCTTGCTTGCAGTAAGTGGAAACGGTAAGTAATAGAAAGGCACGTTAACCAAATCCTTTTCAATTGCACGTGGAGCCAACAGATGTTCAAAGCCGATTACGTTCTACGCATTCGATTTGTTTTTCCACGTGGAACCGTCTCTTTTTCAAGTTGTGCTGTGTGAATTTTTCCGCACACTATATTTGCGTGTTTTGTAGCAGGAAATATACAGAGTTCAGATAAAAAAACAACGAATCGAATGTTTCTGTACAAACGACAGAATAGAATCCTTCTATACGTGATGTCGTTTTTTCTTTTTTTTTGAAAATTGTGAAAAGTTGAAAATACCAGTATAACTTAATAGGGTAAAAATGTCAGCCATTATTAGCAGTCTGCAAAAAACGACTTTTGAAAAGTAAAACAGGAAACGATTAATGGACGTGATTGTAATTTGTATTAGAATGCATAAGTTTATTGAGTTTCTAGATTATTATTTTAAAACATTCTGTTTTATGCTCCTTAGCGATTCTTTTTTTTTATAAAATTAGTCAATAAGTAATAATGTCGAATTTCCTAACGATTAAAAGAGTACAATAGATTAACGTTAATCAATAAAATGGAAATTACGTATGACTCAGCCTAATGTTTATCAATTCTTACAGCCTGAAATCTGATATTTCAGCGTTCCGTCTCTACGTGACTCACCCCCTGCACAAACGGGGAGCTGATGACTTTCAGCCCCGTTGAATAATTTCGCGACACCCTCAAAATGAGTCGACGGTATTTACTTTCGTTGTTCGCCACCCAATCCCCCCAATCTGTGGAATAACAATTGATCCCAAGCAACGAATGTCAATCGGACGCTCGATACGCGTCACGGTGTTTCCCGATAGTCGGGGAATTTTCGTGGAAATGTCTTTCCCGGCGCGGCATGAAGTCCTTTCTCCCCGTCTGTGTTGCGACTTTACGAGCGACGCGAAGAATATCTAAGCTTATCGGTAGGAAAAGTTTATCGGGGCTTGCACTCGTGAATTTTTTCGAGATCAACGCGGTCGGCCCCCTCGGTGTATATTTGATCCGGAAAGAATGGGTTATATTCGTCCCTCCTCCCTCTGCCGCCGCCAGAAATGGGAATATTTGCACGTGGTGGAAGACAACGTCTCGTCGACCGTGCAAATACAACCAGTGTTTTACGAAACTCCTACCGATAATGCATTCCTTCCGTCGTCAGTGATTTCCATTTCCAATTAGCATATATTTTGCCGTTCGGCATAAAGAGATGAAAATCAGAGACGATAATATATGGGCAGTAAAATAAGGGAGGTTTATTTCATCGAAACGATTAATTGATATCACTGTTCAATTTATATATTTATATAGAGTACCAAATTTTATTTCTTAATAGCATATATTACTTTTTACAATTGATTTTGTAAGCAATTAGCTCTGTTAACTCACTTTGTGACTTAGAGTGATTGTTTCTGAGCCCTCCATATATAATTTATAAATTGTATGTATAGTTATATTGTAATAGCTGCTGTGCCTTGCGTTGCCTGGGATTTTGAGAGGATTGGCTTTAGGCGAGTAAAGGCTGGCTGTACATTGCACAGGATTTTTTTAGAAGTTGAAGAATGGCATAACTAATACTACCAGAATAAATTTTAAAACCATCCAGACATTTTTTTTTAAAGGTCATACCAATCGCAGCACGTAGCGAACGTTTTTCGTTAATATCTCGCTAACAAAGCCTCAGATAACATTTTTGTTAAGGAAAAACTTGTTTCTGTATATTCTACGCAAAAATTGAAGGAAAAATTGCTAATAAAATAATGAGATTTCTCCAGGTGAAATTAAAGCACAATGTTTTGCTATTATCAATAAATAGGAAGTACTTTTAGTAAATCTACGTCACGGTAATTTACTATACTACCAATAAGCTGATAAACATTCGATTGTTCTGAAATAATTGTACACTTCATTACCCTATTTAATGTTTTTTCAGAATGCAGTTGAACTAAACGGGAATTAATTATTCGAAAGGATCGGAAAATAATAATTTTTTATTTTGTATATTTTGAGACCGTTTCAACGTTTTACCGTTAATTCGTTTTGATCTTATTAACACGTAGTCGTGGAAAATATCTGTGTCACATGGTTTCTGACGCGTGATTTATGTATTTCGCGCTGTTTCGCGCGCAGTCATAACTTAAATCCTTATTCTATATTTATTATATGTCCAGTGACTTACGAGTGGAAACGTAAACCGTAATAGGATTTTCTACGGTGGAACTAGCTGCTCGGTTGGTTGGCATTCGGAACATCATTTTAGCAACTTCCCCGTTTGAATGTGGTAACGTTAAAGTTTTCGATGTAAGTCCGGTTGAAACGTACAGAGTCTAAATAATTCCATCAATTCTCAGTTTACTGAACGAAATCCCCGTAATTATAATATGAATGATGAACACCTTCTTGGTTGAATTAAAGCCATTAAGATCAGTGGCGAGAAAATATTTATCAATATCAGAAATACAGTAGTACAACTACTATTCTTTTTCGTTAACCTATATAAAAAAACACAAATAAAACACAAATAGTTTCACTTGCAACCATAACTTGGAGAAAAAAATTTTTATTACATACCTCACTTTTTTTCGACGTGAATTATTATTTGAATTTCAAGTCTTATCAGAATTAGTCGATGTTTTCTATACACAATTTACACAAGAAACAATTGTTTTCTCTTTTTTATTATATAATTGAGAAGCTGGGTATAACCGTCGTTTGTACTGCATAAAATCGAAAATAAGATAACTGTAGGCATCACAGGCACTAAAAAGGTTAACTTAATTCACCCTTTAATAGAGAAATCAAACGTCTGTACGAACCCGAATTTTCGTAGATTAACCCTTTAAGAGTGGGAATCTACATAAACGCCGGGAGTCTAATTATCAGCTAAAAAGTTTTCTAATTCGTGCAATTTTCCACTCGACACAGTTCCTAAAATTCGCCGAAAATTCTTTGCTCGCGAAATCGAGAGGTATCATTTCCGTTTAATTTGGGTGGAAAATGAAACGGGACGCGAAGTAATACTTAAGAGCCCTTGACGAGCGGCAGGGGGCGCAATTATTTGGCTATTTAGAAACTTCGTAACGCGTGTTTTGTTCTTTTTGGACTTGATTTCCTTCAATTTTCTCGTGCTCCCTTCCGCGCCTTACTTCATTCGTCGTTTTGCTGTACAAAGTTGGGTGGAACGAAATATAGGTGCTTAGATTGTTTTTTCATTATTCATGAAATTTAATAGTGGCAAGAGTTACTATTTGTAATGGTATTTTAGCTGTCAATATCTGAATTCGATTGACAAACTTTTGAAGGCGCTGCAAGCCATTCAAAAACATGAGTTTTGTTTCAGTATTTCACAGTACTTATACATGATTCTCATCACTGTTGGAAATTATAAGTTCAATAAAAACAGGCTTTTGGTACGTTGTTGAGTCTATTGTTCAATATTTTTTCAAACATAAAATAAATGTTCTCTATGAATATATAATACACGTTTTAATCGTAGAACTTAACTCAGACCATTGGGTCCGTGTGAAAACGTTCTTCGTCGATGATACTAATGTCAGCATGACGTGTTGATCTGTAATCAGTATCTTGACATTTTATTGTTTAATAGTTATGTTCAGTGCTGGTACCAGAGTCAACATTATCCGCTAGAAATCTTTTAAATGGCAGTCGTTAACAGATGGAAAATCGAAAATCGTACAGGAATTCTGGATGTTTTTGTTAATAAAAAAAATATTTCATATTTTTAGTTTAAAAATTTCATGTAAATATCTCAGTTTTTGAATCGTCACTTCCATCAGCATGAAAAATATAGCTTTGAAAAAAAGTTTTAAAAGGCTGGCACTTGGACAGTTTTTTGAATTTCGGAAATTCATTTTAAGAAACAGTGTCCCATCTAGCGTGAGCACCTGTACTATCTAACTCGCTCTTGATTTGCAGAAAATTAATTTTAATATACTCAAAGTGATGTCCATCAACTTCGATACATATTTGCACTAGTCCCTCTATCGTAGTTATTTTATTATTTTAATCTACATTTATGGATTTTTCGTACTCGGGTCATATTCAGTTCACACTACTATAGGTCATTGTACTGGTCTTGATCTCAATTACTACGTCACGCTGATAAAACTATATAGTCTCATTTACAAAAACATCGATGACCTTGAAATTTCGAAAAATACGACCTTGAGAAAGTTTCTGCTTATAGTACAATATTTGCTCCTCCTAACAAAAGAATACTTTCCCCTCATATATTATTGCATCTTCAAAAACAAGTGAGATATTGAAGCTGCTCACGTTAGATGGAACACCTCGTATATTTTGAAGACCCCAAACTATTGGAAACGCAATAGAAAAATCGATTTTTTTTAGAAAGATCTGTATTAGAAAACAGGTGCATATTTTTTATTGTCTCGTGCCACCATAGTGTGCCAGGTATTGCTCGATCTGAACGTCGGAAAGCCGTCGAACTGGGCTAGTCAAACCACGTCCTCCACCTGACGAGCACACACACCGTGCCGAGGCGCGTCGCGACGCCCTCCGTCTTCGGGCCGTGACGCTGGGACACGAACGAAGGTGTGTCGGGGGTTCCCGTTCCTCGCGTGCGGCCGAGAGTCGCATTGCGAAGTAACGAGCCACGAGTGAAGGAGCACTCGGACCGTCACTTCAAAGTGGCGCACTCTCGAAACGACGAAAACACCTGAAACGTTCTTTCCTTCGTTATTTATGCCAACTTGCCGGCGTGTTTACTTTAAACAACCGTCGCCCTCGGATCCACGGGCGCACGGTTTAAAAAAATCACGCGGCTCACGCCGTCCATTCTAATTCTGGATAGGTACGTTTCCAGAAGGCGTCACGAGAGCCATTGTGTTGTTCGCTTATTATTTCGACTGCGGATGTTTACGCGAATTTAGTGTTACAGACTGATATACAGGGTGGTCTATTGAAAACTGAGCCAATTAATGGTTTTTGTCGTGACGATGTTATAGAAATATATGTTAGAAATTAAATACGACATACCAGAAAATCTTGTTCTTACAATCTTTTTTTTTTTCGATATTGTTAGTGTGAATACTACTTTGTTTAATTGAATTATATACTTTTTTACAAACGTAACGATAGTTGGGCACTTAGAAGAATACAATGATTTGAGATATATTCATTATTTACTTCAACTAATAAAAATTTTTTTTGTAACCTATGGTCTTGATTATATTATAATTTGAGTACCTACAGTTCGTCATTAAGGTCAAACGTCTGTTACGAACGGCACAATGAAACATGTTTCTAGTGGACCACCCTGTACATGTGAAAATGAAGATTGGACGAAATTTCAATTCTCGCAATGAATGTTTCTATTTCTAATTCTGTTCTAATTATGTTCTAATTCTGAACTCATTGCCATTTTACTCCCTACAGCCCCGACCATGGCAATATAGTTAGAGTTCACTGTATTTTAACATTTATTATTAAATACTCGTTAACACACTTTCCAAGACGACTGTAAATTAAAATAGAGAAGGTTTCTTACCTAATTAAAAAAAAGTTTCAGCCCACGAAATTCACTCGCGGGACATGACGAGCGATATTCGAAGCATCACTGTATCCCTTTCTCTTTCCGTGAACGCGATGAATCAAGTATCCCGCGTCTTTCCACGCTCAAGCTACGATAATCCAACTATGTCAGTCATCCCGTGTACCCGTCCATTTCCTGGACACGACATCGACCGATTCATCTGCAATTCAATTTCTGCCACAGCATAGGTCCCGAATAAGCGTAAGCCCGAATATTAAAGCCGCCCGGGGATAATTGAGAGTCGTTCGTTCTGCGTACCCTGCCCAATCGGGATGCAAAAAGTTCCCAATAGTTGGTTGAATCGTCGAGTTTGATACCTTGTTAAGGTCAATGTCCCTATTTCTAATCACGTCCCGATTTCTGCTCAGTATATATATTTTTTATTTAATGTAAAATGTTGAATAATAAATCAGTTGTGCAAAAAATTATTTAAATTAGTTCAGTGTTTCCGTACAAAATGTTACAGACCATTGTTCAATAGATGGCAGCATTTTAATAGAAATAAACTTTAACAGACTTTAAAAGAACTAAAGGTCACCTTGATATCAGAAAAAAAAAATACATACGAACAAAATCAAACTGTATACATCCGATGCTACTGCTTAAAATGCAACATAATTCATTAAAACGTTTTTGGGTACAACCAACAGTTAACAAGTTATTCTCGATAGTATTTCTTATTGACTCACCCTGTACATAGCTAAAGGAGCGTTCTGCCCATCTTAGGTACTTCTTAATTGCCAATAATACGGGGACGTGCTTGTTCGCGAAATAATTAAGCAGACGGGGCTCGATTGCATAACGTTAACGGTCGATTATCGGGGCTAACGAAGCGAACTGACCGTTCTCGCGAGAGATCGTCACGATTAGAAACGAAAGAAAAAAATCGCGCTGGTACACGCCCTTCGATCGCGTGTCATTGCGAAAGGCTCTGAGTCTGACCGTACGATCTAGAGGAAGGAGGAGGAGAAAATTCCGTCCGTGTGACGATTTCACGTGACCCACACGCCATATATCTCCGCCGGCACTTGGATGCAGATTAAATGAAAACTGGGAAGAATTCCTTTGAGCCCCCTACCCCTCGATAAATCGTGTATTCGAACGCAGCCGGTACCTACACGCCGAGGTAGGTCGGCTGATCGCATATGTATTATACGATTGATCGATTCCTCTCTATGGCGGAACGTGTCACTGATAGATTGCCAATTACAAACGGGATCGTAATGCGTGAGGTTCAAAGGAAAAGTTTCTTATTGGATGGCGCGGAGGCGAAGGCGCACAGGGGATCCTTTAAGGTAATTTGCCAAATGGCCGATATCGACTAATCTCTGTTGGCGACGGATTCGATGATTAGATATAGAGGATGTTTCATTGTTCTTGATGCAGAAAATTGTGGATGTAAGGAAAAACGCTGGGTATCACAGTTTTAACAAATTTGAGGTAATTATTTAGAAGTTTGACATGAGTGAAATCGTTGAGGAAACAATGAATCATTCTGAACAGCTTTTTTCTATGCATGTTACTATGGTAAATAATTACAAAATATGAGTTTATGCATTAATAGAGCTGTAGAATGTAGGATGTATGTATTAGATTGTTGCGCATAAAATGGCTGTTTTATTATCAGTACTTCGTATTAGATTAAACATTGTTAAACATGTTATATTCATTGCATAATTACTCTACTGAATTTAACGATGACTCTTCAAAAACTCTTTTAGCTGCCATATTTTCGTCGAACCTTGTCCCCGCTAAATAATATTTTTAAACAGAAACATCGATGCATCTTTATGAAGTTTATTTATAAATTTGATTTAAATGTCCATCGTTCGATGCATCGGAAGAAAGTAACCGAATTTAACTGAGATTAATTCTTTACTTTAATTAACTTCAATATTCAGATAATTGGTACTGTTCCACGAACACATCCTACGCTGTAATATTTACTTAATTCAAATAATTTATTTTTGCACTTAAAAAGTTATAGTAAATATTTTCCCTGATTGTACATCTAAAAAAAGGTCGTATCTGAATTGATATCGACAGTTTCAACCACAGTGACTGCCGTTTCCGAGTTAGACGAAACATATTCAAGGATCATCGATCCTGTCACGAATTAAATTAGGAAAGGTGAACATCTTCGATCACGTGTAAATCGTATTCCGATTTCAGCGTGTGTATAACCGTGTAGCTGATTGCATATGTATATTTGGTGAATCGTATCGTTTCCATCAATGCTGTCCTCGTACGCCACATGTGTATATATAGGATGTTTCGAAACACGAGGACAATTCAAAGGAGAAATAAAAGTATGAAAATGTACTTTTGTTTTCGAGTTACAGACAGCTTTTTATTTACATGTATCAACTATTCTGTTTATAAATGAAGCCAGTACATAACCGATTTCATTCGGTTATATCATGCTAGACCGATTTGCAACGAGAATGAACGAAATACAAAATTAAATGTTTTATACAAAGTGAGTCAATACCGGTAATAAAAGTTTCAATTTTAAAACAAATCGTATTTGAAAATTCATCTTGTCTGTCCATTAATGATTATACCTACGAGTGCTAATAATTATTTTTCATTTATAAATATTATTAAATGTGTATACTGCGGATTTTATGCATACTATATATGCAGTATGTAGCATACAGAAGTGTAGTAAAAGGTTCGATAAAGTTTGATCAGGTTTTTATTTGATAGACTCCTTATCAGAATAAACAAACTTTTGTCTGATTTCAATCTCTGTGCAATTAATCCGTGCAAATCTATATTTACACAAATATTCGCACTCTAGTGATATAATATTACTTCTTATGGTAAGATCGCTGGAACATACCTAAAGCATACCACAATCTGTATTGATTCCAAGTAGAAGTAGTAAGTAATGGCCAGACACCATAGCAAGTCGTACAAGCAAGCCTGGCATGCCAAGTGAATATCAAAACCTAATACTTTCGAAAACTGAGTTTCATGTGAAAAATGTTAGTCCACATGTTCTTTTTTTTTTTTTACTTAAAAAGCAAAGGTTACTATCAACACTTTACAGTTATTAACTTATTTCCTAATTGTTAATTACAAACTATGTGTATACATATGAATATATTAACTGGTACTTGCAATTACTGTCAGGACTGAACGTTATACAATATATATATTATATGGTAATTTTTATGCTCAGCAATTTACAGCTTTTAACACAGTTTTGATACCATTAGATACCGGGGCGAGGTTTATGAGGTATTCGTCTGAATTAAGTAGAGTGGTTCTATTGTTAGACAGTTTTGTGATTCTTCTAGGTCGCTCGTAATTTATACATTTTACTATTAAATTTTGTATGGTAACCGGTACTTTGCACTATTACATGTTGGTAGCTCCTGGTTATTTATTCCACATTTTTGTACCAGAGTCTCGAACGCAATTTCGGCATTCGTGATTTTCGTCTTAATTCAACGTGTAGAATATTCTTTATGAAAGTGTCCAACATTTTTATTGACATATATATGTATATATTAAAGTTTATTTGAATTATTACGTTCATGTTCACTCGTTCAAAAATTGTATCAACCTTGAACGAGCTCCGTGACATTAAGTTATCAAGGAGGGTAGTGACAATCGCGAATTCATCGTGACACAGCCGCAACACCCGGCTCGACTCATCCTGGTACAAACTTTTTTCATTATCCTTACACACCTTCCATTCAATTCCTAAACTTACGCCCACGTGTTTTGCAACATCTAGTATAATGACACATACACAGTGGGTAAAAAAAGTATTCGCATATTCGCACACTCTTTAAAACAGAACAACTTTTTTAAAATCAGTCCAAGTGACTTAAGTATTTTTGTGAAGTTAGGAAGATTAGTTTACTAAATGACGTGTAAAAAGAATGTTGAAAAACTTACAAATGGTCGGAATCGCGAAGAAAATAATAAAGGTCGATTTTTACAACTTATTTTCTCTGAGACTGTAATGAAAATTTAATAAATAAAAATTTCCATAATACACTTCTTAGATTTATGTTAATTATATACATGCTGAACATTTCAACGAAATCTGTTAACGTTGGTATGAGATACAAACGATTAAAAATGTTGAAAATCACAGTTAATCGCGACTATCCACCTAGGACTGTAGTAAATTTAAAGATTCTTACATCTTTCAATGCCTGACGTTCGTTTCTATGTTAACCGATTAAAATAAAAGTTTCATCATCTATATAACTAACATAAATCTACGAAGTGTATTTATTAATTTTCATTGCATTCTCAGATAAAAAAGTTGTAAAAACCAACCCTTACTATTCTCTTCGCGATTCCGACCTATTGCAACCTCTCTCAAATTTGTTTTTACGCATTATTTACTAAACTAATCCTTCTAACTTCGCAAAAAACCTCAAGTCACTTGATCCAATTTCAAAAAATTCTTCTGTTATATGTGGTGATGTATGGAGATTTTTTTATCTAAGTGTACATCTGTACATCAGCGAGCAGACTGAAGACCCCGTGCTCGAGACGCGTGGATTGTAGTATTCGCCGAGTAAAGCGAGCGGTCGAGCGTTTCCATATCGTTATTCTTACGTTCGTCGCTTTTCTTCTGGCCTCCCACGCCACTTCTCGCTGGAATTAGGAAAGTTTCCACGAGGGGTGGCGGAAACTGTAAAGGCGTGGGAAGTTCGGTGCAGCATGGAAAAACTTTGTGAACCCAGAGAGCTTCGGTGATGACCATCGCGCGAGTGTTCAAGCCGAAGGGTTAAAGCCAGCTGTCGCAAACCCCGAGAAATTGAAAAATGCCCTGGGACGAGCTTCTTTTCTTTCTTCTTCTTTTTTTTTTCTTTGTTTTGTTGGGCGAATAGGGAAAAATCAGGCCGCGGTTTATGACATCTTCATTGGCCGCGGCGCGACGATGGCCGTCAACTGCGCCATCTTGTATGGTTAATTATACCGCGGGAAGACCGGGTTCTTGCTAATTAGTATCGAGATTAAACGCGAATTTGTCGGTGGAATTCTTTCAGAGAACGGGAGAAGAACGGGTAATTGATCGTTCGTTCTCGCAGGGATTAATTGTTTGGTTAATTGGATTGTCCGTTGCTCGGTTAGCTTCGTCTTGTGCTCAAAGACTGTTTTATTGATCCTTTTCTTGGCCTTTATTTTTTGTTAGATGAATTTAACGTGATCGCGATGGCACTTTATGTCGTATAAATATTTCTGCCGGTAGTTGGTCACTGTTATTAATACATGCAGACACCGGAGATATGAGTCATTGAAAATTTAAGACATTTACATTCATCCGTCCATTTTATCAATTTGACAGATTTTTCTCCGATGAAATGATGTTATTCTATCGTGTGCAGGTATGGCTGTGTGACTTTTATTTTAAAGAATTTAACAATCTAATTATTTTTCGCTTCGGTAATTAATTTTTTACCACTGTCAATTTGACATGGAGGGACAAATTAAGTTAGTAAATGAAGGAGGGATGAACATTCATTATAATTAGTTCTACCATTATTATTACACTTGGATATTTATGCATTTATAGCAAACCTGAAGATTGGAAACATAATAACTAATGGAGTCTTGCTATTTTTGATTTAATAAACCTACTACTAAATGAAATTAGTTTTTTTTCAGATCTGGTTTCTATACAACGACCTACAAAAATTGGATTTTGCATAAACATCCGCAGTCTAATTTACGTACTGAAACTTTCAATGCAAAAAGTAAAATTTTGTCCAATTTTCATTTCACTACATATTAGTCTCAAAAACTATAATTCATATAAACATCCGCGTTCAATTATTATAAATTATTTGATTATAATTTAATTACTATAATTAAACATTTTAATTATTATAATTAAAAATGAACACACAAAAATATGCCAATACCATTTAGACAAAAAGTTGCAAAGTATTAAAACACACATTTCATTTGAGAATAAAAAGCTCTACATTTCATACGATTTAAAAGTACAAAAATTGAAGTTGATATCTTATTCGATTCATTGTTTCGTTTTAAATGGAAAGATCAACGAAACGACGTTAGAAACTCGCCATCCGCGCAGCCGCGCACAAGCGTGAAACACTGATAAATAACGGCGCATCGTTCGTCCCTTTCTCCCAGCCTTATTAAAAATACGAATCTCCATTGTGTAATCTGTGGAGCTCCGTCAAGAGAATCGTTCCCCGTCAGTTCAATCAGATTTTAAAACACGCATAAGAATAAATTGAACTGAAATCCCCCGCGGGACTAATAATGGGAGGGAACATGAATATTAATACCATCGGAGGAGAACGCCGTGGAAAAGTTTCAGTTGGACTTGACAACGTCGGCTGTCTGTAAATGGAGAAAAATAAACGAGGAGAAAAGTTCTTGTTACGTTGGGGGATGATGAGACGGAGGACGTTCATCGGGAATCGTGAACCGTGACTATAAAAGAAACACGTTTTTCAGATATTTCATTTGGAATCGTTCAGCATTGAAAACGTGAAACACGCGAAAAATTCGAAACGAACTTTACATTTTACAGTTCGTCAAAATCACAGACATCTTCGTGCAATTTTATACTGTTCTCGAAACATAGTAGCATTGTCGAAATATGCTTTTCCGCAGCTCAAACGCATGTTTCCTTCGGTTTCTTGGTACACAAACCTCAGTTGAAGCTAGTAGTTAAAGTGGTTAGAATTAAGGTTAAAGTCAAAATTTAGAATTATAATTTATATTGGTAGACATTTTGATTAATAGATACATATTATTCGGTTCCATTGAATTGAAGAATTGTACAGAAATTGTTGTTTCTGGAAATGGCAGAAAAAGATGTACTGAATTTTCTGCAAATCTAATTCAATCTATATATAACTAATTAAACCTCCTGTAAAATCTCGGGGATATTCTATAACTATTACTTTCTTATTGATAAGTTTGTGTATAGTAAGCATTGTTTTTTAACACCGGGAACAACAGCAGCAATTAAAATAGCGGTTATCAGATTTCTTATTTTATAATTATTGAAATTATAAGGTCTGATTACTGAAATTACTGAATTTTAATTTATTATACAGTTCTTATTACAGTATACCCTATTATCTTATATTATACACTGCATAACTATAAAACCACCCTAGAATTTTCATTCCTTACATACTATGTTAAAATAAAGACGGAATAAGTATGCCATGTTTGAAATCGTGTTGCGAAATAATGTTTTTCCACAAAAGGATAGATTATATTCTCTAAAAGAAGTGGTTCGTTTTTATTTTAATCACAATACATAAGGATTAAGAATTTTAGGGTGGTTTTATAGTTATGCCATGCAGTTTATATTAGACAATTTAGTGCTCATTCAACGCTGGTAGATCTAGTATTAAATAAACTATATACTAAAAAACTGTAACCTCAAAATTGACTAAATGAGTGAAATAATATTACCTTACGATCGAACACAGGCTGGCGACTAGCTGTCTGACGCGTCAGAATGATAGAAATAGCAACTCGATGACACAGGGAACGACAAAACGCAATCTTATGGGAAGGAACACTATACTTGCACCGTATGTCTAATTTATTATTGAAAGCAAAGAAATCCACCGTGTTTTATATTTGTTTTACAAAGAACTCTGACAGATATCCCCGCGAAATAAACGATGTTCCAGAGAAACGAATGTATAATTCCTTAAACACAATCTTCTGTTTCTCTCTCTCCCTCTCTCTCTCATTCTCTGCTTTCTCCAACCGAGGCTGCATACATTTTTTAAATTAATTACTTTATCTGACGAATATGCATGAGGCTCGGAGCTTAAGCAAGTCCCTCTCTCTCCGTTGGTTATGCATATAACACCGATAATTTCAAACTTCATTTGTACTCAAGTTTTCCGCGGCGGCGTTCGCAATGTCTGGGGTGGTCCTGTTGCGAGTTGCGCGCATATTTCACGTTTTCCGGTGAATTTATTTGCAACAGGGTGGTGTATCGACCGATGGGAAATTGAAAAATGCAGATCGCTTTCCCTCAGCCTCGTGACGAGGAAGCCAATGCGGATCACGCCGGAGGTATCTTTGTTCATTGTACCGACAGTGTTTTGCATCGCGAATACGTAATAGTTTCAAGCGAATGTTACGTGCTCGAATCGCGAATACTGTTCTGTCACGTAACAGGATGAAAAAAAAAAAAAAAACGAAGACTCCTGGAATATGTAATGTTGTTGTTTTTAATTGAAAATCATCGAAGACGTTGAACGGTTCTTTCACGGTTATAGGTAGAATAAACGCACCGAAGAATGAACACTTACGAGATTTTGGAAATATTAAAGTCGAGTTTTAAATGATAATGAATCTTTTAGCACGTGAAAATTAGACTTTTTAATGTCAATACCTTATGATAATGTATCTAGATTTTGCTTTGAAGAATTGGAAAAATGTAATTAATCAAATTACAAAGAAGAAATATAGAATTGATAATATTACGTAAATGAGCATTTGTAACCGATGGCTCAAAATTGCTTGCATATGGAACAAGGAATGGAAGAAAATTAATATTTAATCATTTACTTATTTTAGTAACTTAATTTACTCGTTTTTATAAAGTGTGTTATTTACTGTAACAAAGTTCTGGAAATTCTGGTTTAAATATTGTATTCTATTAATTTTTGTCTGTATTATACAGTAATTTTTCAATATAAGTATATTGACTGTCATCGTTGGGAAAACTTGTCAGGAGTTTTCTGTACCTGATGCATTTGTCATTATTCCTGCATTATTTAACAAGACCGCAATTCCTAGAACTTTGGATATACCCCTCATATTATTAGTATTAACTTTTCGTGAACCTAATATTTCAGATTACAATTTATGCTTGCAAATGAAACACATCCGAACACTTTTGTCCGACTGAATACAGATAAAACTTATTTTATATATTTTTGTATCACCGTCTAACTTTTACAAAAGTTTGCGTCGGACTAATAGAAACCATCCCGCAGGGCAGGACTTCTGTAACATCGCCGTAACAAACATGAAGAAAAACTTCTGTGTCCGAATTCATTTGTCCGTTACTCGTTCTTATAACACGAAGTCTTATAACAAGGTAATTTTTAGGAACCTAACCACCTTATACTTTTGTTTTATTCAAAGGATTATTAGGTCATTCGCGACGTGCACTGTTGGTTAATGATAGTTAGATGGAATCGTAAAGGAGTTTATTACTTTGGATATATTTGAAAAGATTCTCAACGTCCCTTGTGTTACAGAAGAGATTTCTTTGGTAATTTCGAGAGTTTTCCCCAATTTTGCGAAGTTAGACTTTCTTTAGAAAAGTAACAATATGTGTTCCAGGGTTAGAGAACATTGGCACGTGGTGCAGTAAGGTGGCGGATTTCTCTTTAGGAAGAATTCATGAGTAATTCTCGTAAGACCAAACTGGATTCTGTTTAGGATGACTTGGCTTCTTCTTTAAAGGATCTTCTCCGCGTCATGTATTTATTTTTTAGCTACAATACTTGAGTCAACAAATACCTCTAGAAACACCGCGAAAGATAACGGTTACATTTAACCAAGGGCCCACCAATATGAATTCCAGGTACAACAAGGGGGGGATGGACGTCGCATGAAACGCTGGGCCGCACAGTTCCCGATATGTCTGTTAACGGTGTATCGTAAACTGTTTAGCTTTCGGGGTACGTCGAAGCTTAATGGCAATTAGAGAACGCTGCCGGGGGCATTGCATAAAAATTGAAATTTCAACCGCGGGGTCCGTAACAGTTCTAATTATAACAACGCGACGGCGACGGTAGCACAGTGTTACCCGCAGTTCGCTCGAACACGTTCCCCTGTCCCGTTTAACGAGAATAGAACGACGTACGTGACATTAAAAGGACACAGGAGCCGTTTTCTTTCGTACGGATCGCTTGATTAACTGCTAATTCGTGCCGGGTGCGCGCTAGTGGACGTGACCCGGTATATTCTTGTGTACACGGCACCAGCTTATGGGTTAATCCGCGGGATCAACCGGATTCCCCCCCCCCCCACCCTCACCTGAAGGGAAATTGAAAAGACTGCTTTCTAGATCCTTAGTTTTCATCCAGTGGCAGAATTAAACCTCGTCTGTGTTGCTTAACTGTGCGTGGACAAAAATATTTGCGGTTGTTCGTGGAGGAAATAGAGTGTTCCCTCTCTATAAACGCGCTTTGTCACTTTTTTTTAGATCAATTGTTCTCATCCGGTGGGAAAATCAAACCTCGTTTTGTGTTGTTTATCTGTGCGTGGAAAAAATATTTGCGGTTGTTCGTGATGGAAATAGAGTGTTCCCTCTCTATAAACGCGCTTTGTCACTTTGTTTTAGATCAATTGTTCTCATCCAGTGGGAAAATCAAACCTCGTTTTGTGTTGTTTATCTGTGCGTGGACAAAAATATTTGCGGTTGTTCGTGATGGAAATAGAGTGTTCCCTCTCTATAAACGCGCTTTGTCACTTTGTTTTAGATCAATTGTTCTCATCCAGTGGGAAAATCAAACCTCGTTTTGTGTTGTTTATCTGTGCATGGAAAAAATGTATGCGGTTGTTCGAGGTCGAAATAGAGTGTTCCCTCTCTGTAAACGTGCTTTGTCTACCTCTTCTTGTAGACATATCACTATTCTGATCACTCACCGGTTTCTAGATCCTTCGTTTTCATCTGGTAACAAAATTAAACCTTGTCCTTGTTGCTTATCTATACTTGTAAAAATATATACAGGGTATCCCAAAATAGGTGTACGTCCTTGAAGGGGATGATTCCAGGGGTGATTTGAAGCAATTTCTTCCTTAGCGAAAAGTCATTTTAAATTCATCACTATTCTTATCACTGATCGCTTTCTGGAGCCTTTGTTCTTATCCAATAACACAATTAAACCTCGTTCCTGTTGCTTATCTGTCTATAATAAGCTATTTCTATCTAGTCACACTTTGTCGACCTCTCCTTATAATCACATCACCATCCATATCACATAGATACCCCGAGGAAAAAGGATAGTAATGAACGTCTCAGAGGGAACAAGACGATTGCAAGCTACACACCAATAAAACGATCGAGGAACTGTGTGCTCTCCTGTCTATAATTGCGTTACCAGTCCCAAGTGATCATAGATAGGAAATGCTATTCGGTTAGATGGACAGCAATATCGTCTCTCGATAGTGAGAAATTAACCAACAATAAGGCACTAGAAATTGAATATAATACAGAGTACTATAGAACAGCGGTTCCCAACTTCCTCAGACTTTCCTACCACTTGCAGCCAAGTTCCTTGAATTGTACCCTCTAATATTAGAAAAATGCTCGTAATTTATATAGTCGCTGTTATTTCACTTTTCTTCGCGTGTTCCTAGAAACACCAAGCACTTACCCACGAGGGTACGTATTCACCAAGTTGGGAATCTCTGCTTTAGAGTACTAAAATTTAATATAATAATTAATTTTGCAAATTTGTAACCGTATTTCTCTAACTTTTCGTCGACACCGTACAAAAAGTAACACAAAGGAAACTGTTTCGAAAATCAATGTATCTAGAGGGTGTCCCACCTAACATGAGCATTTTCAGTATCTCACTTGCTTTTGATTTGGAGAAAACTTGTTTCAATAAATGCTCAAAGTGACGTCCACAAACTTTGATACGTTTTTGCACTAATCCTTCTATCGTAGTTATTTTATTATTTAAATCTACTCTCATACATTTGTGGATTTTTCGTACTCAAGGTAACATAAAGGTCACACTGTCGTATAGACTATTAAATTGGCCTTGATCTCAACTATTAGGCCACGCTGATAAAAATCTGTACTTCTACTTAAAAAAAACATCGATGACTGAAATTTCGAAGAATATGACCTTTAGAAGAAATTTTGCTTATAATAGTATTTGCTCCTTGTAACAAAATAAAACTTTACCCTCACATTTTTTCGCATCTTCGAAAACAAGTGATTAAAGATGTTCATGTTAGGTGGGACACCCTGTATATCATCGTTATAACATTCTAAGACACTTAGCAGCCAAGTCTCGCAAGCAAAAGTCTCCAGCTATATCTGTGATTCCAAATCCGTGTCCGCGTCAGAAGGCAATTTCGCGGAAGCACGTTTCAGAAACAGGCGATTACCTGGCTCGTCGAATGATTACATTCGATTCTCGTGTCTGAGAACTACACTAAAATCGGACATTTTCACGGGATCGGAAAACATAATCGTTTCTTGGAATACCGCGAATCGAATGATACATTACGATGTACTTCGCTGGAGAATATTCGTTGACCGTGTTGCAAGACGGAGCAGGGGAGAGTTTCTGGACGTTTTAAATTCAAAATTATTCAATTTCCTTTTACACCCGTTGCTTCGACGAGCATTGTTAACTTTCGCCGCATGGTCGATGGATGGTACGCGTTTTCAAACAAATTCTATGGGAATACACGCGCTCGCGACATGTCGGGGGGGGGAGGATTCTGTGGTGGACAATGTTACAGTGGGAAACCAGGGGAATCTATGTAAATGTATCCCAGGCAAAAATGTTCAGGATACGTCGTGGGCAGCGATTTTGTTCGCGGGTTCGAGCGTGTAGCTGACCGGAACAGTCGCATTGCGTCGACAACTTTTCCGACAAATGTGTACGAATTCTTAGGGACTGCTTTGTTGAATTTTTCGAGCTTCCTCGTACGTGAATTCCGTTACGGTATTGAAGGGATGAATTCACTGGTGGTAATTTCGTTTGAAATCTATTGAAATTTGGTATACGTCCGTGTTTATTGGAATTTTCTTTATGAACAATTTGATACATATATAACTAGGTATGTAATTTTAATTAGTTAAACCTTCAATACTTTCAACTAACTCCGGCCAATATTTCACATATATCATTAGAAATATGCATTCTATCACCCCTAAAAAGATCGATAAAATCGAAGTGGTACAGTTGGGGTTCTTGTCAGTGTCGAAGAGTCTTCGAGCACTCATCGATGATTTACTGTATAATAGGTACTGTGCCTTTCTTTCGCGAAACTTATTCCAAATTCTTTCTAGGAGTATGTAAACCCACGAAAATTCTCCATAATCTTTATTAAAATTAGTTGCCGTACGAATATTTTTAACGCTCTAAACAGAGGCTCCATCCATCAGCCAAGAAAGTCACCCCAAAAAATGATCCATCACACGTTCCACAATCCCTGACAGGATTAAAGCAAATCCACCGGTACCTCTCATAATACCCATCCGTTTTCCAAGTTTCCCACGCCGAAGGAGGTAAAAAAAGAAGAATGAAATTTCTCTTGTCGCTTCGTCGTTAGCCTCTGTCGGTGCGCGGCGGTCGACGTGTCAAATGGGGTGCCGAGGGTAGTTCGTTTCGCGGGCGGAAGTTCAAACAGAAGCGCTAACTTTTTCGATCGCTTGTCGCTTGAGGGGGAGATCGTTACCCTTTCAAATACGAGAAAACGTATTCCTACGATCCTCGGCCCGCCCTCGTCAAAGCGAAGTCGCGGAGGCGCCGGGTTCCCGGTTCCGTAGAATGTGTGCCGTTGGAAAAAGTTTCTTCTCGCCTGGACCACGGGATCGGAACGATGTCCCAGGCCGAATTTATCCGCGGGTTAGACCCGTGAAACCCGGGAAACCGGTATCCCAACCCACCCCCGAAACTGTGAAATCGTATTACCCGATGAATATGCAACGCGATTTTGCGGTCGAAAGTTTTCAGTCTGGTTGTAACTAGCGCGCGCACTCGAGCTCCTCCGGTCCTCCTGGTAAGCGGAACCGGGGGAACCAGAATCTCCAGACGTATTCTAATTAGTACAAAAACCGTGCCGTTGGAGAATCGTCGGTGGAGCGGCCAGGTAGAGGTGCCGTAGACAGGGTCACTGGCACGATTGAGAAAGACGAGGGGGGGGGGGGAGGAACGACTGGGCGGAGGGTGGGGGCTCTTCCTAAATCACACTCGACCGAAATCTGCGTTCGGCGGCTTAATTGGTTCGCTTCCGCGGGCCCGCGAGAAACCACGGCAAGAAATCACCGGCCGGGCGGGGAATTAATTAGGCGTCGAGTACGGATAATGTGTAAATCAAATTTAATTGGACGATTCTCTGGTCGCCGATTGGTCGGTTTTTGAATCGGAAGTGAGAAACGCTGTCTTTACAGGGTGACGAGAGATTCACTTTTATGCGGTTACCATTTAACAGTAGAACTTCAATGTCGTCGTTGAATGTACAGTTGACTCGCGATTATTGTCCGCATTTGGGTCTCTGGGGTGAGCAGTTACAGGATACGGGTACAGGAAATCTTCGATCAGTGCTTGAAGGCTCCTCGACACTAACAAGGAGAAGTCTACGAGTGTAATGCTGACTTTTTAACGTGGGTTAGCATAGTGATAGAGCTTGGAATTCTGAAGTCAATGATATTTGATTCGGCCGCGTATGACCATTAGTTTATGAAATTCAAATTTTTCAAGTTAAAGTAGTCAATTCAATGTCATTAAAGTTTGTGAATACAAACAGCGTTACCAGAACGAGGGTAAAAGGGGGCAAGTTGGATAGTAGTGGGGGAAACTAGTATATGTAGCTGTGTGTGCTGCTTCACTCGTTAGTGAAGGCAGGTGACGTAGCGTAGAGTGGTAGTTGGGAGTAATGTGACGTCGTGTATTTCGTTCCGTGTGAATTCCCCTGGCAACGTTGAATACAAGTGAGTTTAGAAATAAAGTGTTTTGTTTTTATAAAAGATCAACCGTGTAATTTCGTCCATAACAGTTTTGAATAAAAAGAAAAATAAATGATTATTAATCTATACGAGTGATACGCTAGGTTAGATTAAATTGTGCGAGAAGGGTCAAGGAATACCAATACGCAAATATGTCGTTACGTTTCCTGCGGGCAACATACCCCATTGTGTAAGTAATGTATGTCAGCAGGAGGTATTCTCAACGGGTATTTATCCTGCAGGCAGTTATCGCGAGTCTACTGTGTACAGTGTATTATAGTAATATACAGAGTGAGGCGGTAATCGTAGTACAATCCGGCAGGGAGTGATTCTACGTGAAAAAATAAATCGAAAAAAAAAACAACTTTTTTTCGCCCGATGTTTCGATTTCGTGAAAATTAATTTTGAAGATTGATAAAAAACGCAAGTGTTTCAGTTCGACTTTGTTATCGTGGATTCCCTTATCGATTGTCTTTGTCTCAGCTGATGTTTACAAACACTGACAACGATACATATAGTTGAAGAAGTACAAAGTGTTTTTGCAGATAATTTGTTTTTTATTGCTTATTCAGTTACAAGTATTTAATGACTTACAGCGATGAACTATAATGTTTAAGGGATTAATAGAATAGTAGTTTGATTTTGTAGTCGTGTTAATTTTCTAAATGAGATTCCACATATATTTTCTGTTTATCCGGCCATTTTCGTTTTTCCAACCAGGGGTTATCTAGTTAGGGTATGTTACTCTACTGTAATTGACTTTCTTGAATTCGAAGGAAGGTGTCTTTTTGTCCTCGGTTGGACAGTTTCGCGATGTGTCCCTTCTACCGTGAACGTCACTGGATACGTTCTCTGCGGTAAACCTAACAGGAAATTACATCGAAGATATTCGATCGAACGGCTGATTAAAACTCGCCCGAATTATCGAATCGTGGGATCGTGGAACGGTGTGATTTTGGTTACTCGACCGGGCTGCAAGGAAGTCGAAGTTCTGTCGTTTGGGAAACAATTGGCACTCCTGGTGGAATGACTTGGGTACTATCTGGCGGTGAGACTGCGACAGTGTCAGAATGTCTTTAGTCTGATTTGTAAGACCAGAGACTGACAGTCCGGAAAATATTGGTAACTTTGAAGTGTCCGATCGTGGTTTGAACAGCCGATTAAAACTTGCACGGATCCGTAGAAATGTAGAATTGTAGATTGGGTAATTCTGGTGAGATTATTGGCTCCCGAGGGTAGATAGAAGTTTCGTCGTTTGTGAAATAATTGACTCGCCTGATGTTTTAAAGATTTCCAAAACTTTCGAACATTTCGAGACGATTTTAATTCCGAACATCGTTCAAATGTGATTAAAAATGTCCGATATTCCTGGATTTCTTGGGAATATCCGTAGGTAAAAGAGCATTGAAATTCCGCTACGAAAGTAAGTTCCGCTTCGACTGTTTGGATCGATGATCGAAACCCCCAGTGGGTAACACGAGGAAAGACGTTCTCATCGGTCCGATCCGTACTACATCATTGTGAAATGCCTTTTCTGGTCATTTGACCGAGTAATCGAACTGTGGAAGTGGATTTCAGAATTCAAACAGTGAATCCAAATAGTAGAGCGTGTCGTGTAATAGGATTCCCCAGAAAATGATACGATTTTCCGCCGAGTTGGACTTATTCGGTTATTGAAACACGTATCACGGAATGTAACAGAATGAAATGTTTCCCTAAATGTAAAAGAAATCGCGCACGATTTGCAATCACGTTTCTGCCTTGAGGATATTTTTGTAAATTTCTGTTTTTATAGATTCATTTACGCATTCAAAAGTTAAAAAGATTATTATACTGTGTATACCCTTTACTAGAAAGATTTTGCAAAGTAAAACTAAAATGGACATTCAAATAAAGTATAATAAATAGTCCACGATTATTTGTAAATAATATATCTTACAAATTTTCTTTTTTACGTTACTACATTTTATACGCATACGGTTGCAATAAGTTGTAAGGTTGTAATTTATCAACAATTACAAAGTCACTAAAAATATTTTGATAACATATCGGTATAAAAATTGTCACTTTATTACCAGGAAAATCGAGGAGTTTGGAAAGGGACAGACAGGAAAACTAAGTGGAAAAATTGATTTATTTCCTATACTTCACGATACACTACAGCAACATGAAACTACGGGGACGAAATTAGATTCCACGGTAGACAGAATTTCTGGGTCGCGGAAAGGTATCGGAATAAATTTTAAAGTAATTTATTGAAACTTTGTCGGCATATTGTAGCGTGGAACGTAAAACGGAAGAGGGGACGACTAGAGTAATATAGAGATGTTGAGATGATAAAAAAGAGGAAGTATGTGTGGCACACAAACAGAGGATAAAAAAACAAAGTAACAGTATTCACACAACTGTGACTCCAGTTTTCAATTATTAATACGGTTAAAAATTTATTAACATCATACTACAGAGTGACAAAAACCAAATTATTTTTATACGGTTTCTCGTAAAAGTAACGCAACCTTACATTTAGACGAAAAACAAATTATTATGACTCATAAGAGGATTGCACGAGGTGGATGTTATAACAATTATCTGTAACAAATAATTTACAGAAATTTTATACATGTACGTATTATATTTTGCTTGGTAATTATTCATGTTTAGTTAAAAAGAGAAATTTTATTATGTCACGTTGTCCATTTACCTCCGAAATCCACCTGTTCATTTACAGAATGTATCTACACATGAGTTCATTCTTAAAATACAACTAAGGTCCATAAATAAACTTACCAACGATCTTTAATTTAATAAATATTAAATAAAGTATTTTCAAAAAGCTGTACTTTGATTCTTCGATGACTAGATAATTCTTACAAATGTATAGTCTCCATGAGGTCTTATTTTAAACCTTGTGAACTTAAAAATGTACAGTTGGGCAAATTCATCATTGACTGCAAGTATTTCACAGATTTACCTTATTTTTAAATGTTGAAAAATTTCGTTATTTTCTTGTTACTTTATCTGAAAATTTAACGTTCTATTAAATTACGGTTTGATGTAAATAATTTTTAACTACACCAGCATATAATAAAGATTTTAGTCAGCGCAAGTTTTGCTACACCGCGATTCGCAATTTCAAATTAAATCTGAAAGCTAAATGCAGTTATAATCACAGTACAACTAAAAGAACATAAGTAGCACATACGTCGGTAAAGTGAAATAAAAAAAAACAATAAAATAACGCAGAACTCTCTTGGAACTAGGTAACCGCGTTATACTTCAGCTATTACTGTATCTCCAACTGCATTTACAATTCTAACGTGTTTTAAAGGTTTTCCTTGTCAGGTCTTTCACTATCGTTTGAATACTATCATTAGTCACTGTAAGTATTCTACCAAATACAATACCTCTAATTCGAAGCAAAGAACAGGTATGCGAATACATTTTCCAGTCTCTGTATACTGGGTGAGTCAGATAACTTGACAATTTCAAATTACTTGTTAGTTACTTTGTATACGAAAAAATGTTTGAAACAAAAGCTGCATCGTATCAAAAGGAACATATGTTATAATAATTGTTTTAAAGTATTTGTTGAGATATTTACATTGAAAGTTTTATTATAAAAGGTGGTCGTTATTGCTGGTACATACATCTAATAGTTTAACAAATGATATGTACATATTTTCTAATGTATCTACTCCTGGAGAATTTTGATCATTCACATGAATGGTAATTCACTCATACTCCATAATATTCAATATAACACCTTTTACAATGAAACTTTCATTCCAAATATCTTTATAAATTTTAAAACATTCGACCTATCATACCTCAATACAGTGATTCTTCGATGAATGCGACACGAGCATTGGCGTTATTCCCACCACGGGAAATTCCCTCTCTGGAACCAGTCAAAACAGATTAGGCCGAAGCTGAGCAGAGGCTCGGCTTCGGGCAAAAAACAAATTTATGAGGAGCTACAAAACCTTTCCACCTTGCCATGAATGCTACGAGGCGGACCCGAGTAGGTTGCACTCATGGAGAGATTACTGTATTTATTTATTCAGATTTTAATACACATTTAACGTTCGTAAGAACCGTAGGGTGTTCCATTTATAAAAAAATCAAAGAGACCTTCACGTAGAAATAAAAATAATTATTCTAACATACAGTAACTCAGAAATTTGTTAACAGAAGGCAATCACATTTTTCACCAGATTACGTACCAAACTATAAATCTTATTTCAAAGTTACCAAAAATTTATCACGAAGGCATGATAAAAGTATGAATCATGAGGATACATAAATCGAAATTGCATAAAACTTTATTAATTGTAATTTATAAAGTATTGCATATGAACGAATACGTGAGTCGCCGTACGTTCCCCTTGAAACAGTGAAACTTTTGTTCGAAATATTTTTTCTCAATAACTTATAAGTAATTCAAAATCCCCAAGTTATGTGACTCAGGCCATATATAAACCAGCACACGACACGTTGTTTACTCGAGTAAAATACGATCTCAGCTAATGCACCGTAACGATATCGCCTATCGTGCTGTTCTTTCAACGGTGGTGAAAATAGATCCATGAAATGGCGCCCGATAAAATTCACCTTGCGTGGCAGGTAGCGGCCTCCAGGGACTGCTCTCGAGCGTTTGAAACTATCAAAAGAAAGGTGAAATTTTTGGTCAACCATGGTCTCTTCTCATGAGAAATCGTAAAAAGATAGAGCGCGAAACTGCTCGGCTACTTATGGGCATCGAGAGAAGGCGCGCGAAGAGGTGTGGGGCCTGTTATGTGCCTATACAGGGTGAACCACGAATCGGGATCAGTAGAGATTACTCTGTTATTAGCAGTCCGATCGAAAATGTTTTTATCAGGTATAGCATGGTTTCAAGAGAGCTTTAACGTGATTATAGCAAATCTTTTGTCAACTCTTTTTTTTTCATGATTTTTCAATGTCACCTTCTATTTCTTACAAATACACCTACAATTTTGTTACACCTCATACATGTTATGTCAGGATACTTACCGAATTCGTCTTGAAATCCTCTAATAGATTGACGTAAAAAAATTATAGATGTATTTGCAAAAAATTGAAGGTGACCTTGAAAAATCATGAAAAAGAAGAGTTGACAAAAAATTTGCTATAATCACGTTAAAGCTTTCTTGAAACCATGCTATACCTGATAAAAACATTTTCGATCGGACTGTTAATAACAAAGTAATCTCTATTGATCATGATTCGTGGTTCACCCTGTATATGTGTATATCTGTGTGTGTGTGTGTGTGTGTGTGTGGATAGCTTGTTCAAGGATTTCTGCCTGGCAGTATGCAGCTGCAGGAGCTCTTCTTGTAACCCCCGCCAACCCTTTCCCTCGTGATTTCCAAGCGTTCTCCCCCTTACGCGTTCAACCTTGCGCCTCGTTGTTTCATACGGCTAGATCTTTCCACGGCTCTCGCCTCCAGCGATTGTCGGCTCGCGCAAGGAAATCCGGATTTTCCAGTCAGGGTGAGCGACGTTTGATTTTTGACCGAGCACAACGCCGTGTACTCTCGTGCAAGTGTTTTTATAATTAACGTACCGACGCATGCATGCGCTAAGGATACAGGGGGGATTGCTGAGTTTCGGTGTGACGGAAGCTTGATTATACTCCAGTCACTCCAGAGTTGGGCAGAATTTTATTCGAATAATACACAGTGAAAGACAGCAGTATCTAAGTGTCTCGTTCTGAGCTTTAAACAGTTAATGAGATTAAATAATTGTTCGATAAATATCGATTCATTCATAAAGAAGCATTATTTTATTATAAAAATTCAAATGTTTATGTTTAAACAATTAAATATGACGAAATACTTTTTTTTATCTTTTATTCGTTATTCGAAACTTTTTATCTAGGTAATGAGTTTGCCCATCTCTGGGTGGCACACACGTATACCCTAGGTACCCGTACATACAAGACAATGAGATTTGGAGTATGCACTGTTAGGTGAAATGTTTGAAGTTTTCATTGTGCTGGGTAAAATGGTGTCGTGTATGTCCAGGTTGTATTTTTGTATTATACATTATACATTATGTTACTGGAACACAGAATATTTAATTTCACGATACAATATGTCATATTTGTGATATGTATCTATTGGAATAAATTTATTAAGTCTATACTAATAACGTATTACTTTAAATACAAATTTTGCAGTAGAACTGTTTATGTTCTCATTACTTGTCAGAATATTTTTATTCAGCTAAAACACGTACCCACTACGAAAAAAATAATAAATAAACAATTTAAAATCTACGAGCAATGGTAGGTACGCATTAACCGAAATTTCGTAATTAAATTATTCATGTGCGCGAAATATCGAAAATTCTGCAGATAATTCTGGAATTATTTTACATATTATATAATACCTCGCCGAGGGAATTTCGCGTCCCTTATGGATATATACTATTTTTCGCAGTATTTGGAATTCTTTATGAAATTAAATTACCAGGCAGTTTTTTTTTTACACAAGCAGTTGCTCTTTTTCTATATTATAACTCCTGAATCTGACTTCATAAACAACTCTGAGTATTCTCGCATACTTGCTCTCATTTCGGGTATAAATCATTGTTCATTTATTTGTAAACCGCATCGTCTGTTCATATTCGACGGTATAATACGCAGTATGATTCATTCGTCTTGCACGCTCTAAATAATTTTTTAATTAAGAGAACATACCGAGATAAAATAATTGCTGGTTAAGGGAACAAGCGTTTAAGTATTCATTTCATTCGAGATCGCGTGTCTCGATAGTTTCAGGGAATCTGTTTTTATTTAAAGTTCCTGTTTGCAGTGTTTGCAGTCGTAGAAATAAATATTAATACGTTCGCAGTAGGGTATCGTTACAACATTTTTTCTACCTTCAATGCAGGCCTCCTATAGACATTTGATGTATTCAAGTAAAAATAGATTAAAACAGGAATAGGTCTTTTTTACAAAATGTAATTAGAATAGATGAAATTCCCTTTATCGATAACATATGCAGACCACAGGGGAAAAACATGATAATTTACATATTTCCTTTTTTTGGTAAAGCTACAAAAATGTATTTTTATTGTGTTTCGGGATTAATTACCCTTCAGAACATTAATTATCACACTCTCGAACATTTCAAAAATATTTATTGTCATCTAGACTGCGGGAGTTTATGCAGATTCACAAATTCAGATACTAATATCTAAAAATTATAGTGAAGCAAAATTTTGAATTCTACATCAGAAGATTTACTATGTTAATAAACATTGATTGTATTGCATTATGCAAGTTAAAGAATACTATAAATACATAAACATCTACAGTCTGGCATTAGTTATGCCCTTCGTTTTCTTTTTTTACAAAACTTCATGTAGTCATCAGCTTTTTTCTTTGTTAATAATTATTTTTTCAAATAATAATTTCTTATATTACTCTAAAATATATCTTCTTAACACGAATTCATATACAACTTTTATATGGATTTATCAAGTTATTTCCGTTTCACTTGGACTTATCAAATTATTCACTGTTTCACTTGAACTTATCAAATGACTGACTGTTCCACTTGAATTTGTCATGAATTGGACCTGACAGATTGTTCCCCAATTTCAATGTATGTCACATTAAACCATTCTTTGTTCGCTACCAGATGACATAAAAGAATCAGAAAATCAACAAAATGGACTAATAATATTTTCTTCCTTCTTCATATTACAACAATTCATCGATACTAAATAATTCTTATTTAAAGCTATTCCAAATAATGAGGCTACTGCTTAGCGAACTCGTGTGTATTTAACCGTTCCCAAGCGATGTCAGTTAAAGAAGACCCCGTACTATCGCCGAGACAGGTCATTTTCCCAGTCCCGTTTTCCAAATACGGGGAACGTTTCGCTTAAGCCAGATCGTGGATAGCAACGTCTCCAGAGATTAGATTTCAAAGTAACCGGTTGTTTGATCTTGTTTGGTTGCAGAGGTTGCAGTGGTCCAGCAGCGGGGCGCATCGTGAACTTTGTTATCTGAAGGGACGTAGCGAGGACGAGTGTCAGAATTACGTACGAGTGTTCGGCAGACAAGGGCCTGATCGATTTCTCGTTTGTGGAACGAACGCGTACAAGCCGCAGTGCAGGCAGTTCACCATCAAGGTAAGCGCTTTAGGATCATTTTTAACCACGCCAAGGCCGTTCGATAAGTAGCCCTTTGTTTCGCGCTAAGAGGTTACAGTCGCCTTAATGTTTCGCTCGCCGCGCCTCGACATTGATCGCTTCAAAAAAACTGTTATTAGGCGTACGTATCAATGATTAATCCACTATTTCTTGATGAAATTGATATTTGGTTTTATAGTATTCAAAGATACTAGACTGTTTAATTTATATTTAAATTAATATTTTATTTATATCCATAGTGAGTTTCCCACACGATGCGCTATTGTTACGCAACTGAAGATCAGAAAGATATTTTTCATTTGAAATATGTCGCGTCAGAATTTGAAAAACAGTGGATTACTTATTGGAACGCTTAATATATTAGACTGCTGTGCAAAGTACGCCATTTCTTTCAAAAATGAAAAGAAAGTGTCTTGGTCTCTTTGAAAAACTGATCGCACAAATATTATTTCGAAATTATAAAATCCTGTTAAAAACATGTAACATATTACTGAAATTTTACACGTTTTTAGCAAATTTATTTACTATTTAATGTGTCACATTGTTAGAGAGAATGAAAATGTTCGCAGCAACCAAATATCTTGTCACCTTTAATTACAATTTTTTGAAATTCCTTTAATTATCTGAAAGGGGTTGGTTATGTTTCGGATAAATGTTGATTTTATCCTGTTACTCGGATGAAATTGCATTCGTTCTTCGCGTCTACCGTGCTATTTGCTTAAAAATACGCGGCCGTTAATTGAAACACGGTGGTTAGTCGATAGTATTGTATAAGGGAGGAAAAATGGTTTCTATTGAGGCCGACGTTATTTTTAATGGAATTGCATTTTTCAAAAACTGAACATGTGGAAAAATGTTATTAATAGTATTTTAACTCTTTTTGCTTTAAATTCAGACATAATTTTCAGAGACGGTGAAATATTTAGAGCCATTGCGGATAACGCATTTAAGAAATACTGTATGAACACTGTATTGTAGGTTTTCAATTAAGTAATCACCAGTCCTCTTCTATTTCCAATGGATCAGACTGGTGGGGAATAAATGTGTTTATAATTCCGTATGCTTTTCACGGATTAATCAAAATGCTTTTCGCTACGTTCCACTTTAATTCGACAATCACTATTATACACTTCGAAACTGCATTAGGAATAGTAGCAACCTTAATATGTCTATACAGCCATTCATTTTTAATCAACCCAATACAAGTTTCTGGTATAGTTTTAAAAAGGTCTATTCTTCGATTTTCACGAAACTTGATAAAATCGTCCCAAATACTTCCAAATGAATACATGTAAACGGTTTTTTGGTGCAATTAAAAATTCACTGAGATAACACTAAAATAATACATACAACTTAATATACTAAACACACAAAGTACCTGCACGTAGAACGACCCACTAACTTTGCAACTGAAATCGTGACACACGTCTCGTTGTACTGCAATAATTTTTTCTAAAACTGTTCCAAACCGATTATTGTAATATTATTAAGATATCTGTTACGACAGTGAATAGTTACCCTATTATTTCAGTGTTCTCTCAGTTAATTTTCAACTACGCCAAAAAAATCTTTTATACATAATGTTCATTTGGGAATATTTGAGACGATTTTACCAAGTTTTTCATATATCGGGTGTGGACCTGTAACTCAAATTTCGTCAACCTGGATCACAACGAAACTTGAACCACAACGAACTGTACGAATTCCGATACTAAAAAAGAAAAAGAATTTTATTTCAAGAAGAGAAATATCGAGCAAAAAGCTGTGTCACCTATCGTCCGTGATATTTATACCAGGAATATGTTTCTCGAAATGTCGAAACCCCACGAAACCCAAGAAAGTTCTAAGTTTCGAGAATTCGAAACTATGCACCTTTTTTCGTGATTCGAAACTCTCGAAATCCAGGCAAGAAAAAATATCGATGAATAAATTCCGAATTATAAGGATATAAAATATAAGCAGATTGACGATCGTGATCGTAGAAGAGCAGCTCAAGAGCATGTGACTCGTGAGAGTTTGACTCAATTTTTTCAAAATTTTATATTTCTATTACAATACATATTACAATATTATTTAGTCGTAGTAAAAAGTAGGAACTGTTAACCTATCGAGTATTAGTGCTAAAAAATGGATAAATGAATATACTAAATTAAACTATAGTCAATCGATTTATGTACAAATTTTGTCGTGACCAGCTCTTAAAGCAAAATATTCTTCCTACAAAACAGAAGCAGCACTTCAATTTTCGAGAGGTTCGAGTTTCAAAAATTTCGGTAGTTTCGAAATTTTACAATGTTTCGGATTCAAGTCGCGAGAATTTACAAATTGATTTCCAACCCCTAATTTCTAGGAACAAATGTTCCATTCGTTTCCGTCACAGATTAACCAAAGTATTTGCGACGATCCCGTTGCAACAATTACGCTCGACCGAAAATACAAATGTCGCCGCAGTAATGCTAGTAACGAGCACTAATGGCGTTCGCGGATGCCTCAAATGTTAATCAGTTTACGTTGGCAGCTCATAGTCACCGAAAACAACAGTATACACATATAACCCCCTGGCATCCGAAAATCTTTTGTCGTTACATGAGTACTTAATGAGCACACGCGTTCGACAAAAGCGACCGGAAATTTGACTTTGGAGTTGGGACTGCTGTTACGTTCATTTATTCAACAACCAGGAGCTCCGAGTCTGTATATACAATACGGGACAAACGAATTCAGACAAAGACATTTTTCGTTGTATTTGTTGCTATGGTGATGTTCCTGAAGTTCCGCCTTCCGGAGTGTTTACTATTATTCCGACGTAAGCTTTCATAAAAATTACACGGAGCTACCTACGTATTACAAAATATAAAAGAAGTTTTAACTAGACAGAAGTATTCGGATGTTCCATTTACAACCATAAATTGTAATCTGAAACAAGAACTTCACGAGAACGTTATACAGTAAATCCTCGATGAATGTTTGAAAGATCCTCGACACTGAACATTAAATATTTTATAAACTAATAACCATATGTGGCTGAAACAGATAACATTGACTTCAGAACTTCAAGCTCTATCACTGAACTAAACCTCATTAAAAAGTCAGCGTTACACCTGGGGAACGCTCTTTGTAAGTGCCGAGGAACCGTCGAACACTCATCGCGAATTGACTGTACTTTATCTTTATTTTATCCATTCTTGGTTGGCACGAGGTAACATTTAACCTGAAATTTTATAACAAAGTATCATAGTATATTCAACAAAATAAACAATTTGTTCGAGGAGGACATTTAGAAAATATATCGAGTTTGGTCGATCTAAGAATTAAGAATATAATAATTAAACAAGTCAGACGTTGATTAGTTAATGTACCATCAGTAGTATCCTTAATTGAAATAATACAGGAAACGGTTGTTGTCCGAAAACGTTTGTCCGGTACTATATACTTACACGCGTTCCGCCCGGAGGAAAGCATTGCCGTTTTAGGGGCCGTAATTGCGACAAAGGCCCGAACAAACTTTCCCCATCCCCCTCCACACACACACATACAAGCTGGCTCCGTGCTACATTAGGAAACTGGGTAGAATTTGCGGATGATTTGTATCGCCCTCGAACCTAAATATTGGCGCAACAAACAGAACCGCCGTTGTATGTGATACGATTAAGGTACACCCAAACGGTAATAAGCAAGTACTCGCGTACCGTACAATCAGATTTTCGTCGGTTGCATCGTGCACTGTGTTACCCTGATTGTTTTATCGTCGAGCGTAACGGCGATTAAATTGTTCGAAAAACAATCCGATGAGTGTTCATCGAACGAACCGTTACGGTTCTGGCTCCGTTCACTTGAATTACGATTGAAAATAATCGATCTGGAGTGTACCGAATTGCCTCTGTGTAATGTCTGAATGTATTTTTTGCACGTTGACCTGTTGGCTAAAGGCGAGGGGAAATCAAATGACAAGAAATCGGGTGGTCTCGGATATTTTTAGAGGGTTTTTTAAAGCTAAATCGGAGGATCGGTCGGTTTAACCGAATGTCACTTGCGATGAGGAATAGGACGTTTAAATTATTCAACGGTGATCAGTGTCACTTCTATTAACGTGGTTGAGGTTAAAACTTCAATCGTCAAAATTGATAGTTTGTGAATAGGTTCGAACATACAGTGACTCACAAATTTGTTCACGGAAGACTGTCACATTTGTTTCACCAGATTACATACGTAACTACGAATCTTATTTCAAAATTTGGCCCCCCCCCCCCCCCTGGTGAAAATAACGCCGTTTCTCGTGACGTATTCATCGAAGAATCACTGTAATCCGTTGTAGCATACCCCACTGTAGATAAATTGAAGGAACAGCGTCGATTATCTTACAATTTCTACTTTCAACAAATATAAAAATCAAATTATATAACACAACCATATGAACATCTGGATATTTGAAATCTTACAAATTCTTTTTAAAATGTTAAAATACTCCGAACGTATAGATGTGATATTCACCATACAGTGAAGAATAATTTGTTCAATATTTCAGGGAAATCCACTTACGATTTCATATACTCTCCAGGAAGGACGGGACATAATATCCCCCGAGTTTGTCCGTTTAAGTTCCGTCCATTTCCGGATAACATCAGTCATTCGCTCGAGTGGCAGTCGTTATCCTTCGCGATGTATTAATTTCTCCCCTCGTCTTCCCCCTCGGATCGTCAATGTAAACGCGTGAATCTGAATGCAAATTTCATATCGGTCCACTGGTTTTTCTCCCGATGTTACATGAAACGCAGAGCACCAGTAATCGTCCCGAAAATTAACGATCTGGCCGAACTGACTCGCCAGGTTTGGATAAAGGGTTTCATAAGTTGTAAACTTTATACCTTCTGACGGCCGTTTGTACAGTCCCCGTACGAGATTGCCGGTTATTCCGCCCGGGACACCATCCGACGACTATTTTCGTCAGGTGTTATCGTAAAGCAGCCGGAATAGGTCGCATGATATTTCATATCGCCGAGCTGGTCCATGGCCTAGCCCTGTTCTAATTTACTGCGAATATTATTTTCGAACATTTTCTCGGCGAACGACCAATGGACTTTTATGGGCGTATTCAAACGTAGTGTATGTCTTGAGGGGCTTGTAATAGACACCGCGGCGGTGTCGTAGTAAAACGAAATGGGAGTAAAAGATAGTGTTGATGAAATAAATACGGAATTGTTTATGCAAATTCCCGAACTTGTAGTCAGTTTTCCGAAAATCAGAGTGAAGCAAAAATTTGCGTCGACGTAATCTACACTAATATTGTAAGGAAGAGAATTTTATTAGTTTATTCGAGGTAATCTTAGAAACTACTGAACCGATTTTGATGAAACCTTTACCAATGTGTTCCTTGGACCTTCCCATAACATATAGGATACAATTTATCTCAATTAAAATAGGTATTCAAAATAAATAAATTGTATTTTTTAGAAATTGTAGAAACCGTTTCTACATTTTGAATAACCCAGCTTACCAGTTTAGTGGTCGATGCGACCTAAAATAATTACATTAAAAAGAAACCGGTGTTTGAGCGTTTTTCGAAATTCAACTCTTATAGGGGTGAAAAAGGGGTAAGTTGTTTTTTCATAGGATAACTGTATCTCGAAATCCATAAAGATGGAAATGTGAAATTTGGAGAATAAGTTGTTCAGAAAAACCTGCATGTGATACTTTCTTAAAATTTAACTCCTAAAGACAATAATAATTTTAGAAGCTAACGCGAGCGTAGCTGCGGGAAAAGGTTAGTTAAAAGTAAAGTGAAAACATTTTTATTTCTTGACCGATTGTATTTTATTTTTGTTCCTACATTGGAAAATTTCTATTTATCAAATATATAACTTAATATACTGTTAATTTAATTTTCTTTGGTAGTCATTTATTGTTCTGGCAGTTTTCAATTGATTGCATAAATGAATTTAATTATATTTTATGTTATATTCCCTTCAGCATTTTGTGTGTGCCCGTACATGCATGTACTTCTTCAGTTGCGTCACGCATAATAACAACCAATCTGCAAACTTGATGCAATTGTAATACATTTGAATTTGCATAACGTGTAAAAGATAAAAACCTTAGTGAAGCATAATTAACATTTTTTGTGTTATTATCAACTTACTAAGAATCTTAATAAGGGAAAATATGTATCGGATTGCCGTACAAGTTCTCTCACTTTTTCCAAAGATAAGAATAAAAAGCCTTCTATATCTTGAGAAAAAATGATTGTACGAGGTTTTACTTAGAAAGTATACAAATAACGATGTAACGAAAAACACAAATTTCTTCTTTACAAAATAATATTGTTATCTTATGTATTTTAAAAAGGGTCAGAATTTTTACTATTTTTAGGAAGGTACGGAAATGTACGTGGCCGTTAGATCGTAGAAATAAGTGTGACGCAAAACAAAAATTTTGCGGGAGTCTCCTAGACTCCACGACACCTGTTACGGATTAATTAAGGTTATAATTATTAAATGAACTTTATTAAAATTTTTTAAATATTCAAATTATTTTTTAGTTAATCATTAATAAAATTATAATTATTACTTAAAATTAGTAATGAAATTGAATGAAAATTAATAATATCTAATATTTAAGACGAAGTGTTACTTATAATACATTAATCAGTAAAGTCCAGAGAATTATTTCGTATCCAAAGTCACTGAATGACTTTTACTATAAAAGCACAACACATCTCCGGATTAAAAAATTTCCAATTTTCAAAAATTGATTTTTTCAAAAACTGCTGGACGTGCTGAGAAAAAATCGATTTGCCGATGCGTATTCAAGTCATAAAAATTTATCAGAAACGCCTATTGAAGATTATGAAGTACTTTACGTGTTGTGTAGTATTTTTATTATTACCATTATTACTACTTATTATTAACAATAATTCGTGACCTCTTCACAAGCCTGGATTTTTCCCTTGTCTTGGATGGAATTTCTCAATCCATGCATGCATAGTGCGTTACGATTTAATATTATTTGTTGCATTGAATTTTCGCTCGGCTGCATTCGAGGTATCCGTTAAGACCAAAGTATCGTTGGATTTTCAAAAGAACTTCTGAAACGCGGAACAGGCTCCCGAAGAAGCACAGAGAGAACGCTTTCGAAAAAAGCCCTGCTTCAGCCTTGTAATGCACCTTTACATCCGCGTTTACGCCAGCGAATCGTTCCGTTTCTCCTCCCCCATTTCCTTTCTTTTTTCTCCTCTCGTTTCTTTTGTGCCCGCTACACGAGCTACTGCAGCATCATCGCTCGAAGGCACTATTTTTAATCAGAGATAAAAAATAAATGAGGAATTAACGTTGATTCCAGCCGATGGGCGTGTAGCAACTTGTAACAAACTGTCTTGCTTGCCTTGCCTACCTTTAAATCTATCCGACATATCTGTGTATGCCCGCTTTTACGTCCTGAAAGCCTTGGAGACCTCGGGCTTATAATAGAGAGTATGGAGAAAAAACGTACAAGAGTTGGTCGTGGCAATCAACGAAAAGGGAAAGATTGTCACATGGATAAGAACACTTGAAGTATTTATAAAGTTTGCGGTAATATCGATAGAAATTAATCTATTTTTATTTGAATTAGAACCTTTACGATGTTGTACATCTCCGGTGGAGTTTCTGTTTACATAGATAACAAGATTTTGGTACAAAATTGTTGTACTATATTTTGTTGGGAAAAATCAAGGTGGTCTAGGAATATCAACCCTTTAGCTACGAGTGGTCGAAAAATCCTGCAACTACCACGAGTATGCACTTCATACTATTATTATTATTATTTATCGCTGCGATAACAATGATGAGACATTTGTTCGATTCTTTCACGCAGTATAAATGACTTACAGGAATTGCAGGTTGTGGATTTCACACGGAATATATCCATCCCCTGGCATTTTGTTTTCGATATGTAAATGGAAAACTGATATTTAAAATGTGAATTTAATAATGACTCCTCCTGTAAATTATAGTTAGACTGCGGATGTTTATGTAAATTTACATTTTCATGGATCGATTGAAAGTAAATTGAACGGAATAGATATTTATTCCTTCCATTAAGTGACTTGTTAGATTTAATATGCAACCAAAGATATCGTTAAAGATCAGTAAAATTTTTGTTTTTATATGTTGCCGATACGACCTGGGTGCATGATGTTCACAGTTTAATGACATGCAATAATGGCAGAATATCAGTTTCGATGAAGTAACGGGTAATAAAAGACTGGGTAGTTAAAGACACATTTACCTATTACCTATTAATTACCCAGTGAAGTAACATACAGATAGCTAGAGACACATGTATGTATCTATTTTTCAAATACTTCGGGAAGATTATTACGCATTCAACCCTTTACTCCAGAGAAGAAAAATAAATCGGAACAATAATTCGACTCGATTATTCATGAAATACTGTTATAATCACGATGAATTTACGACCGTGATGAATCACGTGATTACGTGATTTTATTTTCATATACATATAGAGATATTAGATTCCTTTTCGATGTCTGAAATTGCATCATAAACGAACCAGAAGCAATACAATTTATTATCCCACTTGAGATTTACAAGTACCATTAAACACCGTTATTTATAATCCCATTAATAATTGAATCTTCGAATTTATATTGATACTTTTTGCCGTTGTTTGTAAATTACGTACCATTATATTGTCAAACGATCGATTTTTATTGTGGCCAGGGGCAATTCTCCGCACAAATTATGCCGTCATTTAATTGATTACCGTATACCTACATATTGCAGTACCGTATTCCCTTTACGTTCTTTCCTATTACCTTCCACATTATATTTCTCCTTTTTGCATTGTAACGCCAGTGATTTTCATTTATAAATTTTTGCACCGCAGTCCAATACTCCGTTGCTTGGTTTCACTATCGAAATCAGAATTTCATAGTTCTCCATGAGAATGACGAATTGTGATCTGTAAAATTATTCGTACAATGAATTCAATTCTCATAGTTCATACACTACGATTCTATGAAAAATTCGGAACTTTCATCTAGTTAACGAAGCCTCCTACAAACAAAATTTATTCTTCTTTTTCGCTACATTTTTTCCCTATAGAATCACCTCCTGCCTGGTTATACTATCCCACCTGAAACACTCTGTATTTACACGCATTACTGAATAATCAATACATGTCTGGAAACCATGTTTCTAATATAAAATCCCCATAAAAGCAACTTCACCCTAAACGTCGAAGAAAACGTTCCGAAGGGCGTCCATGAAATTTTACCGTTCGTTTCTTCGCGTCTCTCTCTCGAACTCGCTCGAAACCAAACTTGCCTATTTTCATCGGGCCCGCCCCACGGGGAACGTAAATCCCGCGTAAACTTTCCTGAAAATAAATCGCAACGCTAAGATAACTTCTTTATGCGATCGTCGAACGCGCGACAACGGCCAAGAAGGAGGGATGGGGGTCGGTGACTACTCGAGGCGAAAGGGGTGAGGTGGTGAGGAGAGGGTTTGAGGCGCCGCGGCGCCCAGCATCTTAATAATGGCACGTCGTAGAAATACGCCGTCATGCCAGCAAGGGCGGAGAACGGCGAGGTAAAAGGGAGAAGACGAAAAGTAGCATGACTCAGTACTACTGAATTTTGAGTAACTGCGACTGACTTGGAAGTATGTGGATTGTAAGACAAATACAATCTGGACCCACGTTTCGTCTTTTATTCGATTATCAAAAGGGTCCACCTTCCGACGATTAATGCGAACATGTAGAGGTAGGGGAAAGGTGTCTAAAACGATCCCTTTAAAGCGTAATTTATATACAAAATACAAATGCTCGTTATTTAAAAGTAGTTTTTGTAAGTTAGTCTATCTATCTTATCATTGGCTTAAATAAAATTTAACTGCGCGATCAATTATATTTTTTATTCACATTTCTTTGAAGGCATACTTAAGGATCATTTTATACCTACTAATAGTAAATACGACGAATATTAAACAGCATGTCAGTTATTACATTTTATTTAAATAAAAACAGTTTTGAGGCGTTGTTTTTCTTTCATACTGACGGGGCATTGTTATAACTAAAAGAAAAAACAATAATATAGCATATGGGTAAAATGATTTCTGAGATCAGTTTATCCTACTAGAGATCATATGACCCCAAAAACCCAACTCACATTCAGTGGTTGAATATAACATCAACTTAATAGATGCGATAACGAAACATTAATTAACTTATTATTGAATTGTGGTTAAATCTGTGCAAGCAGCAGCTGTCACATTAAACTGTTTATGACAAAAGTTACACAACATTTAAAAAGACCTTATCTTAGATAAATTACAGTAATTTAAAATTTTTCTTGTGGTCAACATACAGAGCACTGATATTCACATGGCACTTCAAAACAGTTCATAATATTTAAACCAGTGGATTCTATTACGTTTGTCCAATCATTTATTATTTCGTTTATTTACCTCTTGTTACTGATATAAAGAAACTTTTCTGCAAGGTGACTCATCTAACTTCATGACTTGATATTCCTCGTAAAATATTTTCTATTGTAAAGAAATTGTGAAATTTATTTATTATCATTCAGTCTCGCGATAACGTGGGAATGATAACGCAATTATAAGTGGGTTTGGTAAATCTTGCTTATACGGAGAGGATATTGTACACTTATGTACCTACACTTCATAGTTCACTTCAGGCACGCTCAGACTTTCGAACGGTGGATCGCGATGACAACACGTATTCTGCCAGTGAAAATTTATAGCGAAGCTAAGCGATTTCCGTGTACCTGTAGTGAGTTATATGAGCAATATTTTCGTTTATGTGCAGTATGTGACGCGGAAAGCGGACGTAGTGGAAAGTGGCTCCTTTGACACTTTGCCACTCCGCCTTTTCAGCTTCATAATTGTATAAATTACGCAGCCTTTCAGCCGTATTTCCGGCAATGAAGTCTTCGATTTTTATTATCATTTATGTAGAAAATTCAATCTAATTTTTATTGAAACCGACAATTATTTATCGCAAACAGTAGACAGGATTCCAATCGTGCTTTCTTTATCAATAAACTGTGGGTACTAAACTTCTGCAGGATTTAAACGTGTTTACAAGTACTAAATTAGTTACGTATACTAATGAAGTTAAAGTAGTAAACTAGTTAAATATAGATCAAAGGTTTGTTTCTTTCATGAAAAGTGCCATCATGACAAAAATAATTAAGAAAATCTTTCTACATTAAAGGAAGGTTTCTTACCTTATCTTGTTCTATACAATCGAATACATTACGACCAAATAAATTCTCAATCTGCTCAGAAGAACAAAAGCAGTTTCAAGTTACATAAAATTTTATTCAAGTAATAAACAACTCTATCATTCGATTAGCGTATTATTCTGTGGTTTTATATTAAAGTGAGTGTACATAAATACGACATTTATGTCCTATCGTAGAAATTCCTACTTTGTGATATTATTTTATTTGTTTATCTACTGCCACTTACTACTGATACAAGCGTTTAGAGCAGGGACAGCGGTCGCGGCTCGTTGCCAGCTGAACTTTATTGCGGAAATCTTGGCAATCGAAATTTTTAAAGAAAACCGAGATAAGGGGAGTGTACGTGTTCCGATGCATGCTTCGCACCTATTACGGTGGATTATACCTACGTAAGTGAAGGGGTGGGCGGATAAAGGTATTTACGGCAATTTTTCCATTACAGGCTGATATACGATGAAAAAAAGCATGGCGGATTATAGGAAGGTATGCGACGACGCGAAACAAGATTTCTCTATTTTCGCCTCTGTATAATCGAAAGAAGTTTCTAATTTACAATTAATCCCTCGTAATTTAACGCTCCGTATAATGGTGCATGCAGGGTAACCAATGTTTGCGAGCTCGTATTAACACCGAATAGGGATATACTGTGTACTAGAGTTTCTCTTTCGTGTTCCTTGTGTATTATACACCACGGTTCTGTTATCGAGGAACCCAATTACTCGTAGCGATGGAAGCATATTAACTGTTATGGATAAGTGAGATTAAAATTATTACGAAAATGTTATACCAAGTCCCTTAATATTTTGCATTTGAACGATATACGGAATCTTTCACAAATACACCATAAGCTTTGGATACTTATGGAAAAAGTCTCATGAAGCTGTAGTTGTCAAACTAGTACCTACTTTGATTTTAACGACCTCCTTTGATACACTTTTTTGTTGCATATTCACATCTGTGTGTATCACACTGTTTATTCAATCAGCGGATTTCATTTATTCGTAATGCGGGTGAAAATGCAAAAGATTGGAAATTTTTATTTAATTTTAAATTACATTAATTCTTCACGAGGGTGAGCAAATCTTCTGTTGAATTTTTGTTTTCGTTAATTATTTTGTAGAATCTAAATCTGCAATGGCAGCTGCAGTTCGTTCACTGTATGTGTTTGAAGCATAATGTCAATACTTTTCTCATACCAATTATACCTGGTCTTCCCTCTTCCTAACATGTATACGTATAATAAAACGAATACTCATATTATTATCTCCGGTTTAGGTTACCAATAAGTGGTTCATTTCTATATCATTTTTCCACAAACTGGTATCATAGTTTAAATTCCTAAAAACATCTTTCTGCTCTTTTCTTCATTCAAAGTTGCAAATATTGAAGAGCAATGTCAAATATCACTAAAACGGTACAGGTATCTAATTTCTCCGAAAATAAGTCAGGCATTTAATAAAATATACTAATTATATTCATCACTAAATTATACTCAGTTTTTACTCCAACTATACACGATATTCTGTCTCTCAGTTGCGACAACAAAGAAATCCCTGCTTAATGTCTATACTCTCTAACACCATTTAACCTTCCGGAGGACAAGTTATACCTGAGAGGCCTATGCTATTATTTTGTGTTATAAAATATACATTTCTTTAACTACTAACTACTATGTATATTACCTTTACACGAAGTATAGATCCTAATAATTGTTGCATTTGTAAGTTGATCAGCGTTCGTGTAGAGGACAGTGTATAGTAGTATCATGTAGAAGGAAGTTGTCCAATTTGGACCACTACTTCAACTTGTCATGTGTAAGCAATTTACACCGTATGATACTGCGTTGCTTGTTGTACTAAGTTGGTTGATGCAATCACCACTATCATCCACATACACTACGTGGCATAACTATACAACCAGCCTAACATTTTCAATCCTTATGTATTATGGTTAAAATAAAAACAAGCCATTTGTTTCTAGGGAATATAACCTATCCTCTTCCGGAGAAACATTATTTCCCAACACAATTTCAGACATGGCATACTTGGTTCATTTTATTTTAACCATAATACATAAGATTTGAAATTTTTACGGTGGTTTTATAGTTGTGCCACGCAGAGTATAGTCTATCATACGACATAAATTACTTACATATGACAAGTTACAGTAGTGGTCCAACCTAAGAGATGGTCCAAATTCCTGCACCTTCCTCTATGTATAGCACTGATGCGATTTTCGTACACATGTACACTTTAGGGTTAACCTACCCTAAAATATTCTCGAAATGTTTCTCGATGCCTCGGAAACAACGAACTTTTTTCTGTAACACCTTTTGTAGACGAGAAAGCGCAGGAAATAGTACAAAGAGTCGTTCCATAGAGGGTCTAGCCATCCAAACGAAATGTACTACGCTGAGAAGAAAGGGCGCGCTCGATTCAGTAGCGCAGTAAAAGAGCGGGCTCGGTCGACGGGTGTGTAACGATCGTATTGCACAATTACGGTCAGCGGAGCAGCCGAGCCTGGTCGGCATACGAGAAGCGAGATCGCACGTGAACCGATATCCGGCCTGGAGCGAGAATGGACCGATCGAAGAGGGGACCGAACGGTGGACGGGGGTTCATTCTCATGTGAGCATCAAAGTGTCACGTATCGGTCGTTCCCTCGAACGTCTCGTCGAAGTTCCCGTGTAATCAATCGGGGGCGCCTCTCGGTCGTGCTCGCGAACGAGACTCCTCCGCGAAGTCTTATCGAGAGTCCCTCCGACGAAGCGTTACTCGGTGTCCCCTTTCAACGTCGAGATAGTACGTACCTAGATATACACGGTGTGTCAGTAATGTCCGGTGAATGATATTGCACCTGCTAATTTAATAGTCTATAGAAATATCTAATAAACTTTTAACGACTTGTTTATTTTATTATAGTTTGAGATTATGTGAAGGAAATGCGTATAGGTGGCAGCCTTCAATGAGCCTAAGATATGAGGTTTGATCACAAAGTTCCTGGTACTTTTATGTATTTCGAAAAATATTTATTTATTTATCGATATTGATATGGTCCCCCCTTTTACGTTTTTTTCCGATTCTCGAAACACTTCTGAAACGCACTTTTCGGTATAGCCTTCAGCTCGTTATGTATTTCGAAAAATATTTATTTATTTATCGATATTGATATGGTCCCCCCTTTTACGTTTTTTCCGATTCTCGAAACACTTCTGAAACGCACTTTTCGGTATAGCCTTCAGCTCGATTAGCAATTTTGCCTTTATCTCATCTATGGACTACAAAGTGTGAAATTTATCTATCATTGTGTAGTTTTATTAATGACTTTTAACGAAAATGTGTTTTTCAAACCCTTGAATAACTTACATTATTTTAAAAATTAGTAGTACGTGTATCTCTAATTTGTTACTTATGATAAAAAAAATAAGGAATTTTATGAACAAAACAACTTAAAAACACACTGGTTTAGTTATGTTATAATTGCAGTTTTGGTTAATTAATTGCCATGAATATTCTGCTTCAACAATCAAATTTTCAATTCTGATATTTTAAGAGTTCTAAAACATTCGTGATGTATCGGTGGAATGTAAGGTACTGAATCTATTATGTCTTTCTATTTTTCCTCTGCCACTGACCGTGTAGTTGCATATAACAAAGGTAATTCTATATTAAAATACAGTATTTACAGAAAGCAAATGACTTACGCAACTATTGAAATGAATGTAAAACTCGCAGCTCATTATGAAATTAACACCTTCATGTCATTTCACAGCTATTTTGCAAAAATCTTCTCTCATTATTAAAATATAGTGTGTTAAGAAATACAAAAACTTAATATATCATACAAAGTCTATTAAAAACTAATTTTCATGATACACGTATTAAGTTTTTGGACATTAATTTCAAACAAGTGAACCTATCATTTATTAACGATGAAAAATTGGTTACGTTCAGAAAAACATTTCTAATTTTGTTAACTAATGTTTAACATAGAAATTTATTAGGATAAGTGCCTAATACCTTGAAAATTTCAGATTGATTAATATATTTGCTCATGAGTTACGAGCATAACTATCACTGAACCTATCATTTTTTAACACACTGTATAAATCTGTCTAACATTAAATTAGAGAAAAGCTCAATTTTTTTTGTTAGGTCTGGGATAGGTTCACGGCTATTTTGCAAAATTTCTTTCACAATATTGAACTACAAATCGATGTAATATTAAATAAGAGTAAAACTCCTTTTTTATGGTGTTTTGTTTTTCACTTCCACCACGTGGATCTCATTTTTTGGACCAAACTACATCGACACACCGTGTACATAGTCTATCAACCATCGTACGTATCTCGCGCCGTACCTGCGAGATGATCTCGCCGTAATCTGACGAGCAGGCAGGAGATATTCGCTGCCGTTATCAGAAAACTCGGTGGCCGATACTTTTATTCCATCGGGATCCCGATATACCGTTCCCTCCACCGGTCATTCGGCAATTTTATTTCTGCGACGGCCGGTTGCCGTTAGTGTCTCGTCTGTCGGTGGAGAGAAATCAACCGAAGGGCCAAGGGACATCGTAAAATCGATTAATTAACTCAATACCGGTCGGGATAATGGGAAGAACGAAAAGGGTGGACGGAACGGTAAAGAAATTATTAAATGGGAAGTGATTGAAAAAAGTTCCGCCAGAGAAATGGAATTATATTCGCTGGCGGATAATATCGGGCGGCAAGCCGCCGGGAATGAAACGACTCCAAAATTTAGATTGAGTTTAATCTGATTGACTCCGCTTTCGGTTTGCCGTCCCGTGGGTTTAAACTTGGGACCTGATTCCCCTGGCTTCTGCACTTTTGTTTTCTTTGAAAGGGGAGGGTTTCTTTCGAACTTTATTATTTCTGCTTCCGTGGTTTTGGGTAGATGTTAGGTAGTGTTTTCTTGAGAAGAAATTGTAGTGTTATTGTTGGATAGGACGTGGTCTAGGTTGATGGTAACTTTGATTTGCACTATTCCACTGCATGTGTAATAGATTCTTCAGAAAATTGTAGGAAAGAATTCATTGTATATTTACAATTTCTTTGTATATATGTATTGTACTAATATTCGTAAGCATTTGGACACTCGACTTGTATGAACAAAATGTGATGTTTTGGACAAATCATTTTTTTTGGCCATGTACAGTTTGTGCACTCCAAAGTCAACTTTTTTTGCAAATCAAATCAGACCAAATTCATCCTTCTGAAGCCTTTCTTGCACGAATAAAAATGAATCACCTACTCGAATTACCGCAAAGGCAACTAGCTCGTTGATTATTGGACGGATAATTTTAATAAGTTGTGGTTTGAAATTTTAGTTTTGAGTGACGTTTTTTTAGATATTGATTCATTACTTTTTATTTCAGAAATTGCAAAAGGTTGTATTTAATTTGTGAAAGGTAAAATTTCACCTGCAAAAGGTTGGATTACTTCACAGTGGCATAAGCGCTGTCCATCGAAATTTAATATCCTCTAAACAATATTTCTTTCAGACTCTCAGCAATGTCATAATGCATTGAATATTTTCTAGATATTCCATAAGTGTCCTACTATTTATGGGCGACAATGTACGTGGAATTATTGATTTTTGGATAATACTACAAATTTTACGGAAGACTCAGATCTGCTTATGATTTTAGAAATTTATTCACTAATACGTCCATGATATGTAATCACGGCTGAGAAGTTAATTATTAGTTTGGATTGAAGTTTTAATAGTTTGACGATTTAGTCCGTACGTCATATGGTCAAGGTAAAATGTACTTGAGTGTACATGTTGATATACCTGTCTTATGGGCAACGTGAAATGTTGAAAATAGACTTATGAATGGTTCAGATAGAATGATACATGGTAACATAAGGAGAAAATACATCAAAGGTCGGGAAACGAAAGCATTCTTAGTTCGTTGGATTCTGGTCACGTACTCAGTATGCCATTGACCGTCAAACAAATCGAAAGTGTAATTTCATTCCTTTAGAATACTTGATATATGAAATTTATAAAAAGAGTTGCAAATTTTATTGCTAAAATAAATATTTCATTGTCCAGTGTTCAATACGACAACTGTTTTAAAGTGTGTGATACAAGGAGCAATTATGAACAATTAAGTAAGAACAAATTAAAATATCGTGTAATACATATATTTTCATACTATCTATAATATTCACATATAATCTAAGTCTTTAAAAAAGTGGATATTCGTTTCACCACATTTGGGTATTTTAGTAAGCAAACAATATCTAATTGTTAATTAAGTATGTAAGATATATTCCAATAACTAATAATTTATTTTCGGTTTATTCGTACACGTGGAGTTATCGAATTTCAGATTGTATCACAAATTTTGCAACACCCTGTATTCGGTTACCCAAGGTACGAAAACAGAGCACATTGAAGTATTAATGTAATTGATCAACAGTGGGCCATCCAGCCAGCCAATTCCGATCCGAAGCATCGCGGAAAGGAATTGAAAATTTTCGCGATATTGTTTCACGTATTGGTTCCGATTTGGCATTTGATATCCTCGAAGGTATGAATACGGTAAAATTTTCAACGTGGCGGTATCCTGTTGGAGAAACGGCGTAGAGTCTTCGCGCGTCCCTTGTAATTCAATCGGAATACTTGCATCTACAGACACAGCTTCTGGATTTTTAATGGACGACCTAATTTCTACGTCTAACAATAAGTCGCGAATCCAATAACGTCCTATATTCAATAGGTTCTTAAAATTATCCATCAGTTCTGTGGCAGAAAGTAACTATTCTGTTTTTTTTTAAATTGACGAACGACATATTTTTTTTTAATTGTTATTCGGAAATAATGTTAGATGAAATAAATTTTTCAGTCGAATTACTTATATGTTTTACTGGGCAAATTAACATGGAATTGTTTGAAATGTATACTTCATAAAATAAAACAATTTCTTATTTAAAGGACTATCTTCGAATAATTTCATTGGAATTCTATCCAAGCCCGTTTCGTATACATTTACCTTTTCGTCTTAAATCTACCGTGAATCTGTTTACCTTTCTTCTAACAATAAGAACTTTAAGTCCTTTAAGAACTTCATGACAATACAAGGTACTCAAGATTCCTAAGATTTTCAGACAAAGGTATTATGAAACTTCACAAGAACCTTCAGCTTGTAACCTCAATACAGAAAGTGTCGCGACAGCGAAAGTAACACTACAAATTTCACAATGCAATTATTCATTATGATGAATACTTAAAATGTAATGTTGTACATAATCGTGAACAATGACAAAATAATAATTAATTATTAATTGTAATTGGAATTCTAGTATTGATTTAAACAATTACCGACCATTGTTATAGTTTTATAGATATACGATGAAAACGCATTCTTACATGTATAATTTTGTTTTTCACCAACCCATAGGAGTAATTTACGTTAATTTACACGAAAATAAAAGTAGATATTATAATTGAAAAAGTTTAGCATGTTTCAAAAATGTCAGTACATTGAAGCATGAATTTGCTGTCCAGTTCACTTCGAAAAAAGTGGCTTTTGTCCCACCCTACAAGAAAAAAATTGGATTTTGCCCCTCCACAGATGTGTTGCATCTGTTGCACATTGGTTGGTCTTAAACAAAGAATTTTTTTAAACAAGTTTAAATAGGTAAACGACTTAATTGCAAATGATTTTTAATTCCTTTTCTGTATTAACTGTTGGTGTAATTCTTATTTTACCCTTCTACACTGCGCAATAAACTGTTACATTATCAATCCTGAATTAAACTTGACCGAACTGAATTAAAGTTGATAAATCCTTGGGAAAAAGTAATAAACATCAAAGGTCACTATTTTTTTGAAGTATTGTTCAATCCAACTTCTATATCATTTATCTCTATTGATTAAAACAGCACGAACATTCATGGTTGCCTTGTACAAACAACCGGTGTCAAATTAATTTACAAGTTTCTCTGCCAAAGAACATAACTAGAAGTCTGAGTTCGGTGCACGAGGGTTAAATTAACGATTTAAAATTAAAACTTCACAGCCCAACGACAATTAACCCCTCAGCTGCGCTTAAATATCCTGGATGAATCAGTTAACAAATTCCAAGCATCGTAAGCAGGTCCAAAGTCCCGCCTCCCCCAGAAATCCCGTAGTTTATTTAAAACCCGATCGGCACGCGCTGAAAAGTTTCGTAATTAGTGAGTGAAATAACCGAGGCGCCCGTCCCTGCGTCCTATCGTCGAAAGAATTCGAGGCAGCTTCGTGTTCGACAGCAGACTGAGAGAGAAATGCCCGAGATTCTGCCGGTAGTGAGGGGTAGGAGAGACAGGGATAATCGGGATTCTTGAAATAGTCAGTGATTTAGTATGGGATTCGTTTTGTTCAAGTTTATCGGCGGAATATTCTCCGGCGTCGAAGATGGAAGGACGTGCCCTTTCGCCGGAACCCGCAGAGCATCAGGCGCACTGATCCCCGAGCCTGTCCATCGACGCTTTATCGGTGCCCCCTCCCTAATTCTCACGTCCAGCCGAACGAAAATTCGAGTGAGGTACCTTTATTCGGGTCACGTGGCCCGATATGGCTTCCGAATGCGAGGCCCGCACCTTTGGTCCATCTTCTCTATGCCCCCTTCGCCGCCCTTTCTTCCAGAACAACCCGCCCCCCCTTTCCTTTCGTTTTCTCCTCTTCCCGTCCAGTAGTCCTTTACGGAAAGACTTCGCATCTCCTCAGAGCAGAGCATGGATTCACCGTTCCACTCCCTCTCCGCTCTTTCGGTCACTTCCTTCCTTCCTCGAGTGCTCTGGAGTTGGTCCAATGTTCCTTCCTACCTGGTAGCTTCCCTCTACGAAATTCACCTCTTGTCCGTCGGAAAGACGCACCCTTGGCGCCTTTAACTCGCCACTCTCGAATAATCCATTTCCATAGAACCAGGCCCGTAGCGCCACCACGTTTCACAGTGCTCCCTTCACGATAGTTTTCTGCTGGCTACGTCTCTATCTACCTCATCGTCTACCCCTTAACGCTCGATCCGCTCATTTGGAGCCTTTTCTGCTCAGCTTTCTCGTCCCCTCGCGATTATTATCCTTTCTGTTTCTCGGTCCCGAGACCTACCTCTTTCTTATATTCAGTTCATAACCTTTTCCGAAGTAATTTGCCCCAAAGGCGTGGATGCCTCTAGCTAACGCGGGATAGAACTTCACCGATGTTCGTTTTTATATATCTCTATCCTAAGCTCTCGTATCTCTATCCCGGGTATATTTCACGTGTTTCATACGGGGAATTCGCGCGGAATCCATTCCCACGGAAATCGCTTAACTCACTTTCCTCCAGCTACCCTCTAGTCTTCGCACGGTCCATTTCCTCTTGCTTGTCTCCCGTCTTGACGCCCGGTTTTTAACCGTTCCCTCATTTTCGTCCGACGTCTTTTCAATCTCAGACCAAACGCGTTCACGCCGAAACGAGATTCTCCGACCGGGGTTTTTTTTTCCCTCGCCCGCTTGGGGGAAAGTGCCTGTTGCCAATGAAAAATGCATCGGTAAGATAGAACGTAGCTCATGGTATCAAATTCCAGGATTTATGGAGTACGCTCCGGATCTGTGGATTGGTGCCACGTAAGGGGAATATGGCTTCGTCGCTCGTGTCGATATTGCAATCGCCTTGGAACAATAGGGACGTTGACGTATAGGAGCTGCGGCGTTATTCTCTTGATTTACGTACGGTGGATTTCATAACACGTGGGACCCCCCTCGATGATAGACACTGAATACGAAAACTACTAGAAACCTAGTGGACTTCTAAAATGGTTTTCTATATGTTGGACCAACCAAGTTTAGGAAATCCTGATGACGTCGGTAACTGTAAGCTGAAAGAGAAAGATCAGTCGATGAACCACTTAAAAAATTTGGGGGATTTTCACACGATACTTCCTCTGTATGCATGTCGTGGTTGGTTGATTAAACTTCTGAATGCTGACACTATTGTATAGTATTTCAGAAGACTTCAAAGAATTGGTAAATACTTATATATCCTTTTGTCGGGTTTTAAGCATATTAGTTCGTGGCAGCATTTTACTGTAATATAAGTGGCTGTCTATAATAAAGGGTTAACACTTTAGCGCTCGATTTTTGGTTTGTATAGCTCACAAAGGAAGGATCCTATAAAATAATGGTATACCAGTTCTTAATAGTGTATGTGAAATATTAGGTTAATTATCTTTGATAACTTCAAAGATAAAAACAATTAAAGTTACTGAACCTTCAAGATATTTATACCGCGAATATAAGTAAAAGTTATTGAAGTTGCGTTAGCAAAGTGATACTAAAATATTTCGGTGAACGGGAATCGGTCTCAGGACCTACGATTTATCTATCAAACAGCCTTATATATCGATAATTTTGACTTATGCAACTTTGCGATAGATTTCTAATTAGTAAATTGCATCAGATTGTTTACAAAAAATTTCTATGCACAAGAAATAACTTACATGTGTATAAAACGACCAACTTTAAAAATATTTAATGAGTCAATTTGACTCACATCCGTCAAAATAGGTATAGCACATATGGATTTTTGGAACTGAAGACTGGGGAGGGGAAGGAATCAGTATCTGTATACATTTCATAATTCTATTAAAAACCAACATATGTTTTAAAAAAAATTATTTAAATTTTTCTATACATATATAGCAATAAAATCGTAAATGAATCAAATTGACTCGCTTCGGCAATCTAGTATTAATACGTGAAAACACACTTTTATTTCTGTCTGTCGGATCCCCTGTATAACCAGAAATTTCGCAACGAGTCTTTCCGTTGCGTCTTCCCCATCTCGTAGCCGGGAGGGTACTTCAGCGTTCCTTGGCCCCTTCCCGTTTCGCGGGGAGTATTCCTATAAAAGAGAGCAGAGACATTCATTAGCTCTTTATTTGATACGCAGTTTTGAAGCGGGCGGGCCTCTTGGATTCCTTCTGATTTCTCATATCTCGTTTCCTTCCATTGTTTCCGCCTTGCCGCGTTCTTGCGCGCGCGCTCACCTTTTCCACGACGGCCGGCCTTTTGCCCCCTGTTTACCCAACGCGCTGCGCGCGCTCTTTCTCTCTCTCCCCTCTTTTATGCGGTTATGAGCTTGAACTTATTTTTCCCCTGTTACTTCCGCCACCATCCTCTCCCCGCCTCGAGAATCCTGGAAACTTCCCAGCGACGTTACCCACCACGGGAACAATCTTCCGCTTTGGAATTACAGCTTCATTTCCTCGGCTCCTTTCGTTTTACATATCTCGCCGTGTCCCCCCCGATTTTTTCTTCTTTTGCTTCTTCGGTTCAATATCTTTCATCCGGTGATCCTCCCTTTCTAGTAGAGGATGAGTATTCTTGAAGTTATGGGTAACCTACGCGGAATGTTGAGGCTACGACGACGAGGATAAACTAACCGTGTGTCACGTGGTATCGCGAGTTGTTCAGGTGCATCGTCTTCTTTCTTGTGTTTAGAATGCTCTCGACTTCTTTCGCGAAGTGTTCCAACTTCGTTTCCACTATGTGCATGGTACTTGTATCGTTCCCTCTTTTCGCGACGCGTTCTGTGTGTTTTTGTTGAAAGCTTTTCGTGTTTTATCTAGAATTCTTTTTAATGAAGTTTTGTGGCGTGAGAGGAAGTCGATAATTAGGATCGTGTAGTATTCTATGAAGTGAGAATAATTTTAATTGAGGAACCTTTTCACCGTTCTTGCGTTGCTACACTTGTCTTTTTGGATTGCATAATTTTGTTAAAAATAATATTTCTGCATCTTTAAAGACAACATTATGTAATGTCAATTATATAGGGTAGTAACAAAAAAAAGGTTCTCAAATTCTAGGGCAGATGGAATTTGCCAAATGATTTTAAAAAGTCTTAATAAACTTTCATGGGTTACAAGATTAATATTTTCGAAGTTGTGAACAATTTCTTTTTTGTTACACCGAGTGACTATATCGTCCCGGAAACTATCGGTATCATATAGAAACAATGAAGAAAATTGTAAAACAACTGATACAAATTCTACAATACCTTCTGTATCCAGGAAAAAAAACAATAATAAGTTAATCCATTGTTGCTATGCGGTGCGATACCTCCCGAAGCGTAAAAATCAGTAGCTTTAACCAAAACAAACAATTGTCTCTAACTTTGAAAATATTAATCTTTCGACCTTTGTTTATTAAGACTTCTTTTTCATCATTTAGCAAGTACTATCTACCCTACAAGTTACGAACCCTTTTGCTGTGTTAACCTGTATTTTCTGGCGATTTATACTATGTATGTAGATACTATTGTATATACACAGTGAATATCAGTAATTTTCTCACGATTCGTATATGTATATTTAATGAACAGAATAATGTCTATGTTAACGAATATGAATTTGCATTGGATTCTTGGAAATTCACTTTCGAAATACTGTTTGTCTATTATTTATTATTTCTCCTTCTGATAAACATTATCAATATCAAATCTTTATCCATCTATATCAAATTTGTAAAAACCAGATAATACCATTATGTACAAACAATACCAAATAATCACCTCAAGTGCCAATATAATTGGTAATACAAGTGGTAAACACATCAAATCAAATTGAGGTAAACAGATAATACCATATCATTATCAATGTCAATAAACATAAATGTATATGGACATACTTCCTAACAAAATGACATATCCGAGTCATGTACAGTTATACGAATTTTTATATTTGACTTTCTTCAAAATGAAGTTACATACAAAAAAATGTTATCATTTTTACAATAATTAATTCAAGCCTAGAAAATTAAAAACAAAGGGAAGTGATGACTATTTAGATGGGACAGAGACACAAACAGTTATCAGCCAATAACTGGGCTTAGTACGCCAATGTTTTAGTTATTTTTACTGACTCAGGTCATTCATTGGTTACGCTGCCGAGGAAAGGGAGGTACGTTCATTCGCTGTTTACAAGTTTTTATTGCTTTTCTGCCACTTGTATGAGATTCGAGTAACATTCCCTTAGTTTGGTGGTAATCGTCAACGAGTACACATCTGTGCAATAGGCGCAATATATCCTTCGAATTTTTTGTATAATATTAATTTGAATTAATTTATTATAGTGAGGTTTAATTTAGTTTAAGTCAATCTATTCGGTGTTTATTCTGTGTGTGTGCTGTGATCTCCCTTGTGGTTTTAAACGACTAACAAGGTTTAATGTCGTACAACGAGATTCGTGTGTGGTTTTTTATGAAGTATCGCAGGAAGATAGTCCACGTATGAGTGCAGGTATTACGCATAATTTTTTCTGGCTACGAGGTAAAAGGTTATTTTATTGTAGAGGTGTACCTAATGTAAACGTGTATACCCAGATTGTTTCGTTTCACGCCTTTCTGGCCCGAATTTTTAACTATTAATAATTAAAAAACGAAACACCCAACACAATTTCATCATTCTTTATTTTCGTTTTATTTTCACATGTAGTGTCATCCTTTAGAATCTCTAGCATCTATTATCGAATACTCTGTATAGTTACACCATGGTTATGGTGTAACTATACCATGGGTATGGTAACATGTTTATAGTGAGCAATTAATACAACTGTGTGATCGTTTCTTTCACTGCCAATATAACTCTTTTTTTTTATTATTAATTCATAATGGTCATATCTATTAATCAGTTATTAGTGACCACCAAAAAGTATTGTATATAACTCTGTTTACTACCATTAGCTAAACTTTACCTAGACTGACCTGTTGTCAACTGTCTGGACATCTACAAACCTCGATTATGGATAGGGTTCAATGTATTATATAATTTTTATGATTGTTTCATTTCCATAACTTGTTATTTCACTGTTCATCGCGACAAACGTTTCGCTGTACCGTACCCTTCTTTTTGCTCTGCCTGTAATTCGACGCTGCATTCGTGCTTCTCGAATGTTTGATACCGAAACCCCGTCCCTATGCTCGACCCTTTCGTTCTTCGTTTTTGTGCTTTATCTGATCTCGTATTCCCAGGGGAGTTGTTGTCGACCAACGTCTCCACTACCTGTATGACGGTCATATATCCGCGAACACAAACGTGTAATGAAGTATACACCACCGGTCGTAGTTATTGTCCCGTTCGCAAGGGTATTATTCAGCCCCCCCTGTCCACTCGAGCGGACACAACTTCACTTTCTGAGAGTCAAATCATCCGTTTCAGTTATATTTTTACAAAAATATCAAAAATTCTTCGTTATACATTTCCAGAATTACAGAATAATTTTTCAATACTTTATGATTGTTGGTTAATAATCTTAGCTGTCTCCGCCTAAAAATCAATAAACCATCTTATAAATAAAATTCTAACTGTGAAAGAAATTCCATTAAATTTTATACAATATTCGCCTAACGAAATTTTAATTTACAACACCATTATAAGTTTACTGTTAGATCCATTTACAGGATAGACCAGTAATGGTTCTTGTTTACTGAAATGTCTAGAGTTGTTTGTAAATCACAAGTATGCTGTTCATACGCTCTGTATTGTTTGAAAAGTAGGTTCAACGGAGTATTAGAACGGATTACTCTCCTTGTACGGAGTATTCCACCCATTGTACTATTTGATGAGGTACATTCTCATCGTGTTCGTTTAATGCAGTCATCAGAGGAGACCAACATCGCGGTTGGGTCGAGGTTACCTTTGAGTTGAATCTTACCTAGATCTGACAATAGATTGAGAGGTCAGAAGGTAATCAACTGCTTTCTTCTACTGCACCTATAGCCTAGTTAATAATATCCGAACGTCAAGGCACAATACCATCGATCTTACTTTGCTGACTACTTTTTTAATTTCCAAACAGATGAAAAGAGGAGTTTTTCTTAAATGGTAGAGATGTTTTTTAAGAGGTAAAAAGGAGATTTTTAGTCAGATGAATATCGATCGAGGGAAATAAATTGAAAGCTAAAAATCGGGCTTACAAACATTTTATTATAAAAAACAAATTATTACTATTAAACCACAATATCTGTTGGTACCTACACAATAACGATATACAAGTATCATGTGTTCCCATAGGTTTCTCTTCTTCAGACCACATCATGTCGTAATATATTTCTTCTTTTTTTTTTTTCAATTTTTCACTGAAATTAATCAGAAAAATTAACATTTGGCTTTTACGAAAGCATTGTTTCTCTTACTATTGGTACACAAAGGAAATCAGACACGACCCCTTCTTATACAATTTTCTCGACAGGTGTCTGACCTTCCCACTTCAAAATTCATACTTACAAAAAAAGTTTCCATTCAGTTGTTGAAATTTAATTTTCTGTTACCCAATAAGATGAAAACGCAATCTTTAATTTAGACAACAATAAGCTGAGCTGTTCCACCACATACTAGTTCGATAAAGGAGTTAAAACTGTCCGAAAATAAACAATAGAACGACAAAGGACTAAGACGTTTATCCCCGAAAACCAATTCTGCGTGAAATAACACCATTTTATGGCCACATGGCCACATACCAGACTGCAATGAATTCACGATCGTCGGCAGGTGAAATAAAGAAGAGAAAAAAAAAAGACAAAGAGAACAACGTATTGAATCCCAACGGACGTAAAGGGAATGGAAAACTGAGGAACGATCGAAGCCCCGCGGTGTATTGTTGTTCCCTCGAATCTTCGTTCCGTGGTACGGATCCCCGGTTGTTGATCGAATAAATCCGTTTCCCGTCATATGGCAGCGCCGTGGTGCGGTATCCTCTAACCTATCCTGTAGGTCATCGTTGCCTCGATTCTTGCCGCCGTATTGCCTCTTATTTCATTTCCCATCCCCCTCCTCTTAGTCGCAAACCGGCCGAGGATCGGTCGTTCCAGTTTTCGTTTCGTCGCGGCCTGATTTTCATTTGTCAATCTCGGTTTTTTTTGCAATTCAAAGCTGGGCCTGGCCAAACGACGACATGCAATAACTTACGGTTTCCGGTAGCCAGCCAACCGATTGACCTTTATTCGGATCTATTTTCAATCTTGGTGGCTCTCCAGGGCCGGTTGTCTGACCGGAGCAACATCCTCCTTTCCGGGCTGTATTTACCATTGGGGCTATCTGATCGGGAAAGTTGATACAGAAACAGTATTAGGTCGAACGTACGTATGTATGGATCCGAATAGCAGATCGTCGGTTGTTCCCGTTGTGCATACCGAAAGTAATATCCGTTGGAGTCGCGATTCCAACTTCCAAGGGGATACGAAAACTGATGGACGCGATCGGTGGTACTGTTTGGTGTCTTCGGTGCATTCTTCGATTGTTTGTTATCGATCCCCGTAAAAGAATTGGCCTGTGAAGATCGAACAACGCATTTTTCGAACACGTTCCTTTTGTACATCCACTTTATCTTTCAGCTCGGAATATTTGTTCTCGGAGAGGTTTTGTTTATAGAGGACCGAATACATTTGGGATCGTTGGATATAAGGTCTCCGGGTTCTGCGAAAATTGTCTGAGCGATACGCGTCTCGAATGTTGACGAATGAATGCTCTGGGATCTATGTTACATACACTTCTGGACAAAAGTTTGGAATGAAGATTGTGATTAGGGAAAAATAGTGATTTCCATGGTAAATAAACGAATTTCAAAGAAATCTGAGTAATTTGCGTTTGTTAATGTACTTTAAAAATTAGAGGCGTCAGTGACCATCGTTGATAGTAGGATTGGAATTAGTAAAACATTTCTCGATACGATTTTAGTTCCCGTCAGGCGATATCGTGCACCCCCGCCGTCTCGTGCGGTCGCCCTTCTACATATACATATAATAATTCCCATTATAATATTATTATACATAGTAAAACCCAATTTTTCTTACCTTTGATCAATGAATCCTCTTGAAATATTTGAAAGAATTTAGAGTTTTGTAAGTTTCTATTGTATTTGTAACACATGGTATTAATATCTTATTTCATAATTTTAAATATCTCAACCATATGGCAACAGTGGGAACGAAATAATTAAGGTACGCTACAATATTATTAAAAAGCAATGTAGGATTACATAAACGTGTAAATACTCGTATATATCATAAAAGTAACATTACAAAGGGACACAATGATTCCAATCGTAAACGGACAATAGCAATAAAGCAATAGGTGTTGTGTCTCCGTTCATTATCTCAGCCCCTGTAAGAATGTTTCACACACCATAGAAAACAACACCGTCACGACACGACCATTCAATAACCACGGTTATACACGTTCATCCAAGTTGTCTCTCGTACAATGCAACACTGTTATTATTCCCAGCTGCGGCATTTCGATCCTTTTCTATCCGTCAGTTCCGTCTTGCTCTCGGTCTCATACACCTCCAGCTAGACCGCCAAGAGAGAATAGGTAAAGCATCGTGCGACAGAAGGTTACACGCGCTCTATTGTTCAGGCGTATCGACGCACGTCAATGGAGTCGTCCTCCTAATATTTTTCTCCCATTTCCTTGCTCGAACGTCGAGAATCCTATGGAATATTCGTTTGAAGTTAACTAGTTTCCATTGTTCCAATTCGAGACTCAAAGGAGCCTGTGTAAGCGCTCACCCCCCCACCAACCCCTCATCGTCCTCTTTCTGCTCGTGTGTGTCTCTTTCGCTTCCCTTCCCTCTCTTGTTTTGACTTGTACCCGTAGTTCTCTCGGGGGAGTTGTCGGGTCGAATACTGGTTAACCCACCCTCGCAACACCCCCTTTCATCCCCCCCTCTCCTCTTCCCCTTGAGCGTATACGTACGATGAATCGCGCGACGAAGATTCTTCATACCGTCGTGGCGGGTTTCCAAAGATACGACCGGAGAATATTGCCTTCTTCCGTGGCGCGTCGAACGACACAACTATTCCGATGTCTAATTTCGTCCTTTGAGACCGACCACGATTTCATATCGGGGGTCGAGTGGATGGAATGGATACACATCTAGACGTGTGTATCCACGGCTGCTGTTGAGGACGAGAAATCTATTAATGGTATCGTAAATAATTTATATCTTTGTTTGTATTACTTTGTATGTACTTGTGGTAATGAAAAGTTGTAACACTTGACTGGGCACGTAGGGTTTAGTAGACCATAGACAGATTTAAGCGTTCGTAATATTATTATTTCAATCGTGCGTATTTTGTGCTTTTTTACAGCTGTGATTCTGAGAGATGACTCAAATTTTTATTAATTAGCACGTATTGTAGTATGTTCTCTTTTGTATTCGGAATTTAAGGATAAAAGTAATATGTTAAGGTTTTTTTTTTTATATATAAAGCATGACTTTGTAATAATAATTACGTAGATTGTAGACGTTTTTTCATTTAGAATCGGACAAACTCCGCGTGGCCGACCATGCGATTCTAAGGCAAATGACCAGTCGAAGGTTAATTTAGAGTATTTTTTGTTAAAATGGCGAAAATTGTGGTGTTGGTGATGTAATGTAGGAGTGTAGTGCCATTGAAGGTGTTGCAACGTGAGGTCGTCATTAGTTTTACTGACAATGTATTGTATATCTTTTTGTTTTTGACACAGTAGCATTTTCATTGTTTCCAGTTGATTGTAGTCTGTTATTTTCTGTTGCCATAAAATACGAAGTTAATTGAATAATTTATACTGTTTCATTTAATTTATATTTTGCATATAACTTGTATTTCTGAGGATTCGTCACTGCAAACAGGAGTTAATTAAAAGTTGCTTAATTGAATGAATCGTTTTACTCGGTAAAGAAAAAACAGAAATCTGTGTTGAACTTTATGAAAGTTTTTGTCTTGTATTTTATTCAGTTGCGTTCACTGCGAATGCATAAAAGTTCCTGGGCAGTTGTAAATATCTTTCATTTTTCTCTTTTAAGATCATTTCTGTTACAAAGAGCTGTAAACTTTTCTTATTATAAATTTTTTATTATTAACAAATTTAAGAGTTTTTATCACCGGTATAATTATTGGTTGTTGACTTATGGTTGTGATGTGATGGTAAAGAAAAAGAAGATAAACCTAAACTAATTAAGATAATTTAAGGCAATTACAATTTTATAATTACTTTATCATCGTTTTCACGAAGAATTCATTATGATGTCTACTTATTGATCGGTAGTATACTGCTTCTGTCAAAAAGCATTTAATCAAACCAGTTAACATGAGCCCTGCAGCAATTATTTACTCTTGTATTTACTAACAATGAAAAATACTGGTCTATTGTAATTATAAACCTCTTTGCAAAAGACAGACGTTTGATTTGTATCACATACACTACTCGAAAGAATTAAGGGATCGCTAATGTGGACAAAGATGTAACGTTAACTTTTTAATGACATTTAGCAGTGATAAAACTTGGAATTCTGAAGCCCACGATATTTGTTTCAGCCGCATAGGGCCATTAGTTCATGAAATATTTAATGTTCAGTGCAGAGAAACCTTCGAAGACTCATCTAGAATTTACTGTATTAAACTTAAATGTGCCCATGTAACAAATAATTTTTTGAGAATTCTTCACACCATGAAAATGGTCCTAATTAAAATTTTTCTAGTTTGTGGGTTCTAAGACCCCCCTCCCCCCTGGGAAGTTCAAGGGTTAATAGGTTAATAGGTTAATAACGTACAGCTACAACGACAGAAGTTTTATTTATCAATCAGGTGCCAATGAGGAATCTTCCTACATCCAAATCACCGTTCTCGACATTATCCGTCGCGTGCAAAATGAAAAAATTTCATACCGTCCGTGTTTCACCTCTTCGGTCTCGTACCATCGATTTCACGAAGCTCCACCGGCGCCACATTTACCACCGTGACATTATTCACGACGTCTCGCACGCCAACGTTTTTAATAATTTTATCAAGCATTTCCCGTAACCTCGCGTAACACGAATTTTCCACGACCACCCCTCCTGGTTCACTTTCATCCGTCGTGTACGCGCATTTCCCATGCATCTTGGAACCACCCCCTTCGTGCATTCCCGGGGGAATTATCGTGCGAACCCCACACCTTTTTCTCGTTCCCGTGAAATGTACATACGGTGGGTATAACCCTCCCTTAGCGGTTGTTCCTCCACTCACTCACCCCCTACCCCCCTCACGGTTCATTGTATACAGCGCACTCACCACCGCCTTTCCTGCTTTTTCCCCCTTGGCAAAAATTTTACTTTATTTAATTCTGCATTAAAAACTCCATCAAACATTCGTGAGTAACCGACATTTTATTTCTCGACCAGTGGGTTTTTCTTTTTTCGGCCCCGCAGTTTCTCCTTGATTCCCTTAAACCTTTAACACTAGAACTACCAAACCCATCAAACTGACAGATTACAGATTTACTATTTTACCATTACTGGAACTATAACGGTGCTTTTGAAGGAATTTATGTTTGCTTTTCATTTACTACAGATTTTATTTTATGGCATATTATGTTAAATTGCCTTATACATATATTCTGTATATTCTTGTATTATACAATTTAATTTAGTATACATTCAATGCTGGTAGTTTGCATCTGTGCAATACTCATTTTGAAAGCGAGTCAAAATTTTGTCGTCGCTTGATATCTAATTTTTGCCAGCAAAGGTCCGATGTTTCACTGATGTGAAATAGATCTTCACATTTTTAGCTGAGAAATTCAAGTATTTCCTCCAAAAATAACAAAAAAAATGAGTCTGATACAACATATTATATCAGTCTCTTAATTTTGAAATAACGATTTAAGGGTTTGGGCGGTGAAGGGATAATCTTAACCCTTGTATCCCCACGGGAACATTACCCTGTTATCTTCCTTCTGGTGTAAATAGACGCAGATAACGTAATGCCCGTCGATGTTTTCTTTTTATTTATACCAAAAGAACTTTCAATGAGAGATCTGCAGCTTTACACAAGTTTTGCATAATCAGTTCATCAATAATATCTCATCATGGAAATTACATTTTTTTAAGAAAAGAAGACCAATTTATTTTTCAATATCAACGACTAATATGCCGTCGTACCAAGGGTCGATAGATCTTTCGTAAGTCATAGAATTGTCAGTAGATCGTTACCTTGAGAGCTTATAATTATCGCATATTCTTTTCATTTCAAGTAAGTTAACAAAATGTTAACAAAAAGCTACTTTGAACTGCATAATCACATTTGTTGTTATTCTTTGTTCGATATGCTTTCTTTATTTGGCGTGGTCGACAGCATCACGGTGTCGTTCTAGGGTTAATGATACAAAGTAAAATGCGAATTATTATGCTGTTTTTTTATAGTCAGGGATGCGCGATGTTTGGTGAACTTTGCTCGGCTGTGTTTCGTTGTACTTTTTTTTTAACCCTCCGTAAACCTCCCTGGGTGTTTTATGACACAAGCGATATTTCTCGCTCAAACATCTCCGAAACGAAGGGATCCATATTAAAAAAAAACCTTTGGACTTTACCTTTTACAGTTTGAATTTAAAAAACTATTGGGTCGTATAGTATAGTTCCTGGGAAGTATCACTGGTTTTCTTTAGATTTTTTGCAAGTCTGTACGATAAAAAGAATAGATCTAGACGTAAAAGGTCCCAGGGGGGTGACGAAATCAGTCAAAATAACGGGCGCTACGGAAGGTTAATTAATTGCTGATATTTAACATCGCGACGACTGTTAATAGAAAATGATGATTATTTACGTGTCAAACTAAGTCAACTAGTGGATGTATGAAATACAACAAAAACAATAATAAAATTCCTCCTACAGGAATAAAATTACAGTTTTACATCCCCTTTTTTGCAGATTCGTTTAAAAATTGTTATTCCGCCCAAGGGTCCAGAGTCCGTTAATAATTACCTTCATTCTCATACATGGTAAATTTAATATTTTCACTTGGCCTTCAGTGCATTAAAATTCTTCGTCGAGGAAGAAAATTTCTGTTTTGCGCCTTTTTTTTTTTTGCAAACCAGTCCAAAAAGAACGCTGTTTTGCATAAAGATCTAATGTCCGTTAATAATTTCCTTCTTTTCGGTATGTACGCGTTAAACAAAATTCCGCACGGGAACATTGCCAGAATACCAAGGCAATTCGGGGTACGTGTGTTTCTCCTCTGTATTCCACCTTTCCAGTCCTCGTGTTCCGCTGTCATTACCTCTTCATCAAGTCCTCGCGGCTCTCGCGTATTCCCCGAAGGATGTTGCCGCGCGTGTGCTGTATTGTGCCCTTACTGCGATCATAAAGCACGTATAAAGAGAAGCTTTCCCTGTTATCGCAGTCTTTATGTATCCGGTTGTGCGCGTGTCGTACCTTCTCAATTTTTCGTCGACAGCCCGTACCCTCAATATTCGCATTGTGAACACTTGCATCGACTGGTAATTGTATCTTGATTCTCTCGTCGGCCGCTTTTGATTTGTTTCCCGCGTGTTTTACGTCGCTCGTATTTTCCTTTGATATCGCGTGCAACGCTCTTACAGGTCCCGATACCGCCTCCCCTCGCCCCTTTTCCACCCAGCGATGCTGCATTCGAACCGAGATTTCCTTTTACGACTTTTTGAAACGCTTTTGATAAGAGCTGTATACACGTGTAATCTTCCGAAGCTTTCAAACTCAACCCAATTGTAGATCTTTTTTAATAAAAGGTACGTTCAATGCATGTGAATCGACGAATTTTATATTCTATGGTGCTTTCTCGAGGAAACATTATGAACATAAACCGCTCGTTCTTTTTTTTTTTTTTTTTTTTTTTTTAATTGTTTCCATTTTTATTATACAGAGCGTTTGGTTACTGGTTTTGGAAACTTTAAAGGGCGATTCTATGTTTTGAAATAAAAGCGGTAATCAAGAATGATGAAATTGTATTGAAGGCTTTGCTTTCGAGTTGTCAACAATTGAAAATTAGGGTCAGAAATGCCTCCTGCTGTTCTCTGTCGCTCGACCGCCTTGTCATCACTTCTCCCTAAGATGTTATTCTTGCTAGCGAGCGCCATTTTTTTTTTTTACTTTTTGGTTCATTGGGTGGTATTCGAGTAACCTTTCCTCAGTTCGGTGGCAGTCGTCAACGGGAACACACCTAGTCATCGCGAAATAGTCCTCCAACAAGATCGGTTTCTTTTATAGTATTAATTTAATTACTTATAGTTAGTTTTAACGTGGTTAAAGTTATTTCATTTAGTGTTCATTCTCTGTGAGTATGCGGTGGCCTCTTTTTTGGATTCGAACAAGTAACCAGGTTTAATGTCGTGCAACGATTCGTGTCGGTTTTTTTTTTTTTTTTTTGCGAAGTGTCGCGAGAAACTTGAGGCTCGAGTGCAGTTGTTACACATCACTTTTTAAGCTACCAGGTAAAGGTGTATTTGTTTCATTCAGCGCTTACCGCTTATATCTAAATTGCCTGAATTCCAACATTTCCAACACGAATTTTTTATCGTTAATAACGTAAAAACGAAGTCTTTAGCACAATTTTCATCGTTCTTAATTTTCGTTTCATTTTGTTAGGTATTAATTACCCCTTAACACGTTGGCTGCCATGTGACACGCCGACGAGTCACACCCCGTCTTATAATATTTTTTCTTTTTTTTTATTATTTATTTCTTTTTATTTTTTTTTTTTATTCAGTCGTTCCCAACCTTTTCTAAAGTGCGGAACCCTATTGTGAGTAAAATTTTTTGGCGGACCACTTACCTAAATTAAAATGAAATAAGTTCGTTGTCTATTATATAGTTTATATTATATCGTTTATTAATACTATTACTAAAATAAATCTGAAGCATCTTTCACACACGGACAGTAATTTTACGTAGGATAATAATGTCAATACCTTGCAATTTATCCAATTACCGTGCAACACTTTCGAAATGCTTACGGTACACTAATGCTCCGTGGAACACAGGTTGGGAACCTAACCGTAGGATTGTTAACAACTACGATTGCATTCAAATTACATTGATACGAAAGTTACAATATAAAATAAATTATTTTCACGACTAAGATTTTTCACTAATATCAAATGATAAATTGAATAATGAAGATGAACTTTTGTTGCCACATTTGTTGTTTAATATGTTGTCACATGGGGAAAAAAAGTAAAAATCGCGTTTGGCAGTCAACGTATTAAAGTTTCTGGTACCAGTAGCCGAATACCCTGTATTGGCCACTACTTATCGTACATTAACACTGTAACTACTCATGCAACTGGCCGTCCAAACGCAAAACATAGGCCAATAAGCAATACTAATGATGGTAATAAATAGATAATCCTAATAACAAACAATAAATAATTTTCTCGTCACTATCAACACTATTTAAATCATTATCCATTTCACTATACGGGAATGTGTCTTCTACGTCGTCTATTGACGATAGCCGTAGTTACAGGGTTAATAAGAAGAATAAAAACTGACTTGAGTTATTCAAAATAATCACGATAAAGTAAAGTTTCACGGTGAAAAATGAAGAAAACGAATGTGTAATCTGGATAATAAGTTTCCAATAACAAAAACAGAGAAAGAAAGAAAACTTTCTGTTTGATATTCGAGTTGTTACATTCTGACAGAAGAATCCTGGCATTTAACGGAATATACGTTACAAGCTTTCAACAGAAAATAATATGACATGTTTATTGCCTCGGGATGGAATTTTTTTCAGTTTCCTTTTGGGTAGAAATTCGATATGACATGTTTATTGCCTCGGGATGGAATTTTTTTCAGTTTCCTTTTGGGTAGAAATTCGATATCGTACATTTTTATGAGCGAAACGCATTAGCCTTTGTTACTACACGTTATACATGTATGTATGTTTGAAAATTCGGTGCGTGTGTGTGTGTGTGTGCACGGCGGCCGAACGGTTAATTTACAGAAGGCTGATTATATTCGGCGGAGTGGACGCGGGTAGAAGAGACCCAACCAGAAGTTTAACCAAATATTGGGCTTACGCTTAAAAGCAATGTAGATGTACAGAAAAACTTAGCGGCGCCATAGAGGTATATAACTGAATTCCTCTGGCTCGCTATCTAGCCCGTGTATGTATTCGTCGGAAAGCCCAGCCTTTTGCAACGGAATCCAGTTAACCGAATCGTGTGCACGAAATTTTTCTCGAGGAATAAATTAGCCGCGTTTGTCCTTTCGAATCTCACGCGGAATCCGAGGAACATTTGAATTTCAAAACGTTTCGTACTGCTAACATTGGTAAATAATAATAAATATGCAGGGTGTCTCACCCAATTTTGACATCTTGATTTTCTCGCTATTGTTACTCGTAGCAAAAATTGTTTCAGCGTAGGCTTGAATGGTATCGAGTGGAGCATATTCTGATGTTATTAGTTTATATAACATCATAACTGCTCGGGGTTTTTCGTTAATATCTCATCAACAAAGCCTCGGCTAACATTTTTGCTAAGGAAAATCTTGACCAACCGAGACCTACAACACGTTTGTTACTCCCTGTATATTACGAAGGCGTTCATGAATGTCCATTGACGTACTACCATACGTCAAGAATTTGCACGGTACTCTAAATTCGACGTAGCGCGTGTAGGATACATTTGCAGTGCATTTGCAAATAAAAAACAGAACGCATACCAATGAAACAGGTGACGTTGGTGTCTCTAATATTAAGCTTCATATCCTAGCTATTCATATTTTTCCAAGTACTTTTGGACCTTACTACGTGTCTAAATTATTACTAAATTTCGATTCTGCACTACTGTGGCTTCGGTTTGATCGCGTTTTCGAATCTTGTCAGATCCTCTTGACGAGACGAAGAACCGCGGCGACTTCTCCGGTTTGCATACCATCTCTACACGGCTTATTGTCGGAACGCATCTACGCACGACACGGTCGGGTCAGTATGCCCGCAGCCGGTGTCGAGTTTCGACAGTGCTCACACATACACGACATTTGCTGTAGGTGCATAGGCACGACTAGTGTACCTCCCTATGCAATTCCATGCAGGTTATGTGGCTAATGCGAAATGGCAAGTGGCAGGGCTGCGCCGAAACTACGCCCGCGGGCGCTCTCGCGTAATTATAATCAGGCGGACGGGCGGCCCGTCACGGCTGGGAATTATTGATCTAAATCGAGCTTAACTTTTATCAGTATCTGGCAACCGGACAGACCTGATTGCCACCCCGAATTCAAACCCGATGGCGAAATCGCGGTGACGGGGATTCTCATGGAAATTGATCGAGAATTTTCATAATTCGACTCGGCTCGTTCTGGTGGATTGTCCCCGTTTTACTGTGGAATTGTGGACTTTCTGGATTTTTTGGGGCGTTTTATGCGGCGTGGGAAAGGTACTTGAAGAGTATAGTTTCGGACAGTTGTCGAACAGGTATGCAATAAATGTATCCAAGGAATTTACGAAATTGAGCCGTTTGTTTGCCACAGTGATTAACCCTTTAACGCAAAGACCCTTAAATCGTTAATTAAAAATTATGAGAATGACATACAGGGTGTTCCTCTTAAAATGAGCCACCTTTCTTGATCTTGTCTATCTTTGATCATACGAGAAATATATTTTACGTAATTTAAATGGTTTCAAGAGACAAATCAGGTGGTGGTAGATTTTCGGCCCAAGCGAAACAATGATATTTTATTTTGCAATAAAGTGGTTTCGCAATTGTCTCCATTTTTTATAATTTCCCGTTTTCAATTTTCCTCGAGACGAGAAACTTCCATCGTGCCAAGAACTTGTCTCACTCGGCGCGCGACCGAGTAATCGCGTTTCGCGGCTGTATAAACGCTCCAAAAACAATTTAATGAGTGGCTGCGACTAAATCGCGCGTTCGGAAACTTTGTCGACACAGCTCCCTCTCTCTCTCTCTCTCTCTCTTTGACTTCAAAATAAACAACCGGGCCCCCGTTCATTAGCATATTGTGAAAATTTCTTGAGAACCTTGAGGACCCGCATTTACACAGTATGCAGAATGATTCGTAGCGTGTCCTCAACCTGTGATCTATAAAAAAACAAGTGCTTCATGGAAATTTGCAGTATTACAGTGGTAAACGATTGAAAAATGTACAGTAGAAAATGAATAGACTGCAGTTCTTTATGCAAATTCATAGGTTTATTCAACTGAAAATAAATTCGATATTTGTTTTCTTCGTTAAAGGTGTTATTAGGTCCGAAACAAAGTAAAATTTATTGTAATCTTCGCTGAAATCTTTATTATATTATGTTTTGCATATTCAGATTTGCGATAGACGCATAAAATTCACATTATAGTAATGGTGAGTGCTCTGTGTTATCGAAGTAATTCTAAACTATTAAACAATGTTGCAAGAATACTTCGAGTCGTTTATTTGCAAGAATACTTTCAGTCGTTTATGTTTATAAATGTGCACTGCATGTTCTTCTGTGTCAGGTGAAAACTTCTTGCGTATTAATTTATTGTGTGAAGCTGGTTTAAAGTAATGAAATCCATGACTGCCATCCAAGAAACAGTTCGTAGAGTCACTTTGTCCCATCTTTTTGAGCCACCCTGTACAATTACTATATAATTTTCGCTGTGTGATATCTTCTAGAATGAAACGTCAGTATAGTGATTTCCCTCTAAACGATGTTTTGGGACAACATGCCATTATAGTTCCTTTTTTATTTTTCTCGCGGTGAAAACCGTGCACTGTAATTGCAAAAGTTGGAAGCAGTCTTATTTTTTATTTAAACAAATTATCCTTTGTTAATTTATTGAAAGCAATCGCTTGTAAAATGTTTCTTGCATATTTTAACCGGTCTGCAGAAAAAATCGTACTGCCCAAAGGGTTAACAGCCGATTTCTAATCGTCGAACGATTCAAAAGTAAATGTCCGTATACACTCTCACAGTGAACCTGTCAGGGTACACAAGTGTACTCTCCGGCTGGTGGTATCCCCACTGTCTGTACGCCACTTTGCGTCACGCGCGTAGCCGCGCCGCCGGGAACGAACCAAAAGACAGAGATTGACAGACTATTTTCCAGCCTTGTTACCACGCCGCGGGAACTTTCTCCGGCGCGCTCGAGCGTCATTATAATCCAGACGTTTCGGCGAATGGCCGTGGCTGGAATATATCGACCGTCTCGCAGCCCCGAGCACCACCCAGCAACTTAATCAACTCCGGGGCTCTTCCTCTTTTCATCGTTGAATAAAGTTACTCTTTGTCGTGTAATAAGTAGATTCAAGCCGGGCCAGACTCATCCCCCACGGCGAAGGTAACCATCATCCCCCTTCTCCCCAGTGTGCACGGAGGTTTTTAAATGATTTTATTATCCCACCCCCCTTCGTAATTGGCCCGATATGATTTCCCTACCGTGGAGGGATTTTTTTTTTTTTATTACCGTTATCGTGGTATTTCACCGTGTTCCTGAAAAGAGGTACCCCGTCGATTGTCCCCCACCCCATCGTTCCCTCGAATCGAGAACGTTTAGATTCGCTGAGATTTGCTGCGTCAGTGTTCATTTTCCGTTGAGACGTAATTAGTCATGCGTTTTCCGGAGAAGGTATTCTTTCAACCGATAAAGGGGGTGGCGGGAAAAGGGTAATTACTTATCACCGCGGTGAGTTAATTAATAGCCAGAAGCGAGAATCCTACGGAAATGGTGGTAATTGAGACTAATGTTTTTCGACCATTTTTTAGACGATTTAATTACTAGTGGTTTAATTATTTAGTGAATTCATTGCGGGTGCAGTGTTTTGTGGATAAACCAAGTTTTAATTAATCCTGTGTTTCCTGTCCAAGTGCAGTGTTTCGTGGATAACCGACATTTAATCCTGTTCTCGTCAAGCAATTTCCAAAAAATTTAATACCTCATAAACGTGGACAGTATGTTTATCATTCATAAATTTTATTAAAACAACAAACGAGAAATGTGTTTCGAAGCTGCGATCGTGTCCATCGACAGGAAACACACAAAGGACTTTTTGCAACAATCGCCAGGTGAGAGTGAATTGCGAATTCATTTCGAACCCCGGCTGTGTCGCTCCAATTAGTGGTGAAATAATGAACGCTGTTTGCACAGTGATTTCACCGCGTATCGATTGACGTCGGAGAAAACGTCGGTGTTGCAGATGCTCCCAGGGTTGTGTGTCGCCACGGGAAGAGCAACGCAAACATTGTGTATCGCGGTACCCGGCGAATAACCCCGGCGTGGCGCAAGGGTTAATTCACGGCTTGCTCTTGAATGTTAGACAGAAAGGCGCGGGGGGAAAACTTTGCGGCTGGTTAGTAGACCGTGCATGATTCTAAACAGACATTTGCTCGAGCAAGTCGTGCGCGAAATATCGATCGCCATTACCCATGGACTTAATGAACACTGCCCCCCGGTGCCATGTTACACCTTAACCGACGAATAGAAAGACTCTACCCCCCTGATGATAAATAGATAAACATCGTACTGGGATCTGTATCGAAATGTCGTTCGAGGGTTTTGTGTATCGTGATGGGTTCACGGTAATAAGTCGAAAATATAAAATGTGAGCTTTTCATGGAAGGCAGACTGATAGGGTAAATTCAGTATTACACCTTAACCGACGAATAGAGAGACTCTGCCCCCCTGAAAATTGTTATTTGTGGGGAATTTTTTCTTCGGTGAACAAAACGTTCAACATAAATGAAGAGTTGTCTATTTATTAATACATTTATTGAGGGTATAATCAAATTTTTTTGTAACTTTTAATAGTTTTATAAATATTTATATTAATATAAGTATGTATTATATAATATATATTTTTGGTTTATATACATATATATTGTATATTTTATATACAGGATGTTTCGTTTAACTGGAAACGGTGGAATATCTCACGAAGGATTAAAGTTATCAAAAAAATGTTCATACAAAAGTTGTGTGGTACAAAGGGAGACATTACGTGATATAAATAATTTTTCTATAAGTGTAGTAGTGGGGGAGATATCAAAGTCAAGTTAATTTTTTTAAATCGAACCCTGTATTTGTTTATTCATACTATGATATCGTTTCCCTTATAGTAAACACGATTCCAACGAATGAATTGATTCAATTGTATCGATAACGTATCAACTGAGTTATCACCTTTGGTCTGAACGCTAAACTGAATACAAAACTACAAAAATTGAGAGAAAAGGAGTTATTGAAAATTATGCACAAGTAGTTTAAAGAAATCAGTTATATGTGTACCCTGGACAGATATTCATTACAAATTATTGAAGTTCAAAAATTATTTCACATAAACATTTATTTCAAATAATCCAACATGTTACAAAGTACTTTGTATTACATGTATAGAATAGATATATTTTATTCGAAAATTTTACCTATAGAGAATATCGAATTTTAATATTCATCGAAGAACACGGGTTATCTAACAGGACTGTGCTAATGTCTGTGCATTATATACTGTTTCTACTGACTATAAGCACCAAACTATGCGTGTCAGATAAATTTTCGAAATTTAATTTCCCGAGAACGGAATCTTCCTTGAACATATTTCATTTTACATTTTTGACCCAATTTCGCACGAAGGTTCACCTTGCTTTCTCGAATGCACGACGATTTCGGGATAAACCCTATATGTTCGTGCCAGGTAATTACGGTATCGAGTATTCCGTCGATGACTCGATTCGCGGGCTGATACGATCAAGCAGATCGCCGAAGTTTGTCCAACCGCGAATAATCCACGGAAGCTGGGAGACGCTCCGGATAATTGCCACCGATACATTCTGTCATTAACGCCGAACTACCTTTAAAGCTAATATTAATTTGGAACCGGATGCGACGGGATCGCCGTGAATTCGATGAAGTCATTGGAAAGTTTGATACACCTTATTAGTTATAAACTCGTACACGATTGACCATTAGAAGAATCACATTTGTAATGACCGAATAGACAGCGACAATTGTGTTCGGGTAGACCCTTAGTCATCTGTCTTTATAAGGGTTTTGGAACGAATTAAATTTAAAACTAACGTTTGTTTATAACTGTTCATTGAAGAATAGTATATTAGAAGTCCGTACTAATGTATTGCTGCGTTATTTATTGAGTACCACTACGCAATATTGAAATGAAAATGTCTCTCAAATTAATTTTTATATGATAAAAACGGTATTTTATCCTAAGTGGCTTAATAGTTTTTTATAAGGAATGACTTGCTGCGTCGATTGGTGCAATAAGAAATATAAAATATTTCGAGAGGTAACATACAAATATTTTTAAAATATATTTTCCCTTATTTTTATGAGAAATGTGACTAAATTAAGTCATAAAAAAATTAGAACATTCTTGGACCATATTTCGTAAATTTATTGAACAGCGAAAGGGTCAATTTATCGATTTGCATACTTTCAATAAGATGTCCTTTTCACCAACGTGGTAGAAATAGAAACACGTTTACGTCTTCGGTGACTCTAGTGTCGAAGAAGAAGGGACGAACTTCCATTTCGCATCTCTTTCAATCTCGTTCTTCTGTCATTATTGTTGTAAAATTTGACCTTCAATCGTTTTTACAGCGAATTATCTTTCCCGATGCGATAATCCTCGTTGATGTTCTTTACGTGGCTACCGATTTAATTCTGAAGTAGCTTGTCGAAATTAATGAAACTGCCGTTCCACGGATAACCGTTCACCGATACGGGACGCCGTGGATTAGTGATTCAACGACGCACGATTTTAAACATAATTCACCGCGAGAAACGGTGTAGGACGATCCCGCGGTGTATCGACGTGTCGAGATATCGAGTCCCTCGGTGTAATTAACTCGGTGTTCTAGTTCATCAGCGTACGGGACTGAATAGACATCGAGCAGGAAATTCGATTGCGTGAATTCGTGTCTGAATCGTTATCGGAGCGTGGACGTCGTTTGTAACGAACAGAGGTCGGGGATGTCGTCAATATACATCTTCTACCTGTTTTGTATTCGTTTTATTGTCGCGTCTGTACAGGTACTCGACTTAATCGGTGTTTTTCTGTTCGACGGATAAATTTCTATCGGTCCATTCAGGAGGGTATTGAACTGTCTGGACCGTAGTACTTAACCCTGCTACGGCCCTCTCAGCCCCAGATATACATTCGAAATAATGACGAGGAAGGAGAAACAAATCAATGGCAATCTCCTTACACATTCCGAGAACTTGAGAACATTTCTGAAGAGACGAGATTAGGATTAGGTCGAAAAGGTGTGTGAAGTTGTAATAGAATATAGGAACGATGTGATTGGGTCGAAATAGACCCGAAGACTGTAGCAGAGTTAAATGGACAGAAGAAGGTATCAATCTTTGATTACCGTTAACTTTAATTAATTTGTTTCGAAATTGTATCATGTGAAAGTATAAGGGATTTGTTATGGTTCAGCATTTTTGTTAGGCTTTTTGTTTAAAGTGTGGATTTTTTAATTTACAACCTGATGCAGCCGCATAAAATTGAATAAGGTTCAATAATATTTAACAGCAGTGATATATAAAGTATTGCATGACAATACAAAATTTTAAACCAATTTTTATTTTGTCAAATTACTGATTTATTTATACAGGTTCTCGAATGTTAAAGCCACTAAAAAATAGTAATTTGAGTTAATTGTGATTGAAACTTCAGTTAATGTGCAATGAAAAGTAGAATAGGTCGTCTAAGATTAGACGATTAGGATAATACACTAATGGCCGGATACGTAGAACAGGTCATTCTTAATCAGACGAGTAGAATAGGCCACTTGTGATCAGACGAGGAGAATAGATACCCATGACCGGATGAGTAGAATAAGTTATTCATACGCAGCCAAGTAAAATATGCCATTCATGGTCGTGTAAATAGAATAGGTCATTCATGATCAGACCAGTAGAATAGGTCTGATGGAGGCATAAAGTCGACTATCTACGTTGTACATAGGTTTACTGTCGATCAAGCAGCATCTCGTTCAAACGCCAAAACTGCAGATCGCACTGCAATTACTTAATCATTTTCGATCGTACATATATTAACTAGACATACTAATCGGTAAAATCTATATTTTAAGTATAAAACCTAGGAACAAATCCTTCAGGAATTAGTTCTTCAACATCCTCCAGTGATTACATTTCTTACCTATTCATTCGTATTTTCCACTCATTTCGACCAAAATACTGCAATTTTACAATTACCAACGGATAATTCATCGACAGTGTGGTAAAAGAAATCGAGACGTTGCACTATAATCGAAATCATCTAATCAAGTAAAAGAACTAGAAATAGATGAAGTCATCACATACAAGTCTACCTATTTCGGTCAACTTACCTATATTAAATAGCGTAGGTAAACCTTTTCAGGTAAAGTAGGTGTATACTTAAAAAAATTCCATTAGTTGCAAGAAAAGTACCTTCTTCCACACAAGGTACCGATGACTTCACTCTCGCAGTTCCAGGTGAACAGACTCTCGATTTCTGTCGACCTAGATCAATCGTTTATCTCGTATAAGCCGTAATCGATTCGATCCTGTAAAGAACGATTACCTACCACAGAAAATCTCGAGCGAATCAATCCGTTGACCGTAATCAGTCGAATAACGAGCGATTAAGAAAACGTAACCACAGAAAGTTTCAACGGGCTGCGCGCCGCCCTTCGCGAGACCAGCCACGGAATAAACCGGGTCGGGTTAGCCGGGAAAGTTTGCGCGGGTCACTGGTCTGCGGTTGATCTCAAACAACATTTACTCAGAGGTTCCCCTGGAATATCAATTACAATTAGCCGGAGCGTGATGAATTCTCTATCGTCGCAGAAACTGTGCGCCTCGGTCGCGCAACAAACACACAGGGGCGAACCGTGGAGCTCCGGACACACGGATTAACGCTCGTGTATACTGGTTTGGGTCGATTTGACCCGACGGTAAACCATAATTTTTTATAGTATATTTTGTTACAGGATATTCCAGATTAATTTAATAACCAACAGTTTGTGTACGGTACAGTCTGCTTGCGAATAAACTTCTTAACTCGATGCCTGATTTAATCGAATTTACTATACTAAAGTGTTGATGTTGTTAGGTGGACCAATAGACAGTCCACTATTTCTTGACGAAATTAGTATTCATTTCTATGCAAGTGAGGGAAATGGGCTATTTAACCCTAGGAAGTCAGACATGTTTTGTAATGTCCGTACAACAGCGGTGTCTGGGTCTGTTTGGATCCCTGTATTTCCTAGTTTTTGAACATATTTTTGTATGCAATCACTCAAAAAAAAAAATTTTTAATTCATTTTCTAAGTTGATGTGTCATATGGAGCTGTTAAAAACTTGGGTCAATTAGACCACTGCTCTGCAAGAGTTCATTTATATTCGTAGTGATTTTACCGCAGGCCACACTATTTATACTCAAAGGAAGATCATGAAGGTATTTTCAATTTAAAATATGTCGTTATACGGTTAGAATAATCATCATTTTAGATTGTTTATTGATACGCCACCTGGCCATTTAATGTCCAGGTCAACGGTGTCGGGCTCTTGTTGTAACAGTATGAACTACATCACGTATATTATGTTCTTTAAACTCGTATTACCAATAAACTCATACATTGTTAATTCGGTGTTTACATGGGACAGTTCGATAATCGCTTTGGTACACCACAACCCTTTCATTCCCAAATTATTTGAAACTATCAAACAAACATTTTGTTGTGTTTTGGTGTATATTAGATGACATATAATTGATTCACAAAAACATTTTAACATTTTGAAACCGTGTAATGCCATTTTTCATTCGTTGCCACTTTTATTACAGTTATATATAATAATTATAATGTTATTATTCTTCGTAACAAAATCCAATTTTTCTTACCTTTGATCAATAAACCCTCTTAACATATTTGAAAGAAATTGCAGTTTCGTAAGTTTCTATTTTATCTGTAACAGTGCTCCACACTTGAATTTCATCAAATGAATGGGACAAAAGACCAATAGTCTTATTTTACCGAAAACCATTTAACACTAGAACCATTCCTGAAATTATACTAATTTACTTATACTGAATTATAATAATTTACTACAAATTTTATTTTATATGTATATTATTGTATTATACAATTTAGTTTAAAATACATTCAATGCTAGTAGTTCTAGTGTTAAATCTACATTCAAATTTGTGCCTTACCGTCCATACAAGATTCAAAGAAACTATTTATATACTCACAGATATGAACAAATACATGATACTAATATTTCAATTCACAATTTATAATACGTAGCCAAATAACAACAATGGGACCGAAAGTGTTAAATATAGAGTACACGAGAGTTAATCCGTGGACACCTAATGTTCGCGAACAATGAATACAAACGTATGTGCCAGAGAAACGAATATAAGTGATCCACGAGGAAACGATATCCCACAGCTTTGAGAAGTTCCGCGTCGAAAACTCTGCCCGATTCTCGTAAACGGCTCGCCGTGAACTATCGATCACGGTTTTTCCAGTGAAAACGGAATCCGGGTCCCGGGTTTTCAACGGCCTGGAGTCTAAATCTCCAACTGACCGATAAATAGACTACCGTCTAACGTGTACCGGACCCACCCGCCAGGTCTAACGGATTCGTTTCGCCCTACTTTTCCGCCCCCAGAGGCCAGGCGTTCTAACGTTAAATAGAGGACTCCAACGGGGTGCTCGGAGGTTTTTCAAATTCCCTTTTTGTCCGGCGGATTACTCGTTCCTCTCCCTCCCTTGGAACTTTCCTTGGTCCCGATCCCTCACCTCGCGGCTCAACGAACTGAAACCGGGGAATTTATTTGGAGCAAAAAGTTTCGAACTCGACTTGGAATTTCGTTCAGAAATGGATACTCATGTAAAGACTGAATTACGATGTATCGTGGGTTTTATGATGATTTTAATTGGACTAGTGATGACGATTTTGACACCGTATCAACGAAGCAATAGAGATGAGATGATTTACACCTGATAGGGGAAGTGAAAATACATAAAAATTTGTTGTATAATCGTTCTTTTTTAATAGAAACACTGATAATTTACTATGTTCATATCACTCAGGATCTGATGATACGAAAACAGAAGCTACTTTTCTGTATCTCTTTGGTGCTATGTTTTTGAAAGTTTAGTAAAGTATGAAAGTTTAGTAAAGATTAACATTATTTTAATTTGTCACACACAAATCCGTAATACTGCAGTGAATGAATATTATACATACACATATGTACATAAAAACGAGCGAATTAAGTTATTAATATACGTAAATGATTAAATATTGGTTTTTTTACAATTCCTTTTTTTATATTCAAACAATTTTCGCGCCACAGGTTCGAAACGTTTTTTTACATAATATTGTACATTCACTGGTGAAATATGTATTGTTTCTTTTTAATTTAATTAATTACACATTTCCAATTTTTCAAATTAAAATCTATATGTTGTAAAAAGGTACATATCCTATTACAAAATCTAATTTTCATGTATCAGACATTTGTTAATATTATTATCTTTTAAACTTTGACTCTAATTGTTACAAAATCTCTTAACTTTCCATTCATTGGTGTGTCTATCCTAGCACTGAAGTAAGAGTAAATTGTTCGTAACAGTTTCAGTTCATACTAATTTCGATAGTTAAAAATATTAGTTAGACTCTCAAATAATCGTTCGACACTACCTAAATAATAGCTAGATAACAATAATCATAATTGTATTTAAACCCTATATTCATCATTAAATTTAATTCCTTTACAATTCCATTAAAAAGAACAATGGAAATTCTTGATATGTCTCGATCTAATAATCGAAATCCCATATTTTCTTCAGACGAGTTCCAAACTTTTTAAAAATCCTTCTCGGCAATCCCAATAGTATGGTTCATGTAAATACAGGTATATCGTTTCAAGACGTAGCAACAGAGATGCATTTAGAACACGGTAATACGCATTCGATTCTGCAACGATCCCAAATAGGCATTAACCGCAACGGTTCTGCGGGATATCGATCATCATTACCACGAATGGAGACCCTCCTCTTCGTGGCTCTAAGCGTAAGCCGCCATCGCGAACCTAAATAGGTTAGAGATCAACCGGCATAAAGAAAGCTAATTTATCTAGATTCCGGCGAATTTCCTGTTAAATGAAATTTCCGTCGGGAGATAAATCTATCGGAAGTCTCGAACTGTAATCGAGTTACAGAGAATCCGATTGATTAATTAACGATAAATTAATCGTTCGATTTAACGATGGTAACGAGACGAGTTTATTATTCCGTGCCGATGAGTGGACGACTGTTATATTTTACCGTTGGAAAAATGATTCGCCATTATCGTTTACGTATTTTCGTCTTATTTCATGAATAACTATTTGAACGAGCTGGAAAACGATCGATCAGGACTTGGCAAGTATACGTTTCATAGATGCGTGATTATGCCATAAAGCTGCGATACAATTCGCCTTACGTTGAGAACGATACTAACTTTATTATCGAATGCTTATTGAATTGGCAAGTTTAAATAATTATTCCACATTGAATCTATATAGGTCATTAATTAAAGCAGTTGTCCAGTTTTCGTTTATACGCTGTCGTTATGAACTCGTATTTGTTTCGTATGGTAATTCAATTTCTTCCGTGATCGTAACGTTCGGTCGGTAGTAGACATTTCGTAGAGTTTTTATGGAAATTGTGAAACGTATTCAATTAATATAGACACTGTTTGGAAACTGAAAATGTATAAAGCAATGGAAAAATGGTATAAAAATTGCTAATTGTACGAAGTTAAATGGAAAGAGGTCTGAAACTCAAGTGAATGAATTGTATGTGGTTATGGAGAGATGATGTAGAAATTAATAAATATTGAACATTATATATAAATACTATGAACATCAAACAAAAACGATTCTGGTAATGCTTTTTTTGATTTTATGATAGACTCCTGACAAAAAGACTAATCTGTTGAAGGTAAAATCGATAATTTCTTAAATAGATAGTTACACGAAAAGTACAAATCCTAAAATCTTATTTAAAAAAATCGAATAATTGTAAGTAGTGAATAAAGTTTTTGCATTTTTAAAACTATAATATGCCTGGATCATAATTGCAATTTTACCAATCGAATTATCAATTTAATCATTCTCCTCAACACAATATGAAGATCTTGTCCAGCCTGTCCTAATAGTTCATCTTTCATTATAATATTAACGGCTAACTTCCTCACTATATTTAAATAATACAACCACTATAGTTTCTCTTATAATAATATTTGAATTCAGTGAAATGTTCAACTCAATGAACATAAAGTGACCATCATAACTCATAAATGAAATAATAGGTATGTAGTGAGTGACGCGATCTTCTAATAGTTGTAATTGTTGTTCAAACCTAATTTTAATACACAAAATAATACCTTCAAGTTCAAGAACATCATTCCAATGCGCATGTATCATATATTATAAGAAACTATGCTGAAAAGTAACTTTCACTTAAATAATTCTATAGTGTGCGACAAAACACGTCAGAAATGATATAAATCAGAAATTAATAGCTCCATAATAGATCACAGCGAGATATATCTAAAGTTTCGAGTTATCTATCCAGCATAAAGTCACCTAATTATCTTTACAAAAAAAAAAACTGTGCTAATAAATAATAAATGGCCCCTTATCGCGTGAGTGGGATTACGTTTATATGCGTAACGCTTTAAAGTAGCCATTATTGTATCGCGTATGTACCATGTGTAATTGTCCGGTAAATTCAAAAAGTTCGCTATTTGAACAGACGGAACCGGTGTGTCCCGACAAGGGGGCACGATAGTTTCCGACTGTGTACTCTGTAAAGTGTTCCGAACGGACACCTCCCTTGGCAGCCGTGCGAGATATAGGGCCGCTATTACCTGAAACTTGCCGAACCCTGAATTCTCGGCCTCTTTATCACCGAACGGGAACAGCCACATCGCAATAAACACGCGAGCCTGCAAATTGACTCTTCACCGGAGTTTCCTTCCGAGTTCAACCATCGTGTTCCTGGCTGGTACCTATGGATTCCTGATTTTAAATGACACAATTTGCATCCGCGAACGGCATGACTCGGATGCATAAACTCCGTCGCTGGGTATTTTGGAAAAGTTTCCCGCGATACCGAATCTTGAAACGATTCCACCATCCTCTTTCCATCAGATACACTGCGTGTCGTATGACTCCGCACAAGCGTGTTTTTATCTGAAATTTATTGATTTCTCGTTCGGAATACCGGGAGGAAATTGGAATATTCATCGAATGACAAATTGAATTGACCCACTCGAAGTATTAATATCGAGGATTCGTTTTAGATTTAAGGGTCTTTAGAGAATTGAACAAGTGAATTTTGTGTTGTGAAATGGTTTCAGGTGTTAATTGTTAAATAACGTCATTGTTCATATTGATTGAATATTGAGAAATTTTCGATGTAGGTATTAATTATCAGTGCATTTGGTATTAAATTGTCAATCGCTGGACGCTCCATAGTTTTTGATACAGCAACGGTATTTGTAGTTGAACTTCGTTACATTAAGAAAAATAACGTCAGTTTTTAATCTACCAAATTATCAATAATTGTTTCATACAAGATAATTTTAATAATAGTTTCAGAATCACATTTTCAGGGTGTTAACTTTTTTTAAAGAGAATATATTTGAAACTGTACAAACTAAATATCAGTGGATATTAAACTGAGCATTAAAAAATTGAACAAATACAGTGATATACAATTATAAAATACAAATCTCACGAACGTTATAAGATTATTTCATATTGTAGTATTACTATTTCGTTAATTCTTCATATATTCATTTATACCTACATACTTATTGCTTTTAATGTTTACACATTCGATATATCAGTGAATAATCCATCATTTTTTCTTAAGAAAGTAGAAATATATAGCTTAAATTTGAAATTCTTTCGTAAAAATGACGTATAAAGCAATATATTCGTAACACACTGCGTCGCATAATTGTAAAACCATCAAAAAATTTTCAATTCTTATGTATTGTGGTTAAAATAAAAACGAGTCAAGTATGCCATGTCTGAAATCGTGTTGAGAAATAATGTTTCTCTAGAAAATGATAGACTACATTTCTTACAAAAAAAAGTGGTTCCTTTTTATTTTAACCACAATACATAAGGATTGAAAATTTCACGGTGGTTTTATAGTTATGCCACGCAATGTATAGTAAAAAGTAGCCTATTCTATTACAAATGAAAATTGCTGATTTCATGCATATACAAAATAGGTACTCGACAGCGTAAAATTCACTACAACAGAATGTTCAATAATTTTTAATCAGGCTATAGTGAAAACCTTAAAAAGGTGATAAATGTTCTATATTTGCATAAACAACCGTATTCTGCTCAGTACTGCATCCATTAGGTATAACGATAAATAATCAGCCATTTCTTGGCGAAATTACTACTCATTTCTCTAGAACTCAAGGATCTAATTAATAATTAATAATTATTTTCCAAGATCGAATGTCCTTTTTAGTCATCGAAAAGAATCTGTTCCCAGATTGTTGGTCTGAAAATATACAGTCTGGTAATTAAAGAACCATAGGTGGCTTGCTCGTTGGTACGCTTAATAATAGATTTATATACATCCGTACGGCTGATTATACATATCTGCATTATTTCACGGATTAGTGGACGTTTCCTACCACGGATTAGTGTTCACGAGCGTTACGGACTCGTCGAGCATTCATCCGTGGAGCCACGTATTTGAATTTATCATGCTTCTCCGGCACATTTGAAATTAAGCAAATAGCTTGCGTTCACCCGACAATACGTCAATCCATTGACACGCCACGTTCCAGGTATCTCTATAATGAAATCAATCGACTTCTCCGTCTGACACACAAGCGTATAATGATCGATGAATCGGCCCATTGAAACCGTACGGGATCACGTTTTTCATATTATAACGTTCACTCGGCTGTTCTAAGTCCAAGAGATCAGGCTAAATGATGAGGATGCTCTATAGCCTGCAGAGCGAGGCTATACGTGATTCTAAACAGGCATCTCGAACATTTCGCGGGAATACCAAGCAGTTTTTCATTGCCAGCCAGGGATTCTCTACCTCCCAACCAAGGTACCGGGAAGTTGCGAGGCCGATCACGTAAAATAATCCTTCGAATACCTATTAATGTACGACATCTTTTCTACGGTATCGTATAAACAGATACTTTGGAATTCATTCGAGAGCACCCCCCAGAGTGAATTTCAAGCTCGTATGTCACAGCGATAGAGGCATCGAATTTCAGAGTTCTCCGACGCTAGAACTATCAGAGTTGAGTGTATACTGAATTAAATTGTATAATTTAGTAATATACGTATATAATACGATCTAGCATAGTGTCGTATAACATAAAATGTACAGTAAATTAAAAGGCAACATAAATTCCAACAAAAATAGTTTTAATTTTTTTTAAGAGAAATCTAATCCGTAATCTTGAAGGGTTTGATGGTTCTAGTGTTAATTAACGATTCAAGAATGTGAGTATATCAATTTGTTACGTGATTTGTTTAGGTCGTTTATTTCAGTAGAAACAATTTGTCGAACTTTTTACAATTTCATAATAACGAATTTGCGACAAATTTGTTATAATAATCCGACGCGGATTATAATTTATAGAACTTAAGGTTTAATTGACAATATTACTGTTCCCTAAACTAAACGTAACTAATTCGTTATAAATAGTACAGTATATTTTAACTGAAGTAACAGTTTTAAAAAAGCAAGCATTTGGTCCATATCAAGTGTTAAAATAATAAGGTCACGACTGAAGGATATGTATTTTTATGCAAACTTTTTTTACGTAATTCTGTAAAATTACGTATACCCAAATATAAAGGAATCAGTTTTCATTGGACATCCGCTACTTTTGCTATTTTCATCCTATCGAGATTACATTACATTAAGAGATCAATAATTTATTCGATTTGTTTAAGCATGATAGACATATTCATGGAAGTGAATTGCAGAAATATAGTTCACGTAATTTGGTTAAAAAATCTTGAAGATAAAAATGATTCATTAAGGCGGTAAAAGTAAAATATTTTAAGTTTTGCAACTAGAGCTGATTTGTCGATTAATATTTAGAAATATTAATATTTAGAAATTAACGTTCATGCGATCAAAAATATTTACATTTACCTATTGTATCATATTCATTAACCTTTTCGAAGCAAGCACAAAATTTGTATACTTCGTAATATATTACTTTAACTATTTCCGTAACAAATCACACGATTATTTACTATTTGGTTTGAACTACGCTGATCCTTCTAATCCTATTAATCCTCTCAAATGCCTTTAAAAAAACTCCAAATAATACAATCTTACAAATTGATTTTTCCAATTGAAAAACACCCTACGTCTACAAATCTAATTTACAGTGTTGAACCGAATAATTAAAACATTTCCTCAACATCGTTAATTTACGTTGATACAACAAAAAGGTCGAATAGAATACGATCATGCATGAAATAAAACAATTCCGAGTTATTAACTTTTTCCCTGAAACGTTTCACGTGTCTTGGCGCCCGGAATTTCTTTATTTTCCTCGAAGTAGCTAGAATTGGCCGACAGTCAAGCGAAGATCAAACATTTCGACTGTAAGTGCATTGTCGGATGCAACGCGTGGCGGACCCAGTCACGTCTGCCCGCGTATGTCTCTGTTTTCTTATCCAATACCCGACGCATTTGAGCCTGTCACGTTGCCAAGAATTTGCGACAACTTTGTCGGGCAAATGAAATCCTAAACAGACTCGTGAAATCTAGCGTGCAGCCTCCCACCCCCTTCCAACTCGTCGCTGTTCTTGCGTTCGAACGGGATCCTAAAACTTGGGGCCGCGATTGGATGGAAGCAAAGCAATTTTGCAATGACGATTTTTGGTCTGATAATTAATGAAGATAATGAAAAAATGCGACAGATGGTCACTCGCTTTTCAAATATGAAGAATCCTTATGATTAATGTTTTTTTTCGTACTGGATAGGATGTGACGTATTATTTAGATTGTTTGAGAATATTGGTGATAGATGAAAAGACAATATGAGTTCTAAGTGATATATTGTTAAATATATACCACCGTTCATAAGTGTCCCGATAGAGTACATTGTCGATATTAAAATGTTCCTTTTTATCAATAAAACAGACTACCATTTCTGCTGCTATTTGTCAAAATGGAATAGCTTCCTTTGGCTAATTTTATAATAGTACCAGGCTCTACTGTCGTTAATTTTCCTGTAGAACTCGAGTTTGTAATCTCTTGCATTGTGAAACTTAAACTATTATAATTATAATCCAAATGCCTGAACTGTCTGATTGACATGATATTTTGGTTTACATGACTGTTTTCCATGAAGTTAGAGAAAGGTAGCTGAATTGTAGATAGTTTTATCGATATTATATAAAAATATAAAACATATTCATAAATATTTGTACAATATTTTATAGATTTTCATTATCATGTAAGTGTTCGGATACTTCTGGACAGTAGTGTATTTACTGAATTTATTCCAAAATTAAATATTCGAAGAATTTACCAAATGTCCATCTGGGCAAATTGTAAAGTTCATAAGAATGAGTAAAAAAAAATAAATTTAAAAAAACTTAAAAAGCTTTTTTTTCAAAAAGTCTTTGAAATCCCTCGAGTAGCCTGCACCTTGAGAGAGTCAATCGTCGGCCATCATCGAAAGAGGTCGTTTCCCCGTGTCGGCGACTCGGAATACTTGACTCGCGGAGGATTTTCCGCGGCCATGAAAATTGCCTCGAGAGGCGCGAATGCGGTCCAATCGTTCGCGTAATTTTGCATATTTACGGGACCGTGGCACAAAAGGCAGCCATTTGCGAAATTACGCGTGTATGCATGCAAAGACCCATGTATGTACACATAAGTTGTATGTGACCTATATACAGGGTGGACCACATAACTTAAATCTCCTGAATACCTCCGTTACTTGTTTTACGAAAAACCTCCTCAGGAGAAAATTAATGAATTAAGATGGTTTTTTTAAATGGCACCATATATTTTTAACTTCATAATATGGTAGTTGATGTCAAGATGAGTTCAACGATGTGGTATACTATGACCTTCAAATGACTTTGGACTAACAAATTTTTAGAAAAAAGATGGAAAACTGCGATCAGGAAATCGATATTTGCAAAGCCGAACAGTTTCTCAAAGACACTTCATGATAAATGGAAATAAGATCGATCCTCTCTTTCATTGAATAACGCTTCATTAAAAGGTATATCGATCCACTGATACGGTACCGCAATCATTCGACGACAATAACAGACTAGACATACGTACCTATAGTATGTTGACAATCATGTTTACGTACGTTTAGAGATCACTACTACACGGTATACTTAATGGTTTAAGCAACTGAATTTCCATTGATCAAACGGAATAGTCAACCAAACCTATTTATGAGTCTAAGCCCATTTGAAGATCATAATATACCACATCATTGAACTCGTCTTGACACCAGCTACTATATTATGAAGTTAAAAATATATGATGCCATTTAAAAATTCATCGATGACCTTCACAAAACCTCGAAGACAAGAATCAGAAAATTGTTTATCAACTTTACTCTTTAACATTTTCTCCTTGCAATCCAGTGCAACCAAGACAATTCTCCGCTTCCTTTATTCTCGGCTTTTATTTCACTGATCGATCAATTTTTTGCTCGGAAATCGCACACGTGCTCGTTCGTCGCATTAACATCGAGAATACGTACGATATACACGATGTTCCATAAGAAACAGGATGTTCGCGATATCGAAAGTAACGTTAAGGATCAGTTTCAACGCTTTCAAACGAATATCACGGTGCACTTTTATCTTGGCAAATGCGTTTCTTTCCGGACGCACTACTGCTAATGCGATATTTTGCGCGCGAGCGATCTAATTGACGATCCGCGAGATCCTGGCTCGCTAGGACGGTTCGACGATTTCTTCTTGCCCGTTTGGAACGCCTTATATCCGTTCGCGTACGACCGATTTGATTATCGCCGATGACTCGTGGTGTTTTGTACTGTGCCATTTTATAGACGACTTTAATGGATTGTTGGATGGATTAGAAAGTGGCCATTACTGATGCTTCTTTGAAGACACACGGATATGAAATATTGCATTCAATGAATGATTTAGCTGTCGCCATTTAGTGATCGTTACTGGGACTTTCTTGATTAATTGAATGTACATAATGTTTTCGAACTGTGGATGTACAGTTAACTGGATAATGGAAGATGTATGTGTTGGGTTAAGTCATAAATGGTCTATCAGTGAAGAAAACATATTCTTTCAGAAAAATCCGTGACACTTACCTTGGGCAACTAACCAACGAACGAAATATGGTTAAGACGATAATATTCAGTTGTTCGGGAACGTCGTAGCGTGTTTAACCCGCTAACTGCATTTGTACACTACAGTGGACCCATAAATTACGACTTCAGTGACAATATTTGGAACATTTCTTGGCGATCGGCAGTACGATCCTCTTTGAAATGACATTCAAACATTAGAAATACGATGTTAGTTTGACCACTAGATCGTTATTTATCGCGAGCAAACATATTGTTTATGAAGAAAAACATTTAAAAAAATGTTTCAACTAGTCTTGAAATGTATAGAAAACAATTCTTTTATAATTCAATCTATATTTTTCACTTTATGTCATATGCTTATTTACTATCATTTTCTACAACTTCCTTTCATTTTTCAAATAATTTCATCGTACGGGTTATATGTATACAACGCTAAAACTATTTTTTCGTTAGATATTTAGATTTTTTGTTCACAAACTTACAGACGATTATCATCGGAATCCACGTCAAAACGGCAGTGTGTCGTACAAAATACAAGAGGTTACAGTGAATTAGTGAATTGTCCGTCCTCAGAATTACCTTGCAACGCATAATATCCCCTACACGTGAATTTACATTTTCCTCGAGTTCGAAAGATCGTTCGCCTTAGCGTCTGTGTTTCGAAAGCATCCAGACCGTCGACGGTCGCACACCAAAGAGCAATCTCCTAATTCCTCGAGTAAGTTACTTAGAACAAACGTAAGCCTCCGTTAGAACCCCAGGCACCACGGTATTTCGCTACACATCCGATCTATGATTTCACTTACGAACGCAGGATAATTGTATTGCCGTCACAATGCCGATTCAAGTTTTCTCGTGCCGCAACGATACCGACGGCACCATTGTACGAATGACAAATACGCATTCATCATACCTCCGACTGCGACGAACAATACGAGGTTACGGTAATACCGACTGTAAAATAGGGAGTGTCTAATTACGGTAAATTCATTAATGACCGAGGAAGTCTCCTCGATGATATTCACGTATTCATGTGCACGTGGAAACTTTGTTAACCAAAAAATTCCAATTCTTGTTGAAACTTTATAGGTTTGTAGCGAACTTCAATACAAGTATCGTGGAATTTTTGTTTTTGCTACTGTTTCGTTCTTGAAGGTGTAAACACCCCTTGAAGATTAATATGGCTTTTCCTATTTTCCTGTATATCTTGCAAACTATAACAAATATAACAAAATTGTTAGGATGAAAGTTTAGTAGCTTTTTATGCTCTATAAAACTGCGGGATGAAATTATTAAAAATTTGTTGCTTACAAAAATACATAAATAAATAAACACATTTGTAACGATTTCATTCCACGCTTTTATAGAGCACAAAAAGCTATTAAACTTTCATCCGAAGAATTTTGTCATATCTAGTATAGTTTGCAAGATATACAGAAAAATAAGAAAAGCCACATTAACATTTAAGGAGTGTTTTCACCCTGAAACGCCAGAAGGCAGTGAAAAAGAAATATTGCCTGATAGTTCTATTGAAGTCCCCTACAGACCTACGAAGTTTCAGAGAAAACATCGGAATTTTCGGTTTACGGAAGTTCCCGTGTTGGACGGGCCCGCTAAGCCTTGGGCTTCACCGACGAAAGCGAAGCGTCGCGGCTGGCGCGAGTGAGGAGTAACCAGGGGCGGTTCTTTATTCGTTTACCGGCTAAAGAGGATTCAGAGTAAACGTAAAGGCAGCAGCTGGCGAGCCTGACGTATCGCAGCGGCCGCCGGGAGTAGCCTCCCTGTTTATTTGTTAAATGCTTTTGCAGTTTCCATTAAAGCCTGTTTGCTAAGTACTTTTCGCCGAGGCAAGTTAATTACGTTTCAGTACGTTAATTAACGTTCCCTGATACTGGCTCCTCCGATCTCGCCCCGGTTGCATGTTCTTTTTTCTTCCGCCCGAACAGCTGAGCCCACCTCGAACACGACACCTTTTTCTCCTTCTTCCCGTTCCCGTTGCAATTTCATGGCAGCGTATCGATACTGTTATTACGCGTATAACGAACGGTGAATGTCTGATACATTAGACGGTAATAGTTCGTTCTGTGCCACGTCTAACGTGGTTCACTGTGAGAAATACCTAGGAAAGAAGATGGAAATATGGACCACTTTTTTTGTTTCGTGGAAAACACATATTAAGAATGTCAAAATTTCATGAACGAAAAGTGGAAATCGTAGCTCATAGATCTGAGATAATGTATTGGTAGCTTTTTAACATCAGTAACGAATTTTGTAGTTCTTTCTGAATTCAGTAAAATATTTAAGGGAAGTAAGAAATTTCTATCTTTGTTCTTGTCTTTACGAATTAAATTGTAACATGTCTTCTTGCATGACAATCCGCAGTTTAATGATTAGTCGACTGTGAATGTTTGTACGAATATGGAGTTTCGTAGACTAATTTAGAGAAACTGGAATCAAACTGAAACTTGTTTACTGTATAAGGGGTTGCGTCTAGTTTCAAATAGGGTAAAAACCTGATTAAACTTTCTACTCGACAGAGTTTTATATAAGTGTGTTTGCTATAAATACATTTAATCCTCGGTGTGATCATTACTAGACACATTAGTTTACAAAGACCCAGATTTACAATTTTGAAACGAATGGAAGAACTTTAAGTTAACATAATTTAATCAAATGAATCAAATTTATATTTCCAATAATGTGGCTGTGTATGTTATGTGTTCCTCATACATAGAAACGTGTAACACATAATAAAGAAGGAACATTAGGTATGCAAATTTCATAACGATTTTAGATTATATTTGGCAGGTACATTTGAACGGTTTATAGGAAAAATTTATTTCTAGTTAATTTGCATCGATATAAATTTAAATCTGCAGTAATATTACCAATTAATTTGCATAAACATACGCAGTAGGTATAGCAATTACGAATACGTGAACTATTATTATATGACAACATACCGTTGATGTACCTGTTGGGACAATATTTCGTGTTTTAAAATAGTCATTAACTTTGTAATAAGTGCAAATATATATTGTCAAGAATTTAATCTTCCTGTACCAATACCTTTTCTGATATTGAACCCTTACTTTTGGAACCCTTACTTTTGGAACCTTTACTTCTGGAACCCTTACTTTTAGAACCCTTACTTTTGGAACCTTTACTTCTGGAACCATTACTTTTGGAACCCTTACTTTTGGAACCTTTACTTCTGGAACCCTTACTTCTGGAATCCTTAAATTTGGAACCCTCACTGTTGGAACCCGTACATTTGGAACCCTTACTATTGAAACCCTTGCTGGTGGAACCCTTATTGTTGGGACCCTTACACTTGGAACCCTTGCTGCTGGAACCCTTACTTTTGGAACCCCTAGCCTCGAAAATCTCAAACTCTCAAGCAATACCATTCAAAAATTACCATCTATACATAAATTCCAGTACACACTAATAACTCAATGAAAAAGAAAATATCTAAAATTCAACGAACTCATCGTTGCACAATTAAAATCACGTTCAACTAAATCGAAACTCTTCCTCTCTATTCACCCCATTGAAACCAATCCAGCTATCGGTCTCTAAACCCATTATCTCCGGACGTGTCTGATAATATACTACGATCCCGATATATGTACGTTGCAGATTACATTAGAGTATAATTCAAAATGTCCGGTACAATCGATTCGATATTGGGTAATGTGATGTAAGGTCGTTAATCCAGTGTGTGCTAAACGATCGCGAATTGTATCGACGTTTCGCGTGAAACCGCAACCGCCGCTCCGTTATTGCACTTTGGACCGCGAAAAAAACGATTGAGTTATTAATCCCGACGTTCCTTTCGCCCGAAATTACCGTGGAACCCTGTCCGTTGGATTCGTCGGTTGTAAGATGCACGTAGAGAGCTGTCATTACGGACATGTATCCGAGCCTCTGGATCATAATAATCAGCGGTCGTGGTACACGCTGTCGGAAATAAGACAAGATATTCGAACGGAATGACGGGTTCATTTGCGCGTCTCTCTTCTTCCAGCTGAATATTCGTCGTTTCACATGGCTGCTGATTGGTCCTGATAACTGTACAGGTGTGATGGATAAATATCCTGCACGAGTTAATATACAGTGGAGAGAGTCTTAATCCTTTCAGTCTCAAATTACTTGGCAATTAAAAAAAATATATTTTTCCTAACAAAGCTTGTAAATGCGCAAGGTACTAAAGTTTTTATAATGTCATCTACGTAAGGCTAGAAGAAATTGTTACATACTCACAGAAATAAAAAGAATATTTTTCTTAACAAAGTTTGTAAATTAAAGGAAATGCATAGATATTAAAATGTTTATAATGTCATCTATATAAGACGACAGGATGGCAGGAAATAAATGTTCGAAATCTAGTATAATTAATTTCAGTCTTTATTACGATTGATCTTTATTTTCCCATGTTATAAAATATATATTTAATTTTGAAATGATATATTTACAATATCACCTATTTAAGCCTATTACAATATCACCTGATCAAGAAAACAATAGATTACATTGGTATACCTAATATAGTAAGTAGACTACGAATTTTAAACATTTATATCGTAATCCTTTACCTATTAAAGCCATTTATTTAGGTAACTATTTTCTATTTGATTTCTGTTCTCATAAATTATTTTATGAGAATGTAACTTTGCATATATTGTACATTGATAGTTCCGTAATAATATAATGACTCAAAATAATAAATCAAGATTATTCAGTGTTTCCCCTCATATTTACTAAAACGTTCTTTCGTATAAGTGATTGGTACAAGTAATTAGGTCGTATATGGATCACACGAGCATTATAGCTGCTTCATAGACTTGTTCAGTTCATACTTTGGTAACCAACGGAAACCCTGTCCCCGTTAAATTAAGAATCACGGAAGGGACACTCGCGGTTAATTGGAATAATTAATAGGGTCGTTTCATTGTCCATTTTCTCGTCTATCTCTCCCTCGTTTTACGAGAACATGCGGGCTCGTGATGTACCGCGGGGACGACTTCGCCGTTCCCAATTGAATTCCGCAGAATTCACTGTCCTCCGGACATTATCTTCGTCCAAAGAAAACTTCCTTCTCTGGGTCTTCTTAAGAGTATCTTGAATATTCCACTTGAATGGGTCGAAACCTCGAGACTCCTAGAATGTTTTTCATGAGAAGAATATTGGTAGTCAGCCAACTATTATCCGGGTAATGTTAATATATCTGATATTATATCTAGTAACAGATGTTTTACATGTCTTGGACACCATTTCAATATGTTGCAACTAGGTCGTCAACAAGCCTCGAAAACTCGACGATTTAATACAATTAATTTGTTGACATCAGAACTAATTATATTAAAGGCGAGCGATAGAAGCAGCTGAGGATCATTCATTAACCCTTCGTAGGAAATATGGGTCGTTGAAATTTCATTCTTGAATTCCTTCGAAACGAGGAATATTTTTATTGAAATACATTTTGAACATTTGACTTACCGAAATAATTTAGCAGGGCCTTCGATAAAGTAACCCAGGATTTTTTCATATTTTTTGAAAGCCTACAACGGTGAAAACAAATCGGGATTGGATATAAACGACCCAGTTCGCCCACGGAAAGTTAAAATCGATCAATAGTTCATTCTTAGTCTTTTAGTATCTGTAAAGGGTAATTAGAAGTGAGAATATAGTTTGCTTAAAAGTTAGAATCCACTAATCATCCTCCTGACAATGTATATCGTGTTTATCAAATTTTCGTACGAGGAAAACGCAACAACGTTGTAGTTTTCAAGGCATCGTTATTAGACAATGAAAGGGAGGGTCATCAGAAGATACTCTTGATAGTCTTATGTTGATCAGACATTCAGAAAGGACGGTATAAAAATTTCACCGGACAGAAAGTAGAGTTCACTTAAGCACGCGGCTTCCTCGACAAGTTTTACTTTTTAATAGTAGATTCAAAAGTTTGCATTAAGACAGGTAACATGAGACTTGTCGAGAGGCGAGAAACATTTTTGACCAAAACTTCTACATCTTCGCTGTAATGAGAAAAGTTTGATGTAAAAAATAAATGAAGCAGAAAAATACACCTGGATAATAAACATACCACTTTATTCTCAGACATTCGTTGCTTTAGAAACAGTTCTCAGATGACATTAAGTACAGAACTTTTCGTCTACTATTGTTATGCGAAGAAAAATATTAACACAAATAATAGGTCAGCATTCTACAATAATTAATCAATAGATTTTGTACATTCATAGAATATGTGAGTACGCGGAATATGACAAAATGAATATGAAACCTTATTGAAGATTTAACAAAATTTTGATTCCACTTGTAATCTCTTAATGAGGATTTAACCCTCTAATCCGACACAAGTTATAATTCCTCTTGTGCTGCCCCACTCTACTTTCTATTATTTTTTCAACATTTTCGTTTTAAAATATTTTAATTATTTAGTAAACGTTTGATACTTGTATTATTATATATGTTATGTAACGCAATTATTATTTCTTATTATATAAATAAACAGAAATACAAGTTCAAAATAATAACTTCTTTTTACCCGTCTGGGAATAGCAAAAAAGAGCTTGTATTGGATCCAACCCCACCTTACGAAGTACGACATTAAAATCCACTTTATCATTCAAGGATTACCAAGATTATTATTTTACATATAGTCTCTTAAAGCCCTTCATAGAACAAAGAAGTTTCCACTTCGGTACCATTTTTACAGAATAACCCTAAAAATGGAAACTCACACAAAAATCTTATTCCTCTAATCATCTTATCATCTTCGTCTTTGAAATTTGATTATCTGAACACCGTGTCACCTGTCATCAACTCGTATAATCAACGTTCTACCGTGCACAGAAAATACACCCTTTAATCTAAACTCAGTCAATAAAGGTTATCGAAAACATCCCGCATAAAGATAACCGGACCAGTCGAAATCGTTGCACGTTACCCGGCTACAAATCCCCTCCGTTCCGATCGATCGAAAATCGAGCCTATTCTTGTCGGTCGCAATTAGCGGTCGGCTACGACGTCAATCACCCGAATCGATATCACTTCTAAATTTTCTCGCGGCCGGATTTAAATCCACGCGATACCAACGGATCCTCCGATAACAAACCGACCTGGATTGCGGGTGTCGAACAACGCGATCGAACCGGGCGCAAAGTGCGTTCCGGGGGCTTTACTGGAGATCTATATGCGCATCTCCGATCACAGTTCGGGTGTACACTATCGTCCATAAGTATTTAAATAGTTACTCTTATTTTGAAGGCAGCGTGAAGTACGTGAACCGATGGATAAAGACTTCAACAAATTTTAGTGGAAAAGATAATGGTGAAAAAACTGGACAATTTTAGCTCTCGGTGCCAATCTAAAGACTAAAACCACTTTGAAAAGAAGAATTTAACGATTTACAGGAACGATCTAACGGACTCCTGTGAAGGCGACGCGAGGCAGGAAACGTAACGACATATTTGCTTATTGGTATTCCTTGACCCTTCTCGCACATTTTAATCTAAACTAGCATATCACTCGTATAGATTAATAATCATTTAGGTTTCTTTTTATTTAAAACAGATACAAGCAACCTGATCTTGTGTCGGCCACGCGAAAATGGTGCCTTTATATTAAGTAGTATTACGTACAACTAGTATTTAAAGCAATTGTTATTAAATTTATACAAATACTATTAACCAAAAAAGTAATAAGAAATAATAAATAATAACAAAATAATTAATTCTAAAACTTTTCAAAATCCGCTGGAAAAATTGGTTTGATTGATTATCCCAAAAACGGAAGCATCGTACAAAAAAAGTATCATTCTTCATTATCGACTTATTTTTGCATGTAGAATCACATGCTTCCGGGTTATACCACCATTTCGGAAACACTCTGTGTTTCCCTATATTTCAGTACAATCGGATATATTCAAGCATATTTATATTTACATTCGAGTATATTTTATTATGCTTAACAGAGATATCAGTGAAAATACTTTTCGTTGCATTACACACTTCTTAAATAAAATTCAGTTACTTCTGTGTCGAATAAACGCACCGAATAAAACGTTTTAAATAAATTCCAAACAGTGGTTCTGAAAATATATGGTAAAAGGACATTAGTACAGTATACTCAGAGTATTCTACAAAAATTAATTCAACACAGTAGTAACGTCTGGGTGAAGTGCATGGAGTACGTTTTTAACCCTTAAATTCATGTCGTTGCAAAACTGCAACATACCGTTCAAACCACCTCAAACTCATCGGTATATGCTCAATGTATGCTGTTGTAGAATTATCACGTTCACAGACATTATATTTTATCGAGTGGTAACACTTTTTTTTCGCGAATGTCAAATGTCACTTTTGCTTTGACAAAGTGAAGATTCTCAAAAATTTGTTGGATATTCGGACAGATAATGTTGGTCACTGGCCTGATGATTGTGTTCGCAGCAGGTGCAAAATGCCTGGGTGCAAGGGATACACACAAACAATGTGTGAGAAGTGTAGAGTAGCCCTTTGCCTTACTAAATCCAAGAATTATTTCAGTAGTTTTTTCATAGATAAATTGTAAACATTAATGTCGGGTGCATGCATGGTGTATATCTGCAACGGGTAGTTTTTTTTAATAAAACGCCATTAAAAATTATAAAAAAAATGTTTCTTTATTTTTCCTTGCATTAGCATGTACATGTCTACCAAATATATGTTTTTCACGATAAATCATGCATTTAAGGGTTAAGCACATTCAACTGAACTTCAGGGAACGTTCGAAATTACAATGACGATAAAACGCTTTCGATCAAATTCAGACGAACTGTCCGAAATACTTCTGGATGGCATTGTACGCGATTCGCCTACCGCATGTTAACCGCGGCTGATCGATCGATTGGCTGTTTACTGGAAAGCCCGGTGACTCGTATTTTTCCGTCATTTGCTCCGGTTCCACAGCGATTCCGCCATCGTCCCCGACGACTGTCCCGCTATCGCGCGTAATCGCGCTCGGATAATCGCGATCTCACCCATACAGCTCTCACCCCAACCCCTTCCCTTCCTCCATTCCCTTCTCCCTCGAAAACCCAGTAAATCCGACGTTGTATTCGACGCGTTATTTACCGCCGTCAGATCGGAACAAAACGATCGATCGTTTAGACCCTTCGGTAATTAGTAAAATGCGGCATTATTTTTGTGCGAATAACATAAACTGGGAAAGAAGAACAAACGACGGGGGTTACAACGACACACCGGGGGTAATGGAATAGTAAATTTCCACTAAATTTTTCCTGCGTCGAGAGAGAGAGAGAGACCGTTTCCGCCATCCGTTTAATTGCGTACGTCTCGTAAACGCGCGACGACGACGACGCCCAGCTCGTAAACGGTCATTGTGGGAGAACCGGGATAATAGAAATGCAAACAGTTTGAGAGATTGTCGCCAGCAGTATTTTTTATTTTTTTTTTTTGGTAGAATTCAATGATTTCAATTAGCGCCCAAGGACTCGCGGTATGTGTATGTGTTCGGTTTCATCGTTTCCCCCAGTTTTTTCTCTTTTTATTTTGGCTGTAACCGCGACGAAAGAATACGTAATTTCGTGGGTTATTTCGATGGTTGAAAGTGGAACAGGGTACATAGGTGTGCATAGTTTCTGTACTGAATTTAACATTCGTTATTTGTACCTTGATTGAATGTACTAACCGAATAAGAGAAATTTCTTGTTTGCCATTTGAACTGGTTTTTGTGTACCGAGCCACTGTGCCTTGCTGCAAAAGTGGACACAACTCATGAACATTAGATTCTCAAAATGTGCAAAGAACAGTCACAAATTACAGTGTCACTCTGAATAGTAAAAATTACATAACAGATAGAACTCTGCTAGCCAGCTGATAAAGATAAAAGATTACATTTTTAACGAGTCGAGCAGTGTTTCTGCAACTTTTTCACAATGACCATTTTTGTAGCAGGGATGCGATATGTGTATTCGAATCCTTTGTTCTTCGTGTTTCTACAATGCACTCGACCCCATCGCTGTTCATATGTCATCAGGTACATCATTAATAATTCTGCTCGCCGTAGAACAGTTTGTCACACAGCAATCGATGCACCTCTGCAAAATATCGTTTTGACAAATCACCGTCGGTATTCACATTAAATTTGATTAGTCAGGGCCATTATGCATGCGTAATGGCTTATTAATACACTAAAATTGATTTAATACTGGCCTTTGATGGAATTAATAATCCCTTCGCTCACCTATGACACTTTCGATTGTAGTAGTTACGACTCCAAATTAAATAGAGGAATAGATAAACATATTCTGTACGATACATTACAGATACTCCACGAATCTTTTGTGCAAACGGTAAATAAAATGGTACTTACATAATGTGCTACAGTAAACAAAATGGTACTGACCTAACATGTCAGGCTAAACAAAAAGGTACTAACCTAACATGTCAGGATAAACAAAATGGTACTGACCTAACGTTTCAGAGTAAACAAAATGGTACTGACCTAACGTTTCAGGATAAACAAAATGGCACCAACTTAACGTGTTACGCTAAATAAAATGATACTAACCTAATGTGTCGAACTCTGTACATACCAAGAAAACCACAAATATTGACACGTGAGTACTAGAGAGTATAGCAAACATAAAAGAAAATACCACTACATTTCGAATACGTAATTGACTTACCTTCGTATTTTAATCAGAAATCATCTCAAATAAATCGAGGATCGAACGTTTCAATAATTCCGACAACACAGTCGATGCCATTATTTAAGTTGACACGGTGAAATTATTATTTATGCCAGTTCACAAAGATTCTATCTTCAGTCAGAAATTATTCCAAGCGGATCGAAGATTGCAACTCCTGTGGCTGTCGAAACACAGCAATAGCCGTTAGGTCGGAAACTTAATCCGTTCGGGAGCTGTCGCGATACCGTCGAATTAATTTATCAGAAGTTGTCGAACAATTCGAAGTTATTCAATAACAACATCGCCACCGTGTATAATCACGCGGCCGTATAATTCTGGCCGGAGGGGAACGTATTCATGCAAAGTGACCGAATGCATTTTCGGCGAAATGGACCCGACGCTGTATGTACACTTTGTTTACTTGTATATGCAACGAATCGTCTAGATTCGAATGAATTACTCCCCACTAATATTAGCCCCGTGATTACGAACGGTTCAGCTGTAAATATTTCTGCCGTGTGTTTCGATTTCGGCCGTTCCATTGTTTGACCGAATATTTCTCGTTCAAATGCCGAAATTCTTGATTGTTCTTTACTAGTTTTTTACTTACGACATAAAAATTACATTTGATTTTCACCTGTTTTGCTGAAAACACTCCCTATAGAATGATTTTCACATATTTTTAGAATGTTAGTGAGATTATCAAAAATCTACAGGCAGTAAAAAAAGTCTTTGCACGCCTTTTGATACTAAATCTACCAAATCCGTCAAAGTGACGGATTGCAGATTTCTTATTTTACGGTTACTGAAATTATAATAGTGGTTTTGATGGAATCTATTTTGACTTTTAATTTACTATACACTTTATATTACAATAGGTTATGCTAGACTTCATTATATGTATATTATGTGTATTACTATATTATATAATTTAATTTAGTATACATTCGTTGCTGGTAGTTCTAGTGTTAAAACGGAACAACTTTTTTAATATTGGACCAATTGAGTTAAGTGTTTTGTGTAGTTAGACGGATTACTTAAATATTCTAATCTGTGACTGTAATGAAAATTTAATAAATAAGCACTTCGAAGATTTAAGGCAAAGTCGCGAAAAACTTTGATTTTCAGAATTTTTAACCATTTGTAACTCATATCGATGAAATTTTCATCATGTATATGATATAATTAACATAAGTCTAAGAAATGTACTTTTAAAATTTTCAGTACAGTCTCAGATAAAAAAGTTTCTAAAATGTAACCTTTACTATTTTCTTCGCGATTCCCAACAATTGCAACTTCTCCAAATGTATTTTTACACGCCATTCAATAAACTAATATTTCTAACTTCATAAAAAAAAACACAAATCACTTGGTCCAATTTAAAAAAATGTATTCTGTTTTAAAGGGTTTACGAAGACTTTTTGACTCACTGGGACATTCTTCAACGATCGTTGCATTATTTCTGACACATGGGTAGTACAATTTTTCCATTGCACACGCAATCTCTTCGTTCATCTAAAAGATACGCCACGATTAACAACAATTAATCGATGCATTCTGTGTACGGTGCACATCCCCTTGCATTGTCTTCGACAATACATCTTGTCGTGTCAGGACGGCCGATTAATTTAAGGACGCACGTGTCAGCGAGTAACGCGGAACATGTAGTTCGCCAGTTAATGACGGAATCGCGTGATTTCGCGATCCGATAATTGCGATTTATTTGCGTGAATTAACCGATACATTTGACGTGCCCACTATCACCCGCTCCGGTAACTTTCTATGACATGGGCTGATTGCATTCGGGGGAATAACCGTTCCACCGGTAGAACGTGTTGTACGTAAAGGTAATTCAGAGATGGTGATATTACCTGTCTCGCCTATTTTTTCCTCTCTGCAGCTCCATCTTTCGATATGGACGTTGTTTTTCCGTTAAGTGTACCAATAACTAAACCACTATTTTTCAAATTGAGAGACGACATATTTTAAATTAAAAGCATCTTCTCGACCTTCACTTGTGTAGCAACGATGTAGCGTGGATAAGAATCACTGTGGGTATAAATTGAACAATGTAGGTTCTTGACTTCTGTTGCAATGAATATCGACTTCGTCGAGAAATAGGGGATTACTTATTGGTACACCTCAGAAATAGAGAAGGTCACAAATCTGCGATTGTTTTATTGGAGAGATTGCATATATGAGGTTTAATCAATAAATGGAGGGTTCAGAAGTCAATCATTGGAAGTCAATCTTCCGTTAAAAATGACTTATGCCGTGTAGATAAACTTTCATTGTCTATTTTATACACAACCAGTTTCTTATGTATGTATTCTATATATATGAATCATGTTTTATTTGTAGTAGCATTATTACTGTTTACATTTTCTAAACAATGATCTCTGTTAACTTACTTTGTGACTTACACTGATTGGCTTCTGAGGCCTCCAAATATCAGGATTGTAAACATATCTCGACATTTAGTAAGTGAAGGAGGAATGTAATGACAAAGAATTGTCACGTGATCTTTTAACAATTGAGTGTCATTGAATTCGCATCGAGAAGTCATTTCTTCTATCAATGATCGAAATGTTCTAAATCTGAATATTTAGTAAGTGTAGTGACACAATATTGCCACACCATCTTTTTAACAGTTGATTAAATTTAATTTTTGAATTCGAAACCATTTTTTTTTTATTCAATATCGTAAATGTAATTAGTAATATCGGGGTGAACGGGTGTCCGAGTGAAAGATATTAATTATTTCTGGTCGAAATTTTGTTGTCCAACGGGAATGGTGAAACGTGAACAAAAAAAAATGATTTGTAAAATACCGTGATACACGAGCTCAGATTTTGTATCGCGGTGGTATCGCAGGATGCGCGGAACGAGTCATAATGATTTATTTCCGCGAATCGGCGAACGCATTTGCCGCGGCAACACCTGCGCGCGCCCTTGTTAATTTATGTACCGTGGATCGTTCAGCGGCTGGATTTTAGGGGATTTTTTTTTCGCTTGAACCGTTAAAACACTGTTGTAATATTAATCGTCTATTATGTTTACGCCAACGACGACCGTCGTTCTGTGATATCACATTCTCGTTTCGAAACTTTCCAACACGGAGAATTAATTATAAATCGTTCTCCGCGCCCGGTTGAATTTCTTATCATTGCGTGAATAAATCAGCTGAACCGGAGCGTTTCTAAATCCTGGGATCAGCTTTATATAGTGTGTCATGGAAGTTAAAAGGTGAAAGAATTTCTCATTTAAACAGGCGACTGACGATCGTCGAATAATCTTAAAGATTTTGCAATTTGTCTCTTTAACGGATTCTTTTATCTTCGTTATTAAATGGTATTAATTGTTCTATTATATTTCTCGTGATTCATCCAATACATTAGACATTTCTATATGATTATATTCAATCCTTCGATCATCTTTTGTTTATTTTCCTCTCAAAAAATCCCTAGTTTTTCGATTATTTGACGTTATTACTCCTAGTATGATTTGATATAAATCTTCTCACCATTGTCTCGTAACATAAACTGCACATTCAGTTGCAAATGTTTTGGATATCCAGTATATCGACAGGGAGTGTTAAAATCAACACGAGATTATATTAAAAATTATGAATGTCAGGCAGTTGGATCACAATCAGCCATATTTTCGTCATAAATCTCGTTATTATACCGGAGACCATTGTTATTATTCGTCCATTTAATTTTTTCGACAGAGTCACGAAGAATTTATTTTATTTACACGCTATTGGTAAATGAAATACGACGTCCAATAAATTTCAATGCACCTTTTTAATCTGGACCAACGCGTTTATTAAATGTGTCGCCAATGCTGGCGGATGGACCCTCCTCCTCAAGTTTTTTTTTAGCGGAGTTATCGTCCGACAGAATGATAGAATAATCCCAATTTATTCAGCAAATCGGCCGGCACAGTTGGCTCGGTTACAAACTTCGAACTTCGTTAACTTATGTGCACCGCCACCAGCCCGGATTTGGCCGATATACCGCATCAAATATTACACGGTGACGAAAGTCGACGACCTCGTTTCTGATTTACGGCGACGCGACCTTTTGTTCCGGTGGTTGGTGATAATACTCCCTTTTATTTTGATCCTCTACTTGAAAATACTGATCTCTTATTTACATCCCTTATTTACTTTTATTGACTATTCTAATTACCCTTTGTCTTCTAGTATTAATATACTATAATCCTGTATGTACCTGAAGATACTAATCTTTTATTTACAACCTTTTCCTTGTTCTACCGATTATTCTAAATAACATACTTCTTGTGACATTAACATAGTATATCCTGTACCTGAAACTACTAATCTTTCATTTACACCCTTTCTGTACTTTTATTTATTTTTCTACATAAAATTCATCTGATTGTATTAATATAAAGCAATCCTGTGCCTGAGAATGCGAACCACATTTACACTTTTCTCCCACACTTATTTATTTTTCCAAGTATCATTTCTCTTGCAGTATATAATATAGTAATATAATATTATTTTAACTGACTACTATATGATATACAGTACAGCATATAGAATATGTTAAATATATTTTTAAAGAAAATTAATTTATGTTTCGGAATGAAAAGGTAAGAGACGCGTTCGTCAACAGTAAATAGGACAGGGCGCTCTCGCACCATACTGGGAGCCTGTCAACGATTGCATGCGCCCAACGCCGATTTGCTAGTTTCGTCCCTGAATTTCGCGACCGTTGTCCGTTAGAGCGCGTGCGTGAGCGTATTTACGGAGTCTGCGCAACTCTGTCCGAAATATCGATCATCTATCGATAGTTTTTGCGATGATCGATATTCGTGGAACCAATCCGCGTCTCTGAAAAACCCTAACGACTTTTGAACGAAAACCAGTAGAAACTTCGCTGCTCACCGAGCATTCTGTCGTGAACTTTGTAGTAATCGCAGATCTTAACAAACTTCTCATTTTTCAACTCGTGCGTTAACTATCGCAACACTATACGTGTTATATTTATCGCTCTCGACGCTCGAGTACAATTGTGGCGAAAATCGGCGATTAGTGTAAACGATTTTCGTGATCGCTTAGATCTATCGTGTACGGCACTCTCGATCACCATTTCGCGGCTCTCCAGTGCCCACCAAGTGTAATCGTGTTTTCGTGAGACATTGTTAAGACTCTCAACAATAAACTGTTCCGGCCAAGCTCCGGTGTGTTTTTTTGTTGCAACGTCAACTTCACTCCGTAGCCTTTTCAGGATAAAATTAGCTATCCTAGGACGGTCGTTTCAACCCAATGTTCGACTCGGCCCGCGATAAACTCACAACATAAACAATTTCGATTCGCATTGTGTAAGTGTTATGTGTATACTAGGTTAGTACTAAGCGTGCAGTGTATTTGTGTAATTAAACATGAAGTTTATAAAATTTGAGAGTGGAATAGAGACCACGCGAATTTGCCTCAATTTTACTCGCGAGTGTTGGGAGACCCGCGGTCGGCCATTTCAGGTACTCTGAGAGTCATAAAACGGGGTAAACCGTCGGAGTAGGGGTAGCAACCGTGCAGGTATAAAATGGGTACGTTTATCTTACAAATTCAGTTATTTTCCGAGAGACTGACGCGAGTAGTGCAAAGTGACTCAATTTTTGACTGGCAGATCTTAACAGATCGAATATTCTAGCTACGAAGAAGTGACCAAATCTTGGTAATTCTCGGCTGGAATCCGTTTTGGAAGATACCTTCGGTGTACTTTCAGTATCTGACGTCATCCTTCGACTTCCCTCACTATTGTAAGAATAATTTATATTAGTCATAGTAATCATCAATAGAGCAAAACATTTTGTATACTTAAACGAACAAACTTTTCCATGTCCTATTTAAAAAACGTAAATTTCTAGAATTTATTAATTCATTTTTTTTGAGACAACACTTGGAAATTCATTTTAAAGGGAATATTACCCAATTAGTTATTAAATAATTAACTACTGAAATATATATTTTAATGCTGAGTTAAAACACTATACAAGAAGATTATAGATTCTGACGTCATAACCTTGATTTTTACGAACTGAAAAATTATTTAAAATAAATTCTATTTAAAGCTGAGAAATCATTAACCACACGTCTAACGGTTCGAACGAACTGAAATACTAAAAGTTTAATGAAATTGAGGAAGTTTTATCTAAATATAAGTCTCGGAATCGATTCCATTCTATCAATTCACAATAAGCAACTGTTCGTTAAAACGATGAAACAGTATAACTTGACTCTCAAAATACCACAGGTTAGGAATGTTTAATCAGGTAGAGTAAAATTAAATTTTGATTTATTACAAGAATAAATATATCGATTATGTACAGCAATGTGAAAACTGGATATCGTGTATGTAATTTACATGACGTGAAATTATTAATTTCTGTTTATAAACATGTCTTCCCTAATATCCAAACATTCATGAGATCGTTTTCTTTTCTGTTACAGGTATGTATACATAGACCAGGTATTGGAAAATGCAAACTGTCATCATTTACTTCTAATAGACACAAAACAGTACGATTGAGGTGAGTGAATATAGAAGATATGATAATATTGTTGGTACAAATGCATAAAAGCTTATTCCTCGTGCGAACATAAATTCAAAACTTAATTGAAACTTTTTTTATTCGGTACTCCGCAATTAAAAAAGTTGCAGTTTGAAGAACTGATAGTTGTGCATTTTGTTCGATTCGAATTCCGTGACATATCCGTTTCTTTCTTATTTCTACTTAATTATTATTAAACGGCGGACGTTTATTCAAACATAAATTTTTATGGGCTAGTTCACAAAAACTGGACTCAAACAGGAATTTCTGCGAGCACTATCAATGTCCCTATAACTGTCACGTCAAAGATTAAAAAAATTTTTATACACCTTAACAATTTATTGTGTACAATACATATAGATTGAATACGAAAATTACGGTTCCTTTTTTAGTATTGTTTCGCCATCACTTCCTTATTACGTAGTCACGTTTTTGACTCTCAAATTGCACTTTCATATTTCAACATTAATTTTTAAATACCAGGTACATACAAAAGAACATATTTCTCTTTCTTTATGTAAATCAGAGACCCAGTTTAGTAATAAAACTTTCTGTACGCAATTCTTCATACGTTACGTATTTATTAACACTAGAACTACCACACATGAATATGTTTCTATTTCTATCGCCTCGTTAAAAGGCACAGCTTACTAGATGTAACCCAATTAACAAAATTCTTCACTTAAAGATAACAGTAAAAATTACGGAGAATCCCAGAAAATATACTGTTATGACATCTTAATAATTTTTATAAAAGTTTACGAACCAGTCATTTTTACAGCTTTGGTAATTCTAGTGTTAAGCAAAATAAATGGCAGTGTTAGGGACACTTATCGTACATCAATTTTCACAGTCGATTTCATCAAAATCCAAGCTCTGTTCAATAACACTGTCGCGTCCTGTGTAAGTTCTATTTAATTAAATCTACAGATCACAGTGGATCTCCCCATCCAACATCGGACACAAACGTCGTGAACACGAGAATAAGAGTTCCGTCGCGCATTAATCCTTCCAGAGGCGAACAATCGGTTTTTCATTGTCGCCGATACACCGGCTATAATCGTGGATTTACAGTCGCAATTTATTTCGCCGATATGGTCCGCACGCATCCTCGACCGCGGGGGGAATTCTCGCGAATCCTCGTTTATTTGTGCCACCGTCCCTGTTCGTGATCGATTCGCGGCCGTTAATGGAGAGAACGCGATCGCAAAAATTAATTGGCAGACGGTCATCGTTCGAAATAATTCCAGGGAGTTTACACGGAATATCAGGGAGCCCGCAACCTTCCCTGGCCGCGTTTGTAATGATTCGTATTAACACAAAGAGACGCATCCCCACCTGACTCTCCAAGCTCGCGTTTTATATCTGATTGGCTTTGACGAACCACTGAGCATACGCATTATCTTGATTCTCTGTCCACGTTCGTGCGAACAGAGCCGTGTCGCGTTTTAATTTACCGAAGAACCGTAATGCGTCAGTCATGCGGGAAACGCTCGTCCCGTTGGAAAAATATAATTAATACGTTCGCGAAGTAATTTGCTGTGTCCCCTTTTAGGCGACGCTTTCGTGCGAATTAGGTGTTGGAGACGGTTTCAAAGAATCCATGATGTCTGATGATGGTTTTTATTGTCGACTAATTTGAACGATTGTACGCTTTCGCGATTGGAAGTTATCGTGCAGATTAGGGAGGAATTTTGGAAAAGTTTGGAAAGGTTTGGAAAGGCCTGGGAAGGTTTGGAACAGTTTGCAATGGTTTGTTTGAGATAATTAGCTTTCGCGTGAATTAGGTGTCAGTGGTTATTGGGTCCATAGAGTCCATATCGAATTATGATTTTTACTCTTGAGCCATTTGAATGATTGTACCTACGCTTCGTGATTGAAAATCATCATACAGAGTAGCGTGGAATTTTTGAAATGTTTCTAATGATTTATTTGAGACAGTTCAGAAGTAGCTTTTGAACTTGAGGAACTGAGTGATAAATATATCGTTATTATTGGACTAGGGATGTTTGTCTTAGAAATCAGATTAGAAATCATTTCTATTAACTGTTTTACGTAAAGTTTTTCAGATAAAACGTTTATTAAACTTCTATCATAGTTTCCACTTTCATTTTATGTGACACCTGATTGGTTAATATTGCCCAAAGACCATCAAAGGTGTATAAGTTATATTTATAGTAGCATAACGCAACAAATATGTAGTATGAAGCATGTACTTTCTATAAAATATTACATTGTCTCCATGTCCAACACATATCCTAACACTTACGAGCCTGGAGTGTACGTGACCGTGTCAACGAATATTTAACGAATCCAATTTCCCTTCAGTCGATGCATCATGTTTTAAACATTTTATAATCGCAGAGGATTCGAGCTCTACATTCACCGTCGAAACGATACCTACGAGAATTACCGTCGTGCTTGACACAGAAAACAGTCGGAAGGTAATTTTTCCAATCACGGTGTACGAGAAAAATAGCGTTGCCCCCTACAGTTCTCGTATTCATCTTCTCCGACGAATTTTTTTACTCTTTCCAAATGAGTTTTTCATTGTAACGCCGATATTGCAACCCCCGACGTGTTTGTTCGCGTGATACGTTGGCCAATGTAATCCATACCCGCCTTATTGCTTTCCCATACCATTTTTCCTTTTCCTTTTCGCAACGCAACAGAATTCAATGTTCCGGATGAATTTAGATAAAACGCAGCTTTGAAATGTCCGCTTTCGTTTAATATCCCCCGCGTCCTTTGCCTTTCCTTTCCGCGCAGCGTTATTGCAACCATTTAATTAAACCGCAGAACGAATAAAAATATTGGAACTGGAGAACTGAATTTTCTTGACAATCTTTTGTTTGTCTTCCTTTGAAGAAAGCCCCGGATTGTCTGTTGGAAAGTTTTATTCCGCTATCTTCTCGCTTACCTGTTTGGTTTTCTTCGGGAACAACGAGGATTCTCACAGTGACAGTGAATTAATCAACGCGAACCGCGCAGAGAAACCTTTTCCGTGAAAATATTAGACAGTTTTCAGCGTTTCTGGGTTAAGTTTCGAAATGTTTTTATCTTCTGGATTACTGTACATAGAAACTATAATATGTGGCGCAAATAGATGTATGTACCTATATAATTTGTATCTTTACGTACACTTTTGCATTAATAAGTAAATCATAGGATCGTACTGAGTATATTTGTGTAAATATAGATTAATTTAACGAAACTAGAAAAGAATGAACATTCATTCACTCTGTGAAAAATTTTATCAGCTGTTACATAATACAAAAATTTTGTGAAAATTAATTACACTTTTAACTGCACAGAGTTATAATCAATCGTTCATACAAATCATCGTCCAATTCAATCGATTACAAATTTGAAATTCATTTCATTCCAAATGTGAACGTCCTTCTAACATTATCTGTATTAATTAAAATATGCAAAATGTTTTTTGCATATTCAGTAAACACAATATTTTGTGCGTAAGACATGCAAATAATACAAATTTAAAATGTGCAAGTATCTTGTACAAATTTGTATTACGCAGAAATTCCGATTCCTGTCAAGCATTTACACTTTCTCTATTACTAATTGCTTTTACAAATGATGAAATCAGATTAAACAAATTTTTCTCGTAAATTCTCAGAACCATCCAATTTGAATAAAAAAATATAATAATAAAAAAAAAATAAATAAATCGTGTCTAGCCTTAAACCGTGAACAATTTAGCTTATGGTATCGACGTGTCCGCGAATCAGTTTCTCGTTTTTCATTTCGCGCTCGACCACCGCGTGGGAACACAATTCCCGCGTTTGTTACGTTCCCCCCAGTGTCCTGCGGGAGGTTAAAAAAATTCGCAGCTTTATAAATATCGCGCCCGTCGGGAAACAGGTATGAATTCCCAATGACGAAATTATCAATACCGATCCAGCCTTCTGGTCGGCTCTTTTGTTAAATAGTCGATTAATGTCGATAAATATTGTTTTACGACTTTATCATCTAGGTTCAAATGGTCTAATTATTAGTCTAATTTATTTCTTCTACACATTTATTCATAAATATTACATTCACCTTCAGATAATTCGTGAAGCAGATGTTAAAAATGTTTTCGTTTCGTGTAGTGTATAATAATATAGTGTATAATAAAATAGTGAGGTATAATACTCAACGGAGCCATAAACGGAGGTGTGAATCCATCGGTTAAGACAGAGTATTGTAGCAGTGAGAAATGATACCTATCTTATGTTAAAAATGTTGCTCCACCTAAATGAATTCCCTTTGTACAGAAATGTTGAATGGATTTAAATACGGAATACGGCTGCACCTGCAAATGGAACTTCCATTGGTAGTTTACTATTCTATTAAATCTTTGTCATTGACATACCTACATCTATTCTTTTTTGTTAGATAGAATCATCATTAACATATTCAAATAACCAAAATATGTCAGCATATCCATATAGGTACAACAACTGGCATCTATTAAACTTTGAAATTTTGTTCTGAGATATATGCAAATTAGTCTCAGTTCTGGATCACGTGAGTTCAGACAGTTTTTGATCAGGTCATGTGTTACACCAAGGAACTGACGCAGAAACAGAATTTAGGCGGCAGTAAAGAAAATTGTTAAACAATTCTCGATCCTTACCTCAGCGTAACAATTATACTTCCCTGTTCAATTACACCGGAAAAAAGTGAATCACGTGATAATAAGCGATCGCCAATTCGTGGCCGATCTAATCCCACTCTCATCCAGTCTTTACTGTACTAATATTTTATTTCGTAATTTATAATACGTAGCAATGTGGAAACAGCGGGAATGAAAGGGTTAATCATACCAGGTGTGTTGATTATTACAACAGGACAGCTTGCTGTGAACGTAAATACTCCAGGCTTCATAATAATTAACTAATCGTAACTCAATTAAGCGATCCCCGTTACGGTCGATCCATCGTGACGGAGGATGGATAGTGTATTTGTTATCGGCAGTGGGGGAGCGCGCGCGTTCCTAAACACCCCTGGAAGTGACAGGCCGGATGTTAAGCCAGATAACTTGGGTTAATAAATTAAGTTCGCGGTCGTAACTGTTTGCCAGGTATACGCGCGATCGAGCGGGTATCGATCTCTTGTCGTCGTCGACAGTCGACCTGTTCCGTTACCGTTCGCGAGATTCCTAAATGACGCGGAATAACGCGCGTTCCACCTAAAATCTTTCCGATATCCTCTTACCTCCTCCCTCTGGGCGCCGATAAAGGATATTTATATTATAACCCGGCAGGATGTTCGTCGTTGTACGGGAACACACGGCGCCAGGCCGTATCTTCGCTGGAACGACGCTATTGTATCCATTGACTCGAGCACCGAACAAGAAACGGGGCGATAAAGGCGTAGGTAGAACACGTGCACGTTTATCTACACGTATATATTAATTATTGACGTGTAACGTCACTTCCGCGATTCCTTGCCAGATTATGGCTCTAAACCTATAGGAACGATCCATAGGAAACGATATTTTTGTTCATTTCCTTGTGATTCTATGTATTTTCAATCGATTATGGGAGAGGCTCTATGGGAGTTGTTTGGTTATTGATGTATTGGTTTGAAGATGGAAAGAATTGCGATAGGATTTACTAAGGGAGTTAAATGAAATTCGGTGAGTTGGAAACGATTTTTGGGATTAATTTGGAAATATTTAGTGAAGCGAGGAAACCTTTAGGTTGTACTTGCTTATCAGTGCTAATGAAAATTTCCTAAACCTCAACTGAAGTTGGTACAGCTAACTTTTGAACACAGGGATTATCGAATTTTCAGAATATGATTACATTTTGAACTGGTATGTTTAAATAGTGTTGGGTATAATAGCTTACTACTTAGATTCAGTTGAATCTCGGCTGTTTCTTCATTTCTTTTGTTTTGTGACAATAACTTTGCATTTGTGTAATAATGTTACGCTATAATTATATTTACCTTAATTGTCAAGGTATTCTAGAAACTCAAAGAAAAATATTAAAAGGATTGTTACGAGTACTCGTATTAGCATAGGCTTGGTTTACTGTATTCGTATGTATCTTTTTAATTATTATTCTTTGTTAACATTTCACAGCAACCCCCGACGCATTCTTCAATATTATAAGAATTTAAATAATGATTCTAAAATAGCTATGTTTCCATCGTAGAAGTTCATTACTCTATGAAATCAGAAAAGTAAATATAATATGTTGGAACTATACTACCTCTAACAGAGAAATAAATAATATGACAAGTTATTTCATATCTACTTTTTAACGTTTTCATAACTTACTTTTTCAGGTGATAAACCGTTCTTTTTGTGTCGGGGGTTTGATCAATTTTTAATTTAATTTAATTTTATAGTATATGCACCACCCAATAGTATCGCCATTATTAAAAATCCTCTTTTCACAATAACTTGTAATCGTTCAAACTCTACAGTCCAAAAACGAGTATAGTCTAATTACCATAAACCATCTCCTACGTTAAATAATTTGTGCAACCACGATTGACTATTACCAACGCAAACATCGGTAATTCCATAGGATATACCAATATCATTCCCACCATGAAAAATCCTCCATTCACGATAACCTATAATCCGATCAAACTCCCCGCCTTAAAAACACCATTTGTCACGCAAAGACCTACCACACTTCGATCTTCCGAACATCAAATCGCATACAGTAGACATACCAGAGCCTCCAATAATAGACTTCTATCGCCAAATACGATCGAGTCAAACGTCGTATCGCGCGGAAGCAATAACAGCCGTTCGACCAGGTCCTCTACCCTTGTTTCGGATAAATAATACGGCGTGTAACTAGTTCACGGTTAAGTTTAACGAACTATCGTTACCGGCCCAGTGTCCCGGTTATTGCCACTCTACGTAGTTGCTGACGTGTTCGGTTATTACCCCACCGCCAGTGCCGCTGGCCTTAATACGCAATCGTGTAGTCCCTTCTTAATTAACCGGCCGTTAGTTAGTCGGGAGCAGACGGGATCGGAACGAGGCGGAGCCGAGGCGAAAGAGCATATCCACCGTGTTCGCTAATGACGATCGACTCGAACGGTCCCTAAATTTCGACGGAAACGACAGGCCGGATGTAAGGGTAGATAATACCGGTTACATTACACGGTATGGGGTGGTGGTGCGCAGTGGGGTTGGGGGGGTAGAACAGGCACGAAGCAATATCGCGGGGGCGCGTTTCTCCGCGAGCCAAGCTGCTACGGAGATGCCAGATAGGGGGCGTACGGGCACGGGGTTTTGGAGCGTAGCCAGCTAACCTGGGCTATCGTGCCTGCCTCCGTAAGGGGTCGCAGACCCGAAGCCACCCTTCCGCTTCTCACCGCTTATATACTGTCGTCCTCTTCCCTATCCCGTTCCCCCCAACGAGGAACCGCGACCGTTCACATACTGGGTGGTTATATTACGCTTACATTTTCGATAGCACTGAAATTGTTACGGCACCAGACCAGTACGGTCGGTTCCTGGGTATTATTGAAATTGGAATGATTGAAATTGAAAGTATTTTGATGGATCATCTTTTGGAACGAAGTCTAACGTATGAAACGTGCTACTTTTTGTAATGCACGTCGATAAGATACTAGTGAAAGTATTGTCGGAAATCTGAATCTTCAAATTACTTTCAAAAATAGTTTTAAAAGCCCATCAGTAGTCAGTACTAGACTGGAAAGTAGACCGTGGATTTTACTGAAATTGAATGTATTTTTTAGTAGTCCATTTTTTGAATCGAAACAGGCGACAGACAGAAAAAAAATCACAATGATTTTAGGATTCTAATGAAAGTATTGTCGGACAACTGAACCTTCAAATTACTTTCAGAAATAGTTTTTAGTGTCAACGAGTACTAGGTCAGACAGTCTGGACGTTATTGAAATTGAAGGTATTTTAATACTCCACTATTCGAAACGAAATAGAAGCCAAAGATAGAGAGAGAAAATGCAAAAAATGTATAGGATTTTAATAAAAGTGTTGTCGGAAAGTTGAATCTCCAAATTGCTATTCGAAAAAAAGAATATTGTGTCCTAGAGAATATTGCGCAACTTTGGTCAGGTTGTTTCGCTGGTTACTCTTAAATTTCGATAACGCTGAAATTGTTTCGGTTCTACGTTCAGATAGCAGACTGCTGGACATTATTGAAATGAAGTCGTTTTGATATCCTGCTCTTTGAAATGGAGCGGAAAATACAGAGAAGGGAAATACAAGAGAATAAAAGGATTATGCAGAGAAATTGTCATAAAGCTGAATCTCCTAATTGATGTTTTTTTTCAAATAAAATGAATTTACTAGATTGTTTCCGGAAATGATGCGCAGCTTTGGTCGCTTTGTTTCTTTTATGATTCATTGGTCACTCTTATAACGAATGAAAAAGTATTTGCACATTCGGGTCTTTTCTAACAGACAATAGTAAAAAATGCATAATCCGAATGCTACTACAGACAATGTACAGTATGGTAAGGGAGGTCTTTATAATGTAATCTGCAGATGCGTGGCATTATTTTCAAAAACTTTTTGCCACTGTACATTTTGAAATTAAACTGAGAACAAAGAGAATGAACACAGAACACGAATGATACAGAAAAATATTGTGAGGAAACTGAATCTCCAAATTGTTATTTTTTTTTAAACTTATCTTGCAAGAGTTTTCTGGAAAATATTGCGTAACTTTGGTCACATCGTTTCTTTGAAAACTTCCTCGTATTTTTTTTACAGAAATAAAATTACTCGCGAAACGACGACGGAAGACCATTAATAGCGATGGCATTTGTTTTGATGATAGAAAGTACTTTTTGTTGAACTTAAGTTAAGACTTAGTAGAGTGACATCACGAACTTCACTGTATTTTTGAGGAAAAGTACTTTATTCTACTTTTTATATTTGGCTCATAAACTTAATACAACTTAGACACAAATTAATTTCTGTATGTTATTCGGCAATAATTTATTATAAGCAGAAATACGTTTTTAATAGAGTTAACAGTCGGAACGATGAACATTATGTTCATAAATTTAATTAAGAGCTTTTTACCCTCGTCGCTTACTTGAGCCACTTTTATGATTTTCGTTATCGCTCGCATCTTCAGTGCCTAAAATAGAGTAACCAACTTTTAAATCTACTTCTAAAGTTATAAAAGTCCATTTAAATACATTACTATAAATTAAGTGTAAACCAAAAAAGTCTATGAAATCGTTACAAATATTATATTTTATTTAATATTTCCAGAGTTGTTAAACAACAGGAGAAAATCTAGTATTGATATGAATCAGAATATTTTAGATGTAGGTCATTTATTTCAATTCCAAAATCAGAATTGGATACCCCAATTATTAATATCTACGGGCTCGTTCTAGCTTCATAATAAATAATAAATTGATTCTAAATGTGAAAAATATTTCGGGAGGAATACATTTTTCGCGTATAACCTTAAATAACGACCGTCCAACAGTCAGTTTAAAAGGCGAGGTCAAAAATAAAATGGCTCATACTAACAATTTCTTATTACCTTATCCATTTAACACGAGAACTATCAACAATAGACGTACATCTATTTTTATTGGATCGATAAACATGAGAAACTTTCGATAATATTCAAATTTATAAACTCGCTAATTTCTTCACTTTAGTATTGCAATAAATGTTGCGAAAAATCTGAGAAATTGCATTGCTATAACACCCTAATTATCATTACAAGAATTTACTAACCAGTCGTTTTGACTGCTTTCGTAACTCTAGTGTTAAATTACCATATAGTTGGTTCCATAATAAATCCTTCATACAAAGTCACATGTCACGTTAAGTGGACAAGAGATAGAACATAAATACATAACAGATTATACGATTATCCGCTATAGTTCTGATCTACTCCAGTGTGAAATCAGCTCGCATAGTTTATGCATTGCCAATCATTTCGAACGTTCCGATCCGTGCAAGGATATCCGTGACATATTTGAAACTTGCTACCAACTATAAACTCTACTGTAACCCTAACTGTGTAGCCCCTAACTACATAATACTCCTAAGAATAAACTTGCGTCGACCGTACCACCCTGTGCACAGATCAGACTCTACATCCAGGTACAGATATACGTAAGGCAAGCATGTGCAGACATTGCGCTTAGATGCCATCTAGGCTAAACGGTCTATCGTCTAGCTACCCGTTCTCTGACCACGCTAAATAGTTTATCACGAATGTGTACCCCTCGTTAAAGTATCGCCTTGATCTTCCTGACTAGTGCTATTATTGGCTGTGACACGTGCCCGCGTGCACACGTACATATCTTGTTTAGCCATCGCATGACTTGTCATTCTTTAGGCGTTTTAACCTCGTCCGTGACTGATACCAATGATTCACCAGGTGTAGTTTACAAGTTCCTGATTTCGTGGCCACGCTTCTAGAAACCGTGTCCGCTTGCACTAGCACGACTCTTTATGCTTCAGCCAGATGATATTCAAACGACAGTTTGTAAAATAATTATGATATTACTAATAACGCAGCTTTTATACACAGTGTGACGATATTGGAATAGAACAGAATAGATATCTGGACCTCAGAGCCAAAGTGTATTAAGTCCACTTTCATTAAAAAATTATATTTTACACGTTCGCCGTATCAAATTTGGAACTCTGTCCAATGGTACAATTATTTCCTTCTAAGTCGTTCAGTTTTTAATGTAATAGTGTAAAAATGATATTAAGTCTATATCTTGATCCAAGCCAAGTAGGGTAAAGTCCATCATATGAGAGATTTAATGTAATGTTCATTATTCCGTCATACAGACTCCTCTCGATTATTGTCCGGCTTGTGCTACACGATTATTGTCCAGGGGTTATCCTCACCACTGGAAGGGGAGGCCGTGGTTACACGATTATTGTCCCGGCGCGGACCCGAGTTCGGCACAATAATCGAGAGGAGTCTGTATCGAGACTTGTTTTAAGTCCATTCAATAGGTCGAAGATAGCAATTGTTTCTCGTTGAATTCTTACCGAACGGTTCCAAAATTACAAGGATTTTGCACCTGTGATTTGCTCTCCTGTAAAGTTTCAAATTGTATGACTTAATACACTTTGGCTCTGGAGTCCAAATATGTAGATTGTAAATGGACTTGCGAATTTGAAGGGAAATATGGATTTTTACGGGCTAACGTACAGAAAGTTTAATTGTACATAAATTGTTTAATCTATTAAAAGTTCGACGAGAATTATCCGACGAATAAAAGATACTTTTTTTATTCGTAGCATCGAATAAAATTTTCATCTTTTAGCTGTATATTTTATTCAAAGGCTTCGAATAAACCTTCGAATAACTTTGGCCAGCCAAGTCAGCTCGAAAAAACGCGCTGGCGAGCGTCGAGCGTCGAACATCGAAGGCCAGCGACCGTCTCTATAGTCTACTGAACGATCGTCTATTTCCCCTCGGATCCAACAGATTATGTCCTCCATCGGGAGATGTCCAGTGAAAAAAAGTTCCGTCCAGAAACTACCCCCAGAACTCAACGCTTAAATATCGCCCGGGTATAGGATCAAATTAAGATCCTCCCATTAATCCGTCGAGTCCGAAGTTCGCCCGGCGGAAACAATTCCGTTTCCGTTCGCCTTTGTTTATCCCATCACCCTTCTACCTCTCGCTATTTGTAACCGAAAAACTTCTGAAACGTGCAAGGCAACAGAGTAAAAGTAGCTATCAGTGTTCCCTATTCTTTCGCGCATTCGTGCTCGGTTCCCCCGGCTTCTAAGTACACGGGGCAACTCATTTCGAAGGCTTGGCCTCTCTTTACACGTGGGGGTCGGTCGAGACTTCCAATAAATACGGGCGCGCCGGGAACAGAAACCTGTGAACAAAGCAAGAAGAGGAATGTGGAGGGGGGTGCGAGTTAAAAGACCGAAAGCGAGCGTTGTCTGCTAAATTTTTCCTTACAGTCAACGTTTAACTGTCCATTCCGTTTCTCCAGGATCTGGGGCTCTCTCCACGGGTCCAGGTTCCGTAAAAGAATTAATAAAGAAGAACTTCCCAGCCACTCGTAGCTTCTTCGAACTCCCCTCACCCTCGCCGATTCGTCCGAGGCGACTCTTTTCGAGCTGAATTCGATATTATATAGAGCGGAATGTCGTCTTGAACCGAGAGAGGAAAAAAAGAAACGGGGGGGCCTGGTTGAAACTCTCGAAAGGATGCAGCTTGATGCCTTTTTATTCGCCAGCGTACCCTGACGCAGGCTAATCGGTCGTTTAACGAGCGAATCGTTAGACGGAAACTCGACTCTATCGATTCTTATACAAGGATATTGATGAACGATAAGTGGACGTCGGACGAAAATTGTTGTAGAATCGGAGGATTGCTCGAAACTGGATGCTTTGGAGAAAATGAGAGTTGTAGAGTTACGATTTGAAAGGAACAACATTTTTTAATTTACTAATGTACTGACCGGATCTTGGGCTCGTGATCCAGTTTGCTTGGGACACTTGTAACGTTGGAACGCAAACTGAAGAGTACAGGAAAAATTTGTATTACACTGGACGGAGTGCATCGCCAATTTTAAGTTTTTTTCAGTTCTTATCCCCCCTCTTTAATATGGTGACTGCCACAGTGAAAAATATTATTTATATTATATTATTGGAAATAATTCATTCGTTTTTTTAAGTCATAAATCATCGAAAATATATGAATTTAGTTAGTAGAGGCTGTTCGTCTTGTTTTAAATTATACTGCGATATCAATTTTATGCAAAACTTTTTGTAACGGTCTGTAAATAATCCAGCCCTGTCTTCAATGTTACGTGTCAACTATATTTGGCTGACGTGCAGTCAGTTTTAACCCTTCATTTTTTGTTATTACTGTTATTTATTATTACATCGATTGCATGAAGTACCGGTTTTAATTACTGTATGTTTTATAAATGTGTTTAGGGCAATTGCTGCATTTTTGTTTATGTTTATTATCATTGCCAATATAATGTGTAAAGCATTGTCTTTTCGGTTCTTCACTAGGTCGTATACTGACTAAAGTACATCGTTCCGACGCAAACGTTTCATTTTATCGCACAGTTGCAGGTAGAGGGGAAATCAGAACTTCATGACTGTGACATAAACAGTCTGCATCGGTAAAAACGCCCAGCGGAGTTCGCTGGGCGAGGGTCAAACCTCAGCAAACGACAAGCTCATATAGAGCACCAGACAAAATTATAACAATTTAAACATTAATTTGTTTAGCACTTTCTGTATTAATTAACAAAGAGTATAGATTTCCTTAAACGTTATTTTGTTAAATATTAATAATCTTAACAAAATCCATACTGAATTAATCCAGAAAATACTAAAGAAATTGATCTTCAAAGAATTATTGCGGTCAAATTGTTATAATTTTGTTCGTTGTTGTGATATGTGTCGAGTGTAAACTATCATCGTAGCGGATAGACTCATATATCCGTTCGGGGAAAGATAGAAGTCAAGAAATTTGCTTTTATAGCGACTCACAAATTCACTACTATCAAACCACGAATTTTGTTTTGCAATTAAGAAAAATGTATTACAGAAGAATGAGAAATATTCAAATTATAAGGATACATAAATAAGAATTGCAAAAAAAAGAACAGGCGGAAACCAAAAATTAAAACTAAAAAAATGGCGACTGATAAAGCCAACGAATGAAAGTTCCAAACTATTATTTACAAACGTATCGACTGAACAAAACAAATGACAAAATACGGTCCAGGTCCTCGACAACGATCAAAAGATTTCGTTCGCGTTTTGTCACGGAGCAACGAACCCTGGGAATCTAGATCTCCCACGACTGCCTCGAAATCGGAATCCTTCGAATGGCTCGAAATCGTCGATGTGTTGTGACGTTTGCTGTGGCGCGCCTGGAAAATCAGGGGAAGTTCCATCCCCTCGCAACAGTTTGAATTAAATAAACTTTCGCCCGGGGAAGAATGCGAGTTTCCAGTTTCACGTCGATCCCTGTAATCGTCGCTTGGCGTTCCGAGACGGGATGAACCGGAACGTTTATCTACGAACCGTTACCCCGGGGGGTCCCCGTGGTCCGATTAATCGAGCCAGGTTTAAACTCCGAGGAATAAATCTTCATTAGATACCCGGTTGAAATTTGTAACCCTTTCACACTTCGGTTAATGAACTCTTCCTAATTCCTTTCGATCGAGCTTTCGGAGCAGGGAGCATACGATATCGAAAGGTTAAGGTATGAATTATTTTGGTATTTAGCTTTTAACGAATGCAGAGTCATTTTGACCCATCTATATAGTTGTTGTGGTATTTTTTGTAGTTATACAGGGTGAGTCAATAATAACTACTACCTAAAATAATTTGTTACCTATTAGTTGTATGAGAAAACGTTGTAATAGATTACGTAACATTTTAAGGGGCTTATCGGATGAATACAGTTTGATTTTGTTATATCTTGTTTTGTTGTAAGATATCAAGGCGACCTTGAGTTTTCCGAAAGCCAATGCATCTTTATTTTAAAATTAAAAACAGTTTTTTAATTATTGAACAATTATGTTTTAGATCACTTTTATTAGTTTATAGTAGTATAAGTGTTAGTATGCCCTAAATAATATTTGTTTCAAACTTTCGGCAATTTCGTAATGCCTTGTAACATTTACTGCATATTCGAGAAGTGTCCTAATATTTAGAGGGGGTGTACATATGGGTGAGGCAAAAGAGGTGTTGTAAATGAAGTAGGAATAAATGAGGAAAGACGTACTGTAGAATCTCAACAGCTGATTTATTTACCAAAACAGAGGTTGAATTTTTATCTACTACATCTAATTTACTACAAAGATATTAAATTTAAGCGTACATCTTGGAACTAAAGTCATGTATTACGCGCATAAGGGTTTCATTTTGAGTAGCCAGTCTCTCGATATGGCATTTTTCAGTTTTAAGATAGTTTTGGGCTCATTTCTGTATATTGTGTCCTTTAGATAACTGCACAAGAAGTAGTCACAGGGGTTGAGATCAAAACTGTATGATAGCCATTACAAAAACGCTTAGGAGTCCGGAGCAATGATACGATCTTCAAATGTTTTCTCAGCCCATTTTTTTAACTTAATAAAAAACACGTTGAAAATATTTTATATTGCAATTTCAATGTTGTTTTTATAAAGATTGGAGTTATCTTCTCTAGAAACTTTTGTCTAAACTTACCGCCACGGACCCAGTTCCTGATTAGAACCCAATTCCTGATCAGTTTAGTATACAGATACCATACAATAAGTTTATTATAGTAAAGCTTTTTCCCAAAAGAATTACTAAATAATTATTAATTATTTTGAAATTTATAGAGATCTGAGATACAGATATATGATCTAGGTGACCAGAAATTGCTTCCTTTGCCCTTCTAACTCTAAAATTAAATTATAATTTAATTGTATTACTACATCTGCACTTTTTTAAATATCAAATTAAACATAAAACATAGACTAATTCGAACAATAACAATTTTTTTGGATTTGATTATTTTTTTGCTTATACACTTAAAAAACGGTATTAGTTACTCTTAAGTAATCAGAAACTGGGTCCGTATCGGTATAAAAGCAGAATGATTCAGTTCAAAACTTTCTAGTCATAAGAAATCAAACACGAATTATCTATAATAATTTCATCAAATCGTCTTAACCCCTTGGGTACATTTGACGTCTGAGACACGTCATTCACTTTTTTCCCCTAAGAGCGGATGACGTGTCTAAGACGTCAAACCAAAAATTAAACTTTTAGGTACATTTGACATCTGAGATACGTCATTTTTTTTTTTTTATTGATCAATTTCATTCATCAATAAAAATATCACACTCTGCATAATTATTAGTAATTGTTTTTTTTTATAAATTGAATTTATTTCATTTAGTTTTATTTTGTTGTTATTAATTTATTTTTGTTTTGCAATTCTAATTAGTTGAAGACATCTTAATACTACATATGTCACCAATATTTTAGAAATAAATACATTCTTACGTAAAATGTACTGCCTTTACATACTACTCCAAGCAACCAAAAATTATTTCCGTTCCACATGCAAATATTTTCTCAAATAAATCCGTACCCAAGGGGTTAACAGTCTTTCTGATAAATAGACTTGTATAGGAAAAAAGGAAGTTCGTTTCTCTCCGAATTTCATACATCTCTGCGATATTAAAAGTTACATTGGAATTGCTCTTCGACAAATTCTTTTTTTAACCCGCCGTTCGTATCCTTCGTGCACGAGGTACACAGTTCAACAGCGCGGGGCTCGAAAGAATGCAAAATGGGGACGTAATCACAATGTGTGCCACATGAAAAGAGCATAGCGAGGGAGAAAAAAGGAACTCCAAGGTTCGCTGTGAATCGCGGGAGAATTATCCCGCAGGAAATCGCGGCCACGTGAATTTTTCGTGCGCGGCGGTATTTTCGCAGCCGCCTCGCGCGACCATCTTTCTCGGCGTCGTTATTTCCCAATTGACAGGAGTTGACGGGAACACCTGTATCTTCGTCGTCGCTGTGCATTCCGGATGACGTTAACGCATAAAATCGCCGACCATGAAATTACTCGCCGTGCGCTACAAACGTGAGCTTAAAGGCGACGAGCCAGAGGGTCGAGTACTTGTATGTAGGTACACCTGTACTTTTGTTCCTTCTTGCTCGTTCTATCATCAACCGAATGCAATTTTTATTTCGCTGGCATATAAGTAAATCACCTCGAACAATTATATAGAAATATTGAAAAGTATTTTTTTAACACTACTCCGACAGTGACTTTGGAAATCAATTAGATTTATTGCATGACTAACACGTTAAACATTATGGTGGTCCCTGGGGACCGACAATAAACTTTCCGTTTAGGCAACATCTGTCCTTGGGGACCGACAGTACCAAATTTGAAAAATAATACTTTATAGCAATCTATATAATATTAAAAAAAACGTGTACATCTTTTTAATGGATTTTATGGAAACATCTTAAACAAAATTGACGTTACGAGTATTATAAAAAGTTACGACTTTCTTGGTAAAATTTGTAGCTATACATATGTATTTGCCCAAAAAGGAAGGTAAAGCAAAATTGGTTCCTCGTTTAACGTACGAAATACCTCTTAAACCGTTCACGCGCAAATATAGACTCACACAGAAAGAACACCATCAACCAATCCCATTTTCACTAATATATAGGTGTCATCTCAGCAATGATCGTCATAGACGATTAAATTTTCAGCCCGAGACGATAACCATTTACGACCGAATGAAAACTGCGAATTCGTGGCAAAGTAGCGATTCTCGGATCGAGTCTCAATCCGGTTCGTAATTACCACGAAACCGGTCGTAAGAAAGCAGTACACATATATTCTTTTTTTACCCCTCATTTCGCGGGAGTCGTTATTCATGCTCGTCCGCCATGGACATGTCTATTTTATAAATTAATATGGCCAACACGTACCGGTCGTTCCATCGATGAACAAGGCCTGAAATTATTTCTTGCCTCGATCACGCTGATTCTGAGTGCGTTGAAAGTCCGCCAAGGGGAACGATGAAGAGAGAAAACCGCCTTGTTCAGTTGAAATTGTGCCCCGTCCGACTGTATTCGTCCGAGTCGTTCCGAGAACGATACCGGACACACTTCTCTTCAGATCCCGCGGCTACGGGTAAACCTCCTCAGGATTTCCACCAGAGGAGGAGGGGTCCGATCGACGCAAGGTAATCCTCGAATCCGTCGCTTTTCAGCTCCGCCACGAATGTCCTTGACTACTCCCTAGCCTCGAAAGGGCCCTCGAGAACTGCACCTTGAGATATCGAACGGTGCAGCTGCTATGGTTCGATTTGAAACGTTCCTATCGGGTGATCGGGTGGGTCCGATGATTTTTATTGTAAATAAACGTGATTCGGTTCTAATAAAGAAAAAATTTTAGCTGTAGGAAAATGCGCCCATAGAAGGCAAAGACGGGTCATTTCTGATAAGGGAAATTCGGTAACCTGAAAATTCCGATTTTTTTTAAACTTTGCAGGTTTGTAGAGGACCTCAAGAGAAGTATAGCGCAATTTTTCTTTTTGGCCCAATTTTCAATTTTTGTTTTTGGCCCAATTTCAGTTCTTCAGGGTGAAAACATCCCTTGAAGGTAGATAGGCGTTTCCATATTTCCCTGTATATCTTTAAAACTATCGTAGATATGAAAAATGGTTATAATAAAAATTGAATGGGTATTTATGCTCCATCAAACGATGCAATTAAATTGATAAAAATTCTTTGTTTGAATAAAAACATTCCATCCACTTTTATTAATTATCAACTTAATTGCATCGTTTTATAGAGCATAAAAAACCATTCAATTTTTATTATAACCATTTTTTTATATCTACGATATGTATAGGGAAATATGGAAACACCTATCTACCTTCAAGAGATGTTTTCACCCTGAAGAACTGAAATTGGGCCAAAAACAAAAATTGCGCTATACTTCTCTTGAGGTCCCCTACAAATCTGCAAAGTTTAAAAAAAACAGAATTTTCGGGTTACCGAACTTCCCTTATGAGCCACACAAAAGTGTCGTATAAATATTTCATCGAAATTTTCATTTCGATATTTCTAGCTTTCATTTTAACGTAGGCTTAAAGTCTGGATCTCAAGTGATCCAGGTTCGTCATCTGGGGGTTAAGGTATTATTGTCATACTTTTCCATGTATCTAAATTTATTTACAGTTATTTTACATTCGGTGAATCATTCAAGAAGTACAGCATACCTAGAAAGAACTCATATCTGACCCCTTTTGGCTAGTAACAACGTCCCACTTAAAAAAGAATACAATAATATTATTATTAGGTGTACCAATAAGTAATCCACTATATTTCCTCAAATTCAATACTTATCTTCGAGGACATGACCTCTGGCCGTTTCAGTGCTATTTGTCCTTCGTCAATGTTCATCGCTATTTTTATAACGGAATACTGTAAAAAAAGATTTTCAAATTAAACCACGTTCCCAATTTTCTGAGCAGAATCAGTGGATTAATTATCGTTACACCCAATATCATACGAAAAAAAATATTATTCCACGATTGACCGTTCATTTTTGTCTTAGAAAATCGTCCTAGAATTCCCCGTGTACATTTTAACCGTTTCACTTACCACGATTTCAATTCCAAGCTCGTGTTTACAAAAGCCTGGGATAATAGGAACAACAGGTGGGTGGGCGGGGGTGATTAGAATTTTTCAACCAGGTAGCTACGTTGCGGTTCTTAACGTCGTAATCTGGGCTGAGACACAGGGTGGTTCGCTCGTAATCCCACCGAAAATTCCGATCGGCGACGGTAATCCAGGGAACATATCAGCTTTTCACCCCCCCCCCCCCCAACTCCACGACGACGACGGAAATCCTTGTCCGCTTTTAGCACCAGAAATGTCCCTGACAACTGCTCGTCGAACCGTCGAGCATTTCGTGTTCTTGTTTCTCGACTTAAACCGAATCGAACCGTAATGGTGGTCGTGGTTGGATCGACGGTGGAAAGAGGGGAGGAATCACTCTGCGCTTGGACGTGGAATCGAAGGACCAGGAATAGTAGACCGTAAAAGTAGTGACACTTTTTCTTTCTTACTCTTTGGTATATAATAAAAATGAAAAGTGACAACCGGGACTGTACGAGAAAGCAATGGTACACAACGTGTCCCCATGGACGTTATTGGTCACGACGACGCAACGCCGACGGAACCTTTCGCTGACATTCGAGGATTTACGAACTCGTGCTACTTTCATCGACTTTTATTGCTATACGCATAATTGCTGACCTTCTTTACATTCTTTCCATGTTTTATTGGGATATAAATGACTGTCGCGAGATTGCTGGGATTGGTGTGAGGGAGTTCGTGATGGCGATGGGATTGTTGAGATTGTTCTCGAAAAGGTTGAATGAGCTAAAGTCACAGTGTTGCGTAAATGAATTAGTGAACAACTTAGATTACTGTACTGCCAGCTGTTCGAACGAAAATTTTTTTTCGATGCTCAACCATCAGTGCAGATGTAAATTGAACTAAGCAGTCGTTTCTTAACCGTTTACGCGAGTGTATGACAGCTGATGGACACTATTTTGAACGTCGTTTTAATTAAGGTAAATGATATTTTCTTAATGTTTCTTTGGTTTAGAAGAAAAAAATTATTTGTTGTAAACAAATTATGGGTTTATTTATAAAACACTAAAGGTGACTTTAAAAATTGTGGAGAAAAAGGGTTGATAAAAATTTGTTACGATCATCTTATAGCTCTCCTTGAATCATGTTGTATTAGCCAAAGAAATTTTCTATCGAACAGCTAACGGCAGAATAATCTAAGCTGACCACGTTTCGTGGTCCACCCTGTAGAAACAAACCGTTGTCATCAATTTGACTATCGCAAAATTGTTGAGATTACCATGAGAAGGGATAAGTTCATGATGGCCATGAGATTATTAAGATTGTTCTCAAAGAAGTTGAATTAGTTAGTCATAGTGTTGTGTAAATGAATAAGGAATAAATATAATTGATAATCAAATGGATTGTAATATAGAAACGAATAGTTGTCATTAATTTAACTGTCACGAGATTGCTGAGAGTGGCATTAGGAGGGATGAGGTCATGATGGCCATAGGATTATTGAGATTGTTCTCGAAGAGGTTGAATGGGTTAGAGTCAGAATGTTGCGTAAATATTCAATGAAATGAATGAATTGAATTTTTAGAATAAATATAATTAATGATGAAAGTGAATATAGTTATAGAAACCAACACTTGTCATTAATTTATTGATATAGTTCAAAAATTGAATAGGTGACTACAAATAAATTGCATCTCTTTTAAAGGTAAATACATATTAGGTGTACCAATAATGAATTCAGTATATTTCGTAAATTTTAATATTTACTTTTTAAAAAATCAAAAGTCCTGTGCTGTTTCGGTGATATTCATTTTATACTCATATGACCTCTGTCATTTTGAAAAGAGAAAAGACCGTGAATGTATTTTGAAATTAAACTGTATTACCAGTTTGTTTAAAAGAAATTATTGATTACTTATTTGCATACCTAATACAAGACTGATAAAAAGAAACTTGTGTAATTCGTCAGACTAGCATCTTGATAAAGTGTAATGATGAATTTACTATAACAATTATAAATGGAAAAGCTCGTATCGGCTACAAACTACATTCAGTTTTAGATATCCAATATACATAATAGGTAAATTTCGATGTTACGAGCTCTAGATACCTATAACCACGTACAAATTTCAGACGGAAATCAATGTGGTCGACGAAAAATAGACTTTACATTAAAGAAATCAAATTCGACATAATAATATTCACTTCTATGGTTATTATCAATTTTAAAACAGGACTAATATTTACATTGCCTCCGTCGGTTTCGAAACTATATGCACATATCAAGATAGTTTGTAACTTACTTCCTACCACTTCTCGAAGTACGATGATCTCCGAAGGACATAAAAGACCCCCGGAAAAGACATTTCTGCGTTATGGGAGAACTTTCCGTCTCCGGGCAGACGTAAACGGACATTTCGTTTAATGCCGCGTTAGCTCGCAGGAACCACGGCGGATTTAAAATCGAAGTCGGATAATTTTCGGAAACTTTATTCCGAATATCGCGAGACTTGCAAAGTGGATTTCGGATGATCTTCCAGAAGACTCTGGCTCGAAGCTACAGTGTGGGTGATCGAATTATTAGAACCACGGTACGAAACGTATATTTCTTTTTGTTTGCAGAAGAAATAGAATCGCAATATCAAAGTTTTCACGTTGTATAATTTTTAACCTTTATTGGTATCCATATTCTATATTTAACAATTTTTTATTGTTCTTGTGAAAATATCACGAGACCGTTCCTGATTCTTGTCCTTTAGACATTTATATTTTCAAACTTTATAATTTATGCAAAAAATGTTTAATATTAAAGCTTCAAGTGTATTTATACCTTTGTTACATAACTGGATGCCCATATAAGACAGGTGTTAGTTGGATGAATGGAGGTTCCATAAAGAAATTATACACAACAGAAGATTCTTAATTCATACTGTTCATTTATTAATATAAGTAATATAAATTACAGCTCTTAATCATCTTCTTAGAGAATGTCGAGAACAGCGCGTATACATGCGAATCACACGGATGATTCATTTTAGCATCTAAGTGTATTCTAGTTTCGAGTAATTTTTTCGCTTCAATTGTTTAAAACAGGATCTGGTATATTATAGGTAGGGAAATCTTAGAATTTCAGGAAAGCATGAAAGCAAAATTATCTATGTTTATCTAATTTATACCCGAGTATCCTGGTACCCAAGTTCCCTGGTTGCTCAAAATCTGTGAACATTTTTTTTTCTTTTATTTAACGTCGCATTAATTGCTTCTTGGGATTATTAACGACATAAGAGACAAGATTCACAGTTTCTTATACAGTTTGGTTTGTTATAAATAACGTAGTAATCTTTTAATTCATTCTTTATCCTTTAAATTGGTTTTCAAAGTGGACTCTATATTGGATTGCTGTCTATAAGGGTACTTCTTGCAGTACAGAATGTGTTCAATTGTCGGGGGTACTTCGTATAGATCGCAGCTTAGATGTTCTTCTTTATTGAAGAGATACTAATGCGTGAATTTCGTACATCAAATCGTCATTCTTAAGGGTACGACCTGATTGTACCTTAATAGTGAACGTGGTATGCTTTTCTTCAAAAAATCATCTTTGATTGATAGCAGTCATAGTTTCTTTGAAGACTTCTCTTCTTCTTTCACTTCTTGCTTCAATTATAAGTATTTCCGTTGTCCACGCAAAAGTTTAAACTTAGCTCACATAATTATCAAAAATACAGTTAAAATCGAAAATCGTTGATTCACGCAGTTCTCTCGATTAATTCTTTCCTCCCACTGTAGGTTCCGTGGAGGAGCAGCATTCTGAAGTACGTAGTCCTCGATAATCGTTTCGTCTTTCGTCGCAAGCTCAGAGGATCTTGCGTTCAAGTACGGAGAATCCGTGAAGAAGTCGGATCTACAGTGATTTTCGGACGCGTTTAAGTCCTCTCGTCGGAAATCCCGACGTAGGATGTCCTTGAACGGATTTGAGAGGCCCTCGAGCATTCGGGAACGTCGAGCTGACCTTTTACTTCCCCATTAGACGTGACACACAGGTACCACAAAGGTACCACACAGGTACACACAGGCATGTTTACGACGACGCGTCCCAATCGCGAAAGGAAAGGTTTTTTCTTAAAAGCGGATGGAATTTATCAAAATAATACACGCTTAAGTGTACGCGATAGTTTACGAGCGAGTTTCGGTGTTTCGTCGGTGTGTTTCACGGGAAACGAAGCGGGCCGGGGGATTAAACGAAGAGCGATAAACCTGGGACGCGCGAGGAACCGTGGGGCTCCCCACCTAATGCTTCTTTATTCCTCGCGGATTTAATAGTGCTTGCTCTTTATACCCACTGATTTAATAACGCCCCGTTCTTTATTCATCCCGAAAGAATTGTAAAGAATTCCGATTTTATTTTGGTCCCGTCGTATATCTTTGGACGTACCCCGGGGTCGTTTTGTTTCGTCGTGTTTCAGGTCTCTAAGCCTCTGCTGAGAAGCTTTCATTTTTTGAGCTATGGTATATTTTGCTGTTGATAAAGGAAATTGTTATTAAGAGATACAACGTTGGGAGGTATGAAATGTGAGTTATTGTATATTGATAAGTTATTGTAGGAAGTAATTATTAAGCAATAGAATGTTGAAAAATATGAAATGTATGTTAGTTTTTATAAAATTTTTCGACTCCGATCGTGGGGACTAGTACGGATATTTATGAAGAATGTGGATATTTATTGGAGGGGACAATTTTCGTGGACTGATTTCTGGAAATTGGACATAAAAGGAAACTTAGTATCCTAATAATTGATTGGACTAGGTAAAGGAATGGTAAATTGCATTGAAATGTCTATTTTATTCCTTCTTATTCGGTTGGAACAGCTCCAAGTGTAGGAAATTCTCAGTCTATGAATAGCAAACGTGATAAGATTTTTAGCAACTGACAACTTGTTTCTATTATACATATTTATAGATTCTCAGAGCCACACTAACCTGAGTCCTCTATCTTAATTTTACAGCAGAAAAAAAAAACATCAATGATATCATATATCTCCATTAAAAGTCGACTATTTTTGTGGTTACAAAATTGTTATTCGTAGTTTATTATAATCTATTAAATAAATTAACATTGTACTTGTAATAGTTCAAACAGACCAATTCTTTTTTATTTATAATGTAACTTACATAGTTCTCTATGTCTTCCATAGAGTACCGAAAAAACAGTAAGATGATTCATTCATAACTCAGTTTTGAAAAATAAACGAACTTGGGTTAGTCTGGTTCCGAAGTAACGATTTTACAAAATAAATTTTCTGCCATTGGAACAACAGTTTATTCTAGAAAATAATATCACACACACGAAAATATGTGTAGTACTGCACACATACTACATATTTTTCATCTCAGAAAGTGTCTAAACCGAAGTTCAAAACATAAAAAGAAATTCAATTTCGTACCGCAAAATTTTCAATCGATCCTTTTTAAACCATCTGAAGACCGTGTAGCTTTGTGAATAGTTCTTCCAACGCGAAAAAAGAAACTCGCTTCATATAACACCCGCAGAAGTTAATGAAATATCCCGAAACCAAACACAAAGAGAAACCCAAAAACCTGCAAAATTTAATTTACCACTCGTGAAAAAGTGTCTCTAATCCTTCGCTTTCTCCAAGCTACCTCTAACTCCGCGCAACTGCGGGGCATCCTCTGAAATCGCCCGAACAAGACAACGTCGACGAAAAATTCCCAAGAAAACTTTGACCCATTCGAGAAACTCGACGGGGAATTCTTGACTCGAGACCGACGATAAGACGAGACAAAAATCCGGAACGAGTTCGCGGGTTGAATCGAATCGAAACTCCTTGCGATGGATGCAAAGGAAAGTCGATAAACTTGTCGTGTTGGCGCAACATGCAAAGAACACATTTTGACGGAACTGTAGTCGTGATCGCGAATTTCTGGATGAATTAGACAAAGTGTGAGAAACGAAAAATTCTGTGAGACTATTCTTCGATTGTGACCTCCAAGCCCATTAACCAGTTAACCGAATTACTTTATAAACCTCGCTACTCCCATAATCACAATTAAGGACGTATGAAAAAGGACCTGATTCATTTTTGTTCTACAACAAACGCAAGAAAGATGTAATTTAAGCTAAGGCAAGCCTATAGTAGACTCCCATATAACAGGAATTCATATTCCTAGGTTTCCGTGTGTCTCCCTCGATTGCTCTAGGTTTCCTTGGATTTCCCAGGACTTTCCTGAGCTTCTCTAGGTTTCCTTAGGTTTCCCTATGTTTTTCTATGTTTTCCTAGGTTTTCCTGTTTCCCTATGTTTTCCTACGTTCTTCCATCTGTTCCCATGTTTTCCATGTTTTCCATGTTTTCCCATGTTTTCCTATGTTTCCATAGTTTCCATAGTTTCCATAGGTTTTTCTAGGTTTCCGTGTGTTTCCTTCGGTTTCTCTAGGTTTCCCTGGATTTTCCAGGGTTTTCGTATGCTTTCCTATGTTTTCCCATGTTTCCCCATGTTGTCGCACGTTGTCCCAGGTTTTCCCATGTTTTCCCATGTTTCCCATAGATTTACATAGGTTTCTATAGGTTTCCCTAGATTCACCTATGTTTCCATAGGTTTCCCTAGGTTTCCCTAGGTTTTCGTAGGTATTTGTAACTTATCATACGTTTTCATACGTTTCCATGTTCTTTCATAAGTTTCTGTCTGTACTTGCGTCCCACAGACCTTGTCGCACCACTCGACCGAAAGAACGCCCAGAAGTGTATCTACTATCCGCAGTGGCGAATTTTCCAGCCAGATCGAAGATATTTCAAAATTGTCGCGCTTTCGTGAGGCATTCCGTGGGATTTCTATGAAAGGAACCGCGCGCGCAAGTTATAGCGGTCGCGTCGCGTTCGCGCGAACCGAAGAGCACCTTGGAGGAACGTTAGTCGTCGTCGGTAACCGTGGGGCCAGGGGGAGCTGAAAAACCGTCGAGAGGAGACCCGAAGACTGGACGGGATTTAGCGATTTATGCCCTGCCGGGCCACGCCCGCTTTTCGTTCCTCTGTGCTAGAGGAACGGAATTGCCAGACAGGAAGGTGTGTAGCTGCGGCGTTGGTAGACAGAAGGGGGTGAACTTGCCTGTCCCTTTCTCCTTCTCTCTTTGGCCAGTTTGAACAGAAAACGCTGGACGGGCGTAGACACCGGTATACATACGTACGTACTTCCGGCGCACGCGGACCTCTCGCGTAAATCTCACGCCGGAAAAACTCTGTTCCCAACCCGGGCTCTTTCGGTTCTTTCTTGCCCCGTCTCTTCCCTGGTCCATTTCTCCACCCTCCCCCCTCCAATGCCTCTGTTCTTTCTGTCCCACTTGATTCACCCATTTCCCTCCTTCACCCCCTCCTTCAACCCTTTCTTCACCCTCTGTTCACCCCTTCGTCGGTTCGCCCGGCTTTTAGCTTTTAGCAAGCCATTTCAACGGCCCGTTCGCGTAGCAAGAAGACCCCACCCCCCCTGTTTCACGATCGGTCGGCTGACAAGCTGGTCCGCTTTAATTTCGCGGAAAGAAATCCTGTCGAAACTTTGTCGCTAATTCGCGACGGTTAATCGAGTCGCGGTGAGCGTAAGCTTTTCTATCGGGGAATAGATACTATGTACCGGGGTCGCTCGGTGGGTATTTTTCGAAACGTTGCTGCCCGGAAAATGGTCTCTGTGTGCTCTTTTTTTGTCAGTTGTGGTTTAATTATCCGAAGGTTGCGTACGTTGTGGTAAAGATTGTGGATGGTTTTACGCTGGACCTCGTTGCGAAGTCTTTGAAGAGTTTTGTTTATTCCGGCTGATAGCTGGTACGGAATGTAGTCTTTTCTGTTGTTCGAAGGAATTAATTCTTGTTATCGATTTGTAGAATTGAAGAGCTTCAACACAGTTTGCAGTGTAAGTTTCTGGGAGAAAGTACAGGTATCTTTTTTTCATAGTTATAATTATCCAAAATAAGGATTTTGTATTTCCTGAAGGTTATGTTATCCAATTCATGAAATAGTGGGTGTTTCCGTGTTAATGTCTGTTCTGCTTTACCCGGAAATCCTCGAAATTGTGGTACGTCGTTACTTTTTAATTAATTATGAAATAGTGACCATTTCTTTGCTAATGTCTGTTGTACTTCAACTAGAAATCCTCGAAATCAAGGTACATCACCACTTTTTAATTAATTAAATAGAATACAAGCACAGTTGATGAAAATTTTATGGTGAGCTGGAATACAATAACTCTCATTTTTCGAGAGGAGAAAATCATACAGAGGTAGTATACTTTATTAGGTAAAATCTGAATATGTTGTAAAGTCAGCATATTTTACTAGCTAAAAGCAAAATGTGTTTTCCGACATTTACCTATATTTTACATTACCCATCGTCTCTTTATTTTTATATGTATTTTCGTGTAATACCTAATCAAGAAGACGAGAACATTGCACTGAATAGGATGATACAAACCTAGCGTGGTCTGTGACGAACAGTTTTCCATAAAATATTGTGGTAGCTGACATGTTAATGTTCATAATACGATTCAATAAAATGTAACAGTCGTTAGATAATTAAACCAGTAAATGGAAAGTCGCTGAGGTACTGAGTTAATCCTCGGAAGGTTTTTGATGACTTTAATAATCGAATAGATGGCAGTATCTGGGTCTAGATATACCCCTACTGATCGAATAGATGATACCTTAGTCCAGATAGACCCCTGCTGATCAAATAGATGGTACTCATTTGTCTTGGATGTGTCTTGAAACAAATTTATTTAAAATATTTAGGTCTTCTTACAAAATGCTACTACAAACAAACGTATACGTTTTAGTTAGTTTCTACAAGTTGAAATAGTACCTGAAGCTTCTAAAATCCTAGATCAAAATGGACCTAGGGACCCTTGTCCAAGGATTACTACATCCTCTTCAGTTGTCAAGACAAAGTCAATTAGCAATTATTCATCAAATCTCTCTCTATTTTTGCGTCACAACACCTGAAATTCTCATCGAATTTTCCACCTACATATGACAATCGCTTTCACAATAACAGAGGATATTGTTCGTCAAATTTCTCCGTATCTCTGCGTCGCCGCAACGCATGAAATTTTCATGGGTTCGAACAACAGAGGAGGAAGAAAAACATCGTCGTCCTCTATGGAAGCCTGCTGATGTTCCCTTATCGCCCGCGTCTTTTACTCACCGACTGGATAGGAGGTCGTCCCGATGCTTCTTTTGTGCCGATAGCTGCTCCGTAGGATATTTGTCGCGACGTTCGCCGAAGGATTGCCTGTAAGTGGTCGGAGGGGGTCCCCCATCCCGTATCAGCAATGCAAATAAATACGTGCGCGCAATATAATTCGAGTCGGGTGTGGAAGGTAATTCGAGGACGATGTATAAATTGGCAAGGATGGCGCACCAAGAATCCGAACCGATCGATCGAATTTATTTGAAGCGGAAGGCATCCAGCCGTGTCTACGTCTCGCCGGGAACCTGGAAAATTTATTTCCCAGGGTATACGTTGCCTCGTGATCGTCGCAACGTATAATAATGGCAGACTTGTATATTGCACAAGGTGGACCACGAAACGTGATCAGCTTAGATTATTATACTGCTATAGAAAGAAATGTTTACAAACAGTACTACTGTAGAAAGAAATGTTTACAAACAGTACTACTGTAGAAAGAAATGTTTACAAACAGTAATGTGAAAGGTCAGATTAATAACAGCTAATGCTCTAACAGCTAAGGCTCGGTGAAGCCAATCGGTGAAGTTGTCAAATTTAGCAAGTAACAAAGATTTTTTAATTTTTCATCGATTTAGAAGAAGAAAAAATGTTTATGATGCTTGCCGAATTCGCCTCAGTATCTGCTGAAAGATGAGCGTAAAAAAATGATAAGTTTCTCTATAAAAAACTGAAGGTGATTTTAAAATCTCAGGGAAGAAAAGGTTGACAAAAAATTTGTTACAATAATCTTATAGCTCTCCTTGAATCATGTTATATTAGCTAAACAAATTTTTGAACGAACAGTCAGCGGTAGAATAATCTAAGTTGATAACGTTTAGTGGACCAGACTATACTAAAATACATCCCCAATTTCGCTTGTATAAAATGTCCTCAAAGACATGTACCAAAGTTATTCATTCTGCATATACGCAGAAACAATGTGATGGGAAATGGGACGCTCATGAGGCAATTTGGAATAAGTTTTTCCTTAACAAAAATGTTATCCGAAAATCCCCGACAAATAAGAGCGCAAATCTGCTGACCGAGTTTTCGTGGTTATTTTTATTATATTTGATATTTTGATATATGTAAATATGGTAATTTTGCATTCCATAAAACAAACTCTAGTTTGCGAAGGAATTTTGATATTTTATGAATTGTTTGGAGTCTCTTGTTCATTGTGGACTATGTATTCAGTAAAAATATTTATAAATACCGAAATATTTGTAAATAAGTTTTTATAAATACCGAGATGACCAGTATGAACATTAGCGGTCAAAAATACATTTTCTTTAATTGCAATTTTCCCCAGCTAATAGTTTAATAGTTTAAGTTTGTAAACAATAACTTGCAACGAATATTTGATCTGATATTTCGATTTTATTACAATTCTTGCTTAAGTGACCGCCATTATTCCCGTTTACCCTACCAACTGTTCCAATAAAAAATCGAGGAACCATCCAGTCACTCGTTTCCCAATTTAAAACAATCAACTCCACGTACTAGTACTTCCCCGAATAAGTCAGCGCTGCCAGCAGTCCATCGCGTGCGAGTCACAGACCGCAGAGGGTTAATGGCGGGGCAGTTTAATCCGCATCCTCGTAAAATGTGATCTATGTTCAATTAATTTTTGCCTCGGGGCCGTAGAGCGTCGCGCGTGTCGACTTTTCCACCACTTCGAATTGCATAGCAGATGCATGGCGCTGTGGTAAATGTTGCAAGATTTAGGGGAGGGAACCACCGACCCCCCAAACGGGTCGGTCCACGGCGACATATTGTGTTTTCTAGATGCGTGTCAACATGAACGTGTTTTCACACGTTGGCGTCCATTATTGCAGATCTGCATCATGGGTAGGCACTTAATACGTTAGTGCTCAATTTTTGGTTTGTAACCTCATACAGTAAATCATCGATGAGTGTTCAAAGGCTCCTTGGCACTGAGTGCTAAGACATCATCCCCACCACTGAGGGTGTATCCCTCGTAGAACCAAGCAAGCGCCCAGTGGAAATGACGTCTGAACACTTAGTGCCAAGGAGCATTCGTGCACTCATCGATGATTTACTGTACCTCTGCATGTATGTCTAGGGCATAGACCCCAAAGAGGAACCTTGTCTGTGATGGATTCGTCTAAGCAATCTTCTCAACGAACCCCCTACGACCACTTAGTCCTTGCTCACACAGAAAAATTCACGCTCTTTAAATCTCCCCCATGATGCCGATCTGCGATATATACAGTGGTATCAAATTACAGATAAAAAATCGAGCGCCAATGTGTTAAATGGAGTCGAAGGTAGCCTTTCGGTCATCGACTCCTTGTAGGATTTACGATAGGCTTTGGAATGCGTTGTGGTCTCGAAAGAGGGTGCATGACACTAATTGACCAGCACAGTGGCGAAATACCACGTTAGGTTATTCGTCTATCAGTGACGTAAAGTTTATGCGAAACAAACGAGAGTAAATTCGAGATGGCAAGCAGTCCTCTGTTGCGTTGTCTTTAGAATAAAGACACTGTTCACCTGGAGAATATAGCCAAGAATTGGGGAAGGCAAGGGTGCCTTCTGATAAGAGGACTATGATAGACCGCACAACTATTACCCCAGAACCCCTATGGAAGTGTAATTCTTAATCAAAATCAAAGGTTTTTGACTAATATTTCTGACATGCATATCGCGGTAGAGCTTCATTCGCCCGCTCCTCATCCGGGGGGAAAGGCCGCGTCTCCTGCATATTTCAACGGTAGCCGCGGCGGAAATAATCGAGGAACTCCAGGGGCCGCTATTAAATTATCGATAAGGGCCTACCACGGCAGAAAGCGGCCGTAGGTAATGCGTAGCGAGTTGAAGGGGAGCCAGGGTGAAGTCCTCGGCTCTCAGCCAGCTCCCGGGAGCTGGAAATTGGTATCGATGAGGGACGACTACGAAACCGTGCATAATTCACTCATTCTAGTAAAAGGTATTCCGCCCGGAATATGTAATAAAGCCCCCTCCTTAGTTCGTCTTCTTCAGGTTACTCTCGTTTCTATTGTTCTTTAAGCGGGCTGACTGTTGGATGGTTAACTACTTGCTCTGGGATAATATCTTCTCGATGTTAACCCCTTGACAGGTGACGTGGAGTCAGAGGAAACCTATGAAATTTTTAAACAAATGGTAATCAGATGCCTATACGTACAGGAGCCTCTGGTGACCAATATTGCCCTCCTTAGCTCAATTATCCTAACCGACATATTCAGACATCCGGGAAAATGAGGTTTTATAATTTCTTTGTGTCGTCCTTATTATTCATCATAGAACATTTTAATATAGGAAACGGTTTAAATCATTTGTATTTTATTTGTTTTTACACGTATCTTGAATATAAATAATATAAGGTATAAACATAAGTTATAACTTAGGAATATTTAAGTAAGTAGATGTTACATAGAAGAATATAAACTAGTAAAATCATTTGAGAACCAATTAGGACAAATAAATTAGGCTGTTTCTAGAGCCCTAAAAAGCACACAGAGCATTCTAACTTTAACTAAAAAGTGAAAAGGTTCAAAGTATTCGAAAAATCTTGAAAAACTATAATTAAGCAATAGAACATGTTATCTAAGGAGGACAGGATACTTGTTTATTGTGGTTCAGTATTTGTGTAGTTGTCGTAAGGAGGATGGTAATCCTTGACTGCTGAGGTCAGATTTAAAGAATCCCTTGAAATTTTTCAAACAAATGGGAATCAGATACCCCTACGTACAGGTATACCTCAGGTGATCAGTAGCTGTCCATTATCATTCAGTCTTTCTGTAGTCGTTGCAGGGTAAGCATACATCGTGAGTTTGTCGTATAGTTTGCACAAGTGTTTTTCTAGGGTATATAGGACATAACCTCAGAAACTGTCACATGCCTGCTCCGTGGGACTGGTGTTTTCAGGAACGGACAGAAAAACAAACTTCTGACAGAATTTCCTCGAACTCAAGGTAACTTGAATTTAAACATTTATTCTTCTGTACATCTCATGGGAGGTGGGGGTCCAATAGAGGATTCTCCACATTTTGGAATTACCAGAAAATTTCTAACCGAAGCAATCTCGCAAATGTTACCTGATCGCTTGAGCGTCGAACACATTTGAACAGTTTGATTATCCTACCACTAATTATGAGTAATTACATCGGGAGAACCTTGCGAAACAGTAGCGAGGTATCGATAGGTAGCCTACCCGACACACTGGATAGCAAAGTGTGCAAGGGGTGGATAGGGTAATTTCGGGGATGAGCCTCAGTTTCCAGGCAGCACGCCAGGCTACAACTGTAGATTGGTATCAAGACACATCGGCGAGGACCTAAGCGATGGAGGGAGGGGGGTTGGAGGAGATCTACACCAAGATATATTCGTTAACTCGATTAGCCTTAATTAAGCGCCGGAGCTTATTTCGATCTGCCGGTTAATCGGGTCGTCTGTGCCGCGGCAGGAAGCTTGTCGTGACTTTGAAATAGACTCGAGATGCGGTTTCCATCGCGGTCCCGCCTCGCCTTCGTATCAAGAAAGACGAGGATATCGCGGGATGGTAACAGACGAGCGAAATTCGAGGATCACGGATCCACGGTTCAACGACGGCACCGAAATTACAAATTAATTAACTGCCACTCGGACCACGGGGTGAAACGCAAAATCTGAAACCTTGGGAGGGGGTGGGAAGTCTGAAATCCCCGGAAGCGATGGAATCATGGATTCGTCGATCGGAGGAACAATTAGAGAGAAAAATGTCAAGAATTTATGAAGTTAGGCTGCGTGTCCACTCGAGAGACCTCTGTGAGTTTTTACTTTGAAATGTAATGGTATTCGAGAGTAAGGTGTTGGAAACGTGCTCACACTGAGTACTATTTACAATAATTAAACATTAGAAAGTTTAATAACTGTATATATACGGGAGACTTCCCTCTATCTTTCAAGACTAAATTGAACTTTATAGCGTTTTTAGTTTTCACGTAATATATCATTGTTGTCCGAAATCGTATATTTTGTAAAACCTCAGGATTTTCAAAAACTGAGGCGGAGAAACTCTATAAGAATTTCCCAACGGATATTGCGGATCAGAAAAAAATGGTTTGATTTGTTGGACAGTGTTGTTTGAGGGTATAAGGAACACATTTGATGTTATAAGTGCTCACAAGAATTTGAAGATCATATATTGCAGCCACTGTGCCTACTATTACGAAATGTAATTCCTGTTAAGTGTTTTGAGAAAATCAAACTAGGTGTTGGTATTCTACGGACAAAAATGACAACTTATTGAACGTATTGGTTCCTTTTCTCCATTCAGTTAACTCAGTAGGAACGTCCATGGTAACGTTTTGAGCAATGTATGTTTACTATTAGACTAATGTATATGTACACTTTCAATTACTACACAGGATGTTTCGTTTATCTTGATAATCATGAAAGGTATATCGATGATTCAAGTTACTAATGAAACTGTAAAATCGTGAAATAATACGAAATTTTAACAATCTACAAGCAATCACGTTGATGGTTTACACGAGAAAGTCAATTTGTAAAATATTTGTTATCCATGTACGCGCTGTTTTTAAAATTGGTAAAACCGCTGTGAAAATATTTTCTGATATTTTTCAATGTTCTCTAAAAGCATGAGTAATATGTCCATAAAATCGAAAACAAATGAAGATAGTAATTTACAAGTAAATAATCTGAAATTTCTAACAATGCTTATGAGGTATTTCAATCAATATTTTTTAACGGCTATCTTTAAAATATGGTATTCATTTGTTTTCTGAAAATTCAAATTGTATACATTAATACGTATATTTTTCTAGGTAAACAATAGCTTAAAAATCGTACATTATATTCATTTAAATGATTAAAAACTAAAAACTTATTTAGTTTTGCAAAAGAATCGAAATGGAAGCTTACTCAAACAACCTTGTCTATCAGGATTTTCATCTTAAAAAACAGTCAACAGAAAAACTGTTTCAATTTCATTCCTCCTAGCAACACGCGTGGAAAACAGTAAAATAATTGATCGACCCGTTTTACCAACAGAATTGGAAAGCTTTCACGATGATGATTGTCGATACTGACAACGAAATATCGCGAAACCGTCTACGAACAACAGAAACAAATGATCGAATTATAAGAACGCTCTATGAAACGTTTTAACGAGATCTCGATTGCACTTACTCTGGAGTCACTAGTTTTATTAACGATAACACTTTTGTTCTCAAGTATTTGGTTTCGTCTGTATTTAATCAAAACACGATACTTTTTTAAGAAACAGAGAACTAAATTCGTCGAGGCTTCAAGTATTTTATGTTGTTCTCCGTGTGTCGCAAAGCTATAAATTTGTCTGATAGACTGAGCGTAAAAAGTACGTACTTCTTTCCCGGCGGAGATCCTTCTGTTCGTTTGAAAAGAATTGTTTCGGAATACACGTATCATGTCGGATGCACAGAGGGAAGAAAGACCTCTCGCAGAGATACACAATTCTTTGCGTTGCAAACGTTGCGAAAAATTTTGCCTCTGTCGAGAGGAATCGACGAACGCTGAGGAACCGAAGAATGTCAAATGTCTCCATCGCGACTAAATAAATCACGAAAAACTGTCGAAGACATTCTACTAAGTAAAATCTACTTATCGAATAAGTGATGCATTCTACGTGAGTTCGTAATATTTCTTGTCATTTTTGGTACCGTAATTATAATGACAATCAAAAATTCAAATAGAACTAATACTTTTCTTTCTCACGTTTTTAAGAACATTGATCAGCAGAGTTTTGTATGTATACTACATAAATTCTAATTTATATTCAAAACTTTGAGATATACCGAATTATTTGTCTAAAACGCGATGCTAGAATTAACTTGATGTACATTCATTTATATTAAGCAAATTGTAGAAATAAACTCAACAAGGCCCACTGCAAACCTTTCGAGTAAGCATAATTCAAATATCCTTCGTTTATCAGAAATAATTTATTAGAACGCTTAAAAAGTTAAGAAAAACATATATACAACACAAATAAAAATCATTCTGGAAGAAGAATTCAGACAGATTCATCAATTAATTTTCAAATTAATTTTCAATCAATTTTCCCACAAATTACTCATTCATGTATTTGTATATATGCAAATTACAAAAAATTTAGGATGTTTCTATATAACTATCGATTGAAAGGAATTCATTTAATTTACAGTATACTTATCTACACAAAATGTACGCTTACTCGAGCTATTATAAATTTTTTTTCTCGTTATATTTCATAGAATCCATGAAAAGATTCACGAATTGGGCTATACAGGTCGATTAGAACCGGGCACTAATTAGAAAACGTATTTTGCTACCAGTGGAAAGAAAGTCTTTCACCGGTGAGAGAACATCGTCGGCGGTGTATCCCGGTACCGCTGATGAAGCTAACTGAAACGTTGGCGAAACATCAAATAGCTCTTCCAAAAGGACACAGCTTACACTCGGAAAGCCTTGGACAGTATTAGCGGGAAGGTGGATAAAAGCCTCAGAGATCTCGTAGAAATTGTTATCAGAAATGAAAGGATACTGGCCATCCTTTTTACGCTTTCCCTTAAGGATAAATTACGTGAATACAGTTGATCTTTATGCGTTTCGATAACCAATTAAATCTGACAGATTTTTGAAATTGCTCTCGTTCTTGTATTATAAAATTTCAAGCGATTGTCAAATAATCGTCAAAATGATTCATTTATAATGAATCTGATCAAGTAGAACGTCTACTGATTTAAATGATCAAGTGATTAATTCACTTAAATAAAATTAGGTAAGAATGTATTCCACTTGTCTAGACCTTTATGAAATACCTCGAATTATCCAATTTCGAGCAATTGTTAAATACTCTTTAAAATGATTCATCGTTGATGAATCTAATTCAATAGAAACTCAATTAACTTAATTCACGTAATAATTAATTAACTCAAGAAAAATCAAATAGAATCTGAAAAGAAATCTATTTCCTTTTTCAGGAACTTTTATTAAATTCAAAGTACAATAGAAATCTCGTTAAACCACGCTTAAAGTTTTAAAACGTGTTCTGTCTGTCCGTGCATAGAATAAGCACATAAAATCCAATATACCTTTATCGCAGATATTCCTTGATGTTTTGCACCATATAATACGAATCAAAGTGAAAATTTATTTCAATGCTCGGTGCATCAATGGAAACGAACCTCTGAAGACCGAATTCCTGCGGAATTGAAACACGCGAACGTGGAGAAAGAAACATGACGTCGAGTTTTTCAGGACAGACAGAGTGTTCCGGGTCCATTTAGATCCGGTGGAACGGAGCAGTCGCGATGATTTACAGATCATCCGGGGTCGATAAGATTCGCGGGATAGCCGGTGGTAACGTTACGCATAGAAACGGCACGAAGTCGTATGAAATACCGGTTCAGGGCCGTGCCAAAGACCGAGGATAAATATTTGAAGAATTCTTGCAATGTACATGGTGGCCTGAGATACGATTATTTGCTATTCGATGCCGCCGTGTTTGCGCAAATTCGATTAATATTTATCTTGGATACTTATTTGTTTCCCTTGGACAGCTGGAGAACTGCACCTACGAAATGGCGAAATCAATAAGTGATCTTAACGATACCATTTTTTAGAATGCATGAGGAAAATCGTCTGTAAATAATTTTTCGTTTAACTTGTGTAGATTGTAATCTTGGAAATAGAGAAACGTCTGTTGTATAATTATTTAGAGAGTTATTCATCATAAATGGTATCAAGGAGCACAATTTCTGAGGTAATGTTTTTCTGTGTAGACGTGTGGAGGTCATATGAAAGTCAACTTTGTTTTCTTGAATGGCATCGTATATATTTAATGCACTAATTCGCCATAAGTACATTAGTACTTTAGATAGGGAATAACGAGTAGCATCAAGTAGTGCATTAAAAAATATTCGATTCTATTTAAAAAAACAAAGTTGACCTTCATATGACCTCTACACGTCCAAAAAAAAGGTACTCATATCGGAAAGTGCGCCCCCTGATACCATTTAACATTTGCCTGAAACATTTTTTGAAACGAATTTTTTAAGCGGGACACCCTGTATGCATCTATCGTCGGCAGTGCTAGTGGTAAAGCTTTCCATAGAATTAACTGAACGGATACGTCGATCGTAAAATTGATAATTTGCGTGTTCATCCAAACGAATTTTTAATGTAATCAACAAACAGATTTTCCGTGTTTCCGTTTGTTAGCGTGATTAATGGTGTTTCCCCTTTTTTGGGGCGAACGTTATTTAATTTGTTGTATTCTCTGTGGCTCTTTAATCAACTTGTGCTCCAAGTGGAAATTGTCGGATTTTTAATACGGGTGTTTCACAGTGAAATATTTGATGTCGCTAAAGCGGAGCTATATTCGGCGCGAGAGCAAACGAAACTGAGAGTATAAAATTACGGCATTGTTATCGGAAGTCCATTTGGGAACGAGAGCCCGGGGTCGTTAATAGCTGAAAAATTCAGTAATTTTAATCCGGCTGCTTTTGTTATCGTGACAAACACCACGCGTCACAGGTATATTTCATTTGTAGAACATTCTGTATACCGTTGACGTATGCGGAAAATATTAATGGATTAATTAATTGCAATAGATGACGAAATATGAGAGATTGAAAAATGTCAAACAAATGGTAGCTATAAATATTTTTGATTTAATAATGACATTCATTCATTCTCTGTTTTTCCTGTAATTAAACAATATTTATTAATTATAACGATATTAAAATGGATTCACTGATGAGAGCTAAACGTATTAAGTAATTAAATTTATTATCATAAGAAGTATAGAAGAGTACTTGAAATGAATCATCTGAAAAGAGATAAGGATTGATAAAGGAATAAATGATCGAGTCTCGTAGCTAGGTAGATAAAAATATTTGTGATGAAAACACTTCAATATAAATGAGACATCGAGGAAAGCACATCAGTATATTCACAGACTGATAAACTATACTTCATGTAACAAGATTACACTTCTTTCAGTTTTATTTGTAAATAAAAAATTTTAAAAGCGTTTTATTATCTTATACAAACATCTCATCATGACTGATTAAGCATCAACTTCCTGTTATTGCACAAAACTGTAAACACAAAACAAGTTACTAATTGCTTACATGTTTGCTTAAAAAAATTCTGTTTACGTACTGTCCTTTTTTCATAATTTTATTATCACATTTATTGTATAATCATAGGGACGACAAAGATTTATACCAAGAAGAAAAATAAACTTGATAGAAATACAAACTCTACCAAAAAACATGTCGATCAGGGTCATTGAGTTCCCAAGGACACAAAATTCTTAAACTACATCTAACAAAATAAATTGTCCACATCTACATAGATTTTATGCATTATGCGGAAGGCCATACTTCTGAAAAATTATCTACTGAAACATTTTTTGATAATAACTTTTTTACAAACGGCAATGTCTAATTAAAACCGTCGTAACACTATTCAGAGTGATTGCCATGACAACACATTAAAAAATCATCGAAGTCGGAGGTGGCTCCCTTATTCTAAATATTTACCGATCTTTCTCACACCAATCTACGTATTAAGAAATAAAGAAAAAAAAAGACGTTTGTGTAAAAATATTAAATACGCATCCATAATACCAGATCCTTATAATACATTAAATATTCAAATTCAATCTACAGGATATCTCAAGTTTCAATTATGCGCGCGATGACGTTGGTATCTCCACGCGGAGAATGCCAAAAACATTTTTACCACAAATATGTAATATTGAGCGAGCTCTCGCGCGGCTGTATTATTCGCGACGAAGAATTCACGTGGAAGACGGTCGCAATACCCCGACAGGCTTGCTTCCCCTAAAACTTTTACGACCAATTCCCCCCCCCCTCCAGCTTGTTGCATTTTTCGACGGGTTGGGAATGCATGGTAACTGGGTAGCAGGGTCGCCTCGTCGTCGTTTTGTTAGTTACAAGTTGTAACTAAACTCTGGACGGCCAGAGTTGATATGCTAGTAGCAGGAAGTAGTTCTACCCACACCTTAGTAACTACCATGCATTCCTCCTTCCATTCCACAGTATTCACTTCCATGTCCCGTTACCGTATTCGATAAAGGCGAATTCAGACTTTACATTTTGGACGTGCAGAGGGGATGATTCATCCACACTGAAAGGTATAGAGATTGTTTTCAACTACATTTCATTCAAAGTGAACATTCAAAGTGACCAAGGAACACAGGCCTCTAATTTTGATGAATTAAATGGATTGGGGATGAATCATCCGCAATGCACATTCAAAGTGTAAACGTGGAAATTCGCTTTACCGGAAAGAAATAGTTTTGCTACGTGTAATGCCATAATTTTTTTTGCATCGATCGTCTTTCGTATAATCGAGGAAGCGGTACTCCTATCAGTTGATGCGTTTTCATTCGGGTCTATTAATTCATGAAGGGGGAAAATGGTGTAAAACAATTTCCCCCGTTAGACACCACCAAGTGTAACGAGGTGACAGTAGACACTTGGACACTTAGTGCTAGTAACAATGAAAACGTCCAAACGTGTTCCAACCTCCCATGAGGAGTTAAGCAGTTCAAGCTGAGTTTGATTATGACGAGTTTTTCGAACTGAAGGTCGCTCCCAAAACAGTCTGATGAAGTTTAAAATTCCAAACAATCTGACGATCTTTCAAAACTTCAAACTCACGAGCCACTGTAAACATTCCAAACATATTGATGAAACGTTCCAAACTTCTAGGATAAAACGTTTCAACGAATTGCAAACTGGTGGGACATGAAAGACTTCACAGGTCAGTCAGTTATTTTACGATATCATCCTCACCCCGCAGTCTCAAATGTTCAAGTGATGTTTGAAACGTCATCAGACTGTTTGAACAAGACCTTCAGTTTGAACACTTTGCCAAGATCAGTATCGGCTTGAACTGTTTCAATTCCTCCTCAGATGTTTAGATAAAACATGTTTGAAACAGTTTATTCGCGGACCCACTACTATTTATAATCAGTAAACCAAAAATGAGTCATCAAGCTGTTCAAACGTATTCAAACTGACGATGAACAGTTCGAACCTAGCTAGGCGTTCGAATTCCTGCAAATTTTCGAACTGTTCGAACTTGTTCAGAAGTTCAAACGTCTCGCCAGGTTCGAACTGTTCGAACTTGTTTAGGAGTTCGAACGTCTCGTCAGGTTCAAACTCGGTTCGTACTGTTTAAACTTGTTCAGGAGTTCGAACGCCTCGACAGATTCGAACTTGATTAGGAGTTCGAACATCTCACCAGGTTCGAACTCGTTCAGGAAGTTTGAAACACCTAGTCAGGTTCAACCTCCGTTCGAACTTCACGTTTAACAAACACGTTGGTAGCACGGAAATCAGCTGCGTGGGACGTCGTCGCGAGCGGTCCCTCACTATCTGTGATTTCCACGACATTTACCAGGACATTATGCGCGGCTCATTGTGCGTCCCCATATTGTTCTTTCCCTTTGTACGCTAATTCGAGATCCTACATCCGTGCGTCTCAGTACGGGGCCAAGCCCCCCCACCCCAACCCACCGTTATTAACAATAACTTACCAGACGGAGGCGCGGATGCCCCCCTAGGAGCGTTGTTGCTTTGATCGTCCACGGAACAATACCGAAAGTACAGCCGTTGTTACCACTCGAGTTTTCCCCGGGTCGTCGCGAATTATACCCGAAACACAGTAGGGCCCGCCTCCACCCTGTCTCGCAGCTATTTAACGGGGACGAATGCGCCGCCGCGATTATCATTTCAACGTGGAATTTATCGTTACTTGCACGACGGCGCAAGTTTTCCCCCCGGCAACTTTGTCCGATGTTTCTCGACTCTGAAGCGGCCGATGATTGTACGGGCCAGGGTTAAACGGGAACAGCGGTCCACGCGTCCAGCTTGATTAATTTAATTAATTATCGCCGCAGGAACGGGTCGTTGCAAGTGACGCGCGACGTGTAAAGCTCGGTTCAAATGAACGGGGTTTTTGGTCCGTTCCTAGCTGGCTGGTGCTTTCGGCGGACGCGAGGCGATAACGATGAAACGGGCAATGCATACGTACGCGTATTACCGTCCATAAGTATCTGGACACACGGTATATATCGTTGAAATTAAAGTGTTATTATCGTATGCGGTAAAGCCGCGCCAGCCATCTCTGTTTAGGTTTCGGTTATATGAGGTACGAGGTGTGACAATAAAGTTTCGAGAATAATTAAATTAAAAATTTTATTTCGAAAATGAGATAGATTAAAGGATATCGCTTTAAAAGTAGTACCCTTGAGGTTCCACACACGCGATCATTGGATTTGTTTTAATACCCACGTTATATTACGAGTGTGACAATAAAGTTTCGAGAATACTTCATTCAGAAGTTTTATTTTGAAAATGATACAGATGTGAGACTATCGCTTTGAAAGTAAATATCTTAACATTGTACAAACGCGTTCATTGTATCTATTCTAATACTCGCGTTATATGTATTACAAGGTGTGACAATAAAGTTTCGAGAATAATTCATTTACAAATTTTATATTCACATTTAGCCAACCGAATGGGGAGATCTTCCTCTTCAAACTTGGGAGATCTTCCCATTCGATTCGCCTTCAAAGAAGTACCCTTGAAACCGTACACACGTACTTCAGTGTCAGATGGCGTAGATCATAACGTTTCTGGTACCCACTATTTGTTATTTGACCCGCAATTACACGACCAGCTATAGCAAAAAAGTTTCGAGAATAATTTTGTTTCCGTTAAAGTGGTAACAATGTAAACAGTTACATTCACTGTTACATATCCAATTCTTCCAATATTTTTCCGAGTGTAGGATGCTTTTCTGTGTCGAAAAATATTTGTCGTTGACAATGTCAATATCCGCACCTGATCTTTTTCCTGCTTCGAGCCAACGCATTTTTCTGCGAGTTCCCATGCTTGTGTGATTTTCAATTTTTACGTGAAATTGTACTTACTTATTTAACCAACGAAAAAAGATCGTAGTGATATTAATTACACGTAGACAATTCACGTGTTCGCAAAGTAGAGCAATTAATTCGTTCTTTCTGCAATACTAAAACTGGAAAAGATAATTACGGTACCGATAAATTTTTTAAGTGTACTTACTTATTTCAGCCTCTAATTATGTTTAATTTCTTTTGTCACTTACGTAAATCCTTCCTATTACGAAAGCGTGTGTTACGGTTCTTCTGTGCTTACATACATATGTGACCGCACTGTGGTTCATCTTACGCAATCAGCTTCATGTTGCGGAAATTAATTGAATCAGGATACGTTAATTTTAACAGGAGATCCATTTTAAGGTATCAGAATCTTGCACGACATTTATAATTATCGCGAATATAAATCATATATCGATTAATATACCAAAAACATGTTCATGCTGGTAATATCTACAAATTATGGTATTTACAGAACACCACTTTTTTTAAATTCTTACGATATAATTTTCTACTATTTTTAAACTTCCTGTCCTTTCCATTTTATATACCAGAGAGAGAATCCATGTATCCCATACGGGCAAATGAAATTAAATGAAATTAAATACGCTTTAAACGTACCCCAAGTTGAATGTTTTAATACGTCCGTAAAAATCATGACCGAGGAAAGGTTTTTTACGCGTGTTAGCGGTGGCAGAAAATTAAGATACACTTTACGCCGTGTAGAATTACCGCGGGCCACGCACCAACGGAAAAGTTAACTTGTTAAATTTTACAGATGGAAAATTACCGTCGTTTGTCACGATATTATAATTCCACGCGACTAAGGAATACAACTATACATATATCATAGTAAGTGCTGTCACATAAAGCAAAGGGGTGGGTGTATTAAGCGCTATTTGAATTATATTTTGCAATTAAACCCGCCCCCTTCTGCCCCTCAGGAATTTAATTAGGCGCATTACATGACATAATACTTGATTCTGCCTCATTGTACTTATTACAACTCCCCTTGCGTTTAACAAAGGACCCCGACAATTCCGACGGTCTCGGGCTTTTGCAATTGTACCCTGTGACGTCGCTCGTTCCCATAATTCTCCGGCAAGTTTCCGGAATTTTGAGAGCAAAATCGGTAAGGACTCGCGTGACAGCATGAATTTCCCAAGTCAATTTTCATTAGGGGCATTCCGTTCTAGTAATCGTACCGAACACAGCCTGTATAAAATACAAAGCTGAAAAAATCGGTTCCCTTTCATGGTGTACAATGGAGGCCGTTTTAAATTCTTATTTTTATGTACAGGATGTGACTGAAATAATGGTACAAACTGGTAGCAAGTAATTCCTCATGCGAAAAAACTAAAAGTGTCGGATAATAATGAAATCGACTGTAAGAATTTCTGATATCATCATTTTGTGCGAACAATAAGTAGAAACGGCCAGTAAGGGAGAGACGTTAGCTACAAAGAAAATTCAGTGACCCGAAAATTCCGATTTTTCTTAAATCTTGCAAGTTTCTAGAGGACCTCGATAGAAGTGTCAGGCGATTTTTTGGTTCTTTAGGGTGAAAACACTCCCAAAATATTAATGTGCCTTTTCCTATTTTCTTGTATATCTTAACTGTAACAGATATCAAAAATCCCAACGCCCTCTTTACCATGAAGAAAATTGCGAGGGGATCCTTCAACGGAGGACGAACAGGTATATCCTGCGGTCTAAAATTTTTCCCAGGTGGGAGGATTATTCAAGCATGGATTATTCATTAGAGGGAAGGAAGCACGATAGGCTCCGGTTTTTCGACAACCGTAATCCGTCCTATCGTAAAACGAGAGTGGGTGGTGGGAGCTATACAGGTTTTTCCAAAATAGGTGTAAGTCCTTGAAAGGAGTGATTCCTGAGGTGATTTTAAACAATTTTTTTCTTAGCGAAAAGCTTCTCCGACGCTTTGTTAACGAGATATTAACGAAAAACCCCGACCAATCAGAGCGCGAGTTTGCTGGATGAGCTCCGGCGGTAACGTTCTCTACACGCTACCGCGGGAGCTCAGCTGGCAAACTCGTGCTCTGATTGGTCGAGGTTTTTCGTTAATATCTCGTTACCAAAGCCTCGGAGAACTTTTTCGCTAAGGAAAAAGTTATTTCATATCACCCCAGGACTTACACCTATTTTAGAACAACCTGTATATTCAGAATAGATTGTGTAATCGTGGATTAAATATCGCGGCGCTTTGCGTGGCGGCGTTTGCTTTCACGCGTCATAAATTTCGCAGTAAAACAAATAATTATTATAGAACGCCTGGAGGTGTTTCCCGCGTATCCAGCTGGGATGAACCTCGTGACATAATTCGCATCAGATGTGAAAACTGGAAAGCGTTTCAGCTACCTCACGCTGTTTCCACGGCGAAGACGCTGCGGGAGCGATCGTGTTACGCGTCTGTTGTGACTGCTGACTTGGATCCCGATTCTAATGTAACGAGGATTTCCGCGAATTCTCGAGCGGCGTGCGATCGTGTATCCTCCGAACACGCACGGCGGTTCGTTCCGTTTCCGAGGAAAATTGAAACTCGACGATCCGGCAATGATATAAATCGCGGTGGATTTTATATGCTTGCGAAGGAAAATTCTGAGTAGGTTACGAAATTCTGTCTACTGTTCGGGAGACGGTGCTTAAACGCTTCTCTTTGAATATTTATAATGTTCTTGTATAATATTTATAATATTCTTATAAATAACGTCTAGAATTTTTTGATATTAGCGTATGTAGCTTCAGAAATTTGGTTCGTAAAATTTTGTTTAAAATTTCAGTATTGATACTTTTTTGCACTAATAGGAACTTATCCCTGTTTATCCTGATCATCTGTGTTAATACAGATGATATATTAAATAAAATAAATAATAGTTAGTGTAACAGGTTGAATTGAAATGAAAAGTTATTGGATGTTTCGTTTCTTCTTTTTGTAATTGGTGACAATTTAACACGTGTATGAATATATCAGTCCTTCAATTAAAGTATAAGTGATTCTGTATATTTATCGAAATAGATTGACTTGAATTGCGACAGCATCTCATTGTACATAAAACAAATTCATATAATAATGTCAGTTAGTCAACATACATATATTGATGTTATTTTGTTGATATATTTGATATGTATTTCTAACTAAATTTAATTTCTTACCTTACTCAGTCTACAAAATATACAGATTTGTAAATTGTGCTACAATTAATAATTCATAAGTATGACTTGTTACTGCCGCTTAATGGGTTTCTTTTTTCGATTATTAGTTTCCTTGATTATTATTTATTCAAACACTGTTACATAATATTGTGTGAAAGAAATATTGAAAGTATGCCGAAAAGAATTCAAGCAATTATAGATGCGAAAGATGGCGTGACGAAATATCTATACATATATTTCATGAGAAATCATAATCGTTGTCATACTTCAGTATAAACATAACAATATGTTTTGTAATGAAGACGGTGCTATTATAAGTGTATTTCCAATTCCGTTCTTGACCAAAATTCAAATCAGTAGTACTTCGAAGTGTTCATAATAATTTGATCACACACCGTAAATAAAAACCTGAACCCAACAAAAAAGTGTTTCACCAGTGGTACAGCTTCTTATCAAACCTTACTAGCGATCCAAGCCGTTCATTACCGGTTAAATCTGTTTCCCAGCAGTTGCAAAGCGGAGCTGGTTTGTTTGACTGCACGGCATCGTAGCCTTGTATAACCGTTTCCCAACCGTTTACAAATTTAAAGAACTACGTAGTTGAATATCCAGAGGAAACTTGGCCCAGCGTTATTAATGATATGTTATCACGCTGTGACGTTGTCGCTTTGATCGTCGTGCAACAATGCCGCCAGGAGAAGGGAAAAGACACTATGGTGTACAATTTGTAGCCGAGTATTCTTACATGGTAGACATTGCGCTCATCCAACAATGAAGATGAAACTCGCTACTCCGTCTCTGTCAGCGTTCTTTAATAATTAAACCGTGCACGTTTTTGCATTCATAGCATCCCTTAGACTACAAATCGTATTGAAATGAAAATATCAATACAGCTTAATACCATTTATACACTGGTATTAACAAATCTATTGATTTTGGAGATAAGGCTACTCCATACCATACCTACCCCTCATTATTTCATCTGTGCGATTCCTAACAAACATTACACGGTGCACAATTTCATTCTGTTATTTGAAATTATCCATATTTGTTCTGTAATTATTACACAGTCGATAATATTTTGTAAAATTGAATCAACTATTTGGTATCGTTTTTATCCACTGGAGCTCCCTAATGGAAAATTTAATTCGAATACCTATCCTATTTTACAAACATTATTGTTATTTATTAAATATTCGTTATTGTATAAATAATTATTTATTACATATTAAGTATATGTTCCAATCATCCTCCGCCATTTCGACTAAACAGAAAATCGGAAAGATATTCCGAATCCAAAATGTATTGATTACGTATATCGGTACACCTAATATAACGAAAGAATATTCCACAAAGTCTTCAGAAAATCCGAAATTCGTATAAACATCTTCTATAAGGTTATCAGATAATTCCTACCAAAACACTCGAGAGGCGAAGCTCGAAGAAGAATTGAAAATGAAGTTATTCATTTTACACCAGGAATATTCCACCTAGGTCGTATAAATTCATGTACGATGTATTCTCACGATCCTGGTCTTCGTGTTTCATTTAATTTTTTTTTTTTCGTTCACACGTTTACCCAGCTGGAATATCCTTGTGGATGGAAACGCGAATAATTTCTGCATTTTGATATCCTGGCTTTCGACGCGAAATTGTTCACGACACTCGTTCCGCGCACGCGATATCGTGTCAGTTTCATTCGCGCCGTCCACTTCGTTCGGGATGAAGTCTACGGGAACAAATTTGGATTTTCCGGCCTTTTTTAATTTTTTTTTTTTTTTGCACTTTAAGTGCAGTATATATAACACCGTTCTCCAGAAAGAGAGAGAGAGAGAACGTGGCGATACCGCGGAATTGGATCAACGAGTTTTCTCCGCACTGCGGTTCGCGATTATCGGTTGTTTCGCCGCGAAATTCGCGACACGACCGTTCGAGCGTAAATTAATGACGTATTAATATAAATGTCGTTCGGTCTACGGAACGATCATAAACTCCAGTTTTGAAAATTTTAACGGGTTACAAAATCAGCGGGGGAATTTCAAGGGAACCAGACATTAAATCCGTATTAATGTAATAATGATCGAGCGAAAGGTTGTTACGGGGAGTCGAAAGCGGTTTGTTGTGTTTTATTATCCTGTCGTTTCCAGAACAGGGAATATCGAACGATTAAAATTGAGTTATTAGCGAGCTGTGCCTATATTTTCATTTTTACGAGGGCGTCGCAGACTAAAAATTGAAATCGAAGTATTTTTTTGGAATATATAATTTATGGGTTGATATCTCAGAAATAATATACACTTGGCTCCATATTGAAATTTCCCACTGATAACCCCTTACCTTACAACATCGAGTCAGACTCGTGATAACGATTTTAAACTGAATTTAGTAAACATGTATATTATTCATTTTCTTTGAGTTGACGTGAATACATGTACACTTGCCATAAGAATAGTATTCCGTGTCTGAGAAAATATTAACGATAAAGTAATTCTTGAGTTTTAATCTTAAGCTTATCACAAACACTTATTTGTATTATTCTAGATAGAGTCTATTTTTTTATGTTCAATTCTGGTTATTATTTACTTAAAAAGTATTCAATCAACGAACCACTTCTTTCGTTATTTCATATAATTCTACTTGTAGTACGTCAAAGATCTGAGTTCTTTTATTATGTCTGCTAGCTTTCAATAATGTTCAATAATGTTGAAACTGTGGCTTTTCTGGTAGTCGAGTTCTTTCTCCAACAATAAGTGTACTAAATAATCTCCTCCTTTTCTTGATTTGTGTTTCAGGTCTTGGCACTCTTTTAAAATGAAATTGTCACTAATTTCTCTTCATTTAGTAGATATCACATAATACCACTATTTAAAGGTTTCAGAAGTCATGTAACAGTTTTATGAATATTGAATTTTCTTCTCAGCAAATGAAAGTGGCATGCAATGTTCTTTCACACAGTACCTTATTTCACGTCGTCCTATCACAGAATATATAAAAAAATACAATGGTGATGAAGGACGTCTGTTACAAAGACAAGCACAGAAAGAATAACATTTAAACTCAGTTCGCTACAAACTTAATAACCATAACATAACACCTTCATCCTCTAAAACCTTCATTTCACGGTGTCTTGTAGTCACGACAGTAGGTGAAAGACTTTAACGCAATCATTGCACCTACATCCGCCAGTGAACGTCATATTTGCCCCCTTGAACAAAATATACCATTTACCTCTCCAACATTTTCTTCTACCTTCAATCCCAATAAAGATACATCGGTCTTTTGTTTCTCGTGAATCAACCTGTATACACTACAATCTGAGGACCTTTTCGCAAATGACGGATATATCCGACTGTTTAACGAAAGGGTTAAAAACCATCATTCCTATCAGCAATTGGTATCCACATACCCGAAATATCACGCCTCCGATCTCCAAACAGCTCCAGCGCCTATTGTACGCGCGAAATCACGCGAAACCGTGAACAAAAAATAAAGGTGACTTCGCGCAGATAAGAGAGGAACATGGTGTGTGGATAGTATGCAAGGGAGAATTAAATCCGGGGTAAACAGAATAGGGCAGAAGCGTATTTAGCGTCGTTAATCACACGGGGCTGGCGATTTATCGTTCAGGCGGAACAACGCCGAAAGAAGCCACGATGTAAATGCACACCCGAGCCGTCTTTTTTTTTTTTTTTTACCCTGGCCACGCGGATACAAATTGCATCGTTTCTACGGGCGGTGGCGGCGAGTCACGGCACACAATTATTGTTTCAGAACGGGATTTATCGCAGAGGCTTCTTCCCGCGAAAGTTTTCGGGCCACGCGAAGCCGAACCGATGCTCGCCTGAGCCAGCAGCAGCCACCGCCGCCGCTGAGCCAGCCGCGCGACTAAACTTTTCTAATTAATGATAATTAGCCTTCGGCGAGAAGAAGTTTAAGGCCGTGATAAGAAACGGATCGCGCCTAAACGGGATTTATAATTGAGCATCGTTTCGCCATACCACCTTGATTCTCGCCTTACCGCCGCTTTCGTCTGCTGTGTAGACTCTTCGCTTTGGAAAGACGAACTTATCTGGATAATTATCCGTTTTTTTACGGATGGTCCCCCGCAATAGGCGGAATATTAAAGTGACGCTCGGATATCTGTTAGACGTTGGAAGCTGACCCTTTTAATGGAAAATCCTGTTTAAGTAGAAAAAATGTATGACTTACATTTTTATTTTCGGCTGATAAACTTGTGAACTGACAGGGAAAGTTGTTTCAGAGATTTTTTGAATTAAAAGTAAGATCGAATTTGAATTGAACTGTGTTGAAGGTGGTGGTAAACATTTTCGAGGATTGATGTGACGTTTCGTCTGGTGTGTAGATTCTTGGATACGAAAATACAAACTTATTCCTGCTTAGGTAAAAAAATTATGATTTATATTTTTATTGTCAATTAAGAAACTTGTGAAATGACAGGGAAAGTTGTTTCAGAGATTTTTTTAATTAAAAGTAAAATCGAGTTTGAATTAAACTGTGTTAACAAAATTGTTTATTTGTGTATATTGTTTGCTACATAATAACCAGTTGAACACACAACTTGAATATTCAATTTTTAAGGTTGCAATTTTTTCCAATTAAAATCTCTTACTTTATAGCCACACTGGAGAATAGTGCATTTGCAAATGAGCAGCCGTATTCAAATTTTCAAGTTACATTGGTCAACTGTGGAAAAACATTTTTATTTGCTCGATAATAGCAAAACTGAAATATGACGTCAAAACTACATGAAGTTATAGAGGTTGTAGGTATGGTAAATGAATAGTACAGCAGACAGAATATATGTATTATTCTTCATTAAAGTAACCTTCATAGATTCTTAAACTGTCGACATTTTTCCAAAGGTCAGAATCTCTCGGAATTAAAAATGATCTAGCAACCGTTCCGATATTCCAATCTCACCCCAGATTTTAAATTGACTCATATGAAACGTCACCTGTCGTATTTTAAATATTTCACTGCTGTAATACAAACTACATAGACATTTACTTATCTGTTTTTAAACACCATATTAAAGGCAAAAATATTAAGTTTGCAATGAAGAATAATACATTCTGTGTTGATAGAATGGGAATCTGAAGTAATAAATTAAAAATCGATTCTATTTGTATCCATAGAAAAATTCCTATGTATGTTGATAGGATTTTTTTTCTATTTCGAACCCATTTAATTCAAGCAATAATACTGTGGCAGTTTGTTTAACGGAAAGTCGATATTAATCCAGACAGCGTTGTTTCACAGAAATATCTAGGTCTTCGAATAATCCGTATTCGCTGCGAGTTACACGCAAGTGTTTCTCGAAACGAACTGAAGGGCCATCGACGGCAATTGTTTCACGCTGGGACGAGGCGCTTCTTTAACAATGTTTGAAGTCAACGTTATCGCAAGATGTACTTGCGCCTTTATCACCTCGAAACGGTGACGAAAGGCTGTATTCGAGTTTTAATACCTGTCACGAATCGCAACCCTCCAACAGGGGAAAGTACACTGCAATTACATTCTTATTGCGACCCTTTTCCTTCTGCATGACTGCGAAGCCCTCATCGACGTTACGTTCTTGCCCCTGTGACTTTATTTTACTCGTGAACGCTTTAATTAAAAATATCACGGAGCGTCCTTTAATTAACCATCTGACCTTTCGCTGGGAAATTGTTTTAGTACAAATTCGCGGAAAACGTCGACGAAAGGTGTTCGTGGAAATGTGACGTTTGACGAGGTTTCTATGAAGTCAGGATTTATGTTCCGCCGAGAACAGTTGAAGGCACTCACTCTTCTGTGTATGTTACTGTTTACTAATTAAATGTGCAAAAATCTAAATGTAATTAAATTTCTATATGAATTAAAATGGCAATAAGAATGATACAAAACTGTTGCACATAAGGTGTTACTTTTTATAACAGAATCTTGAAAACAAGGAATTTATTAATGTTTAGTTATTACAGACTGTACAAAATAATTACAAATGTCTTGAGACCCACATGACGTAGCAGTGAGTAGTGGAGGGAGATCACACCAATAAATGAACTCGTGCCAATGTATGAGTATTATATGTATATAGCAACGAATGAATTAAGTTATTAAAATAAGCAAATGATTAAATATTGATTTTTGTTCAATTCTTTGTTTCATATTCGAACAATTTTTACGGCATTGCATTAGTTAGAAACGTTCATTTACTTAATATTGTACATTTACTAGTGAAATTTGTGCTCTTTTTTTAATTTATTTAATTACATGTTTCCAATTTTTCAAATTGAAATATATGCATTAGAAAAATGTAGAGACATTAAAAAATCTCATTTTCATGTGCCGAATATTTATTAATGTTATTATTATTTAAAATTCGGCTTCAATAATAACAAAATCTCTTAAGTATTCATTCATTGGTGCGTTTATTCTAGTATTGATACTTGCTTTGGTGATAGATAACAGAAGGTGTTATTTTTTAAGTTTCTATAAATGGTCTGAAACTGTTATATGGTTTACGGTTGCGTCTCTGCTATTTTTCGAGGCGTTTACCGTGGATTTGTGACACAATTTCTTTTAAAACTGCCTGGGTTGAAGTTTATCTTGCGGTTAAAAATTTCTATCACGAAATTGATAAACCAATGTTGGCACGTACGCTCACTTACTACATTTATTCCAAAAATATTTGTCGCACGAATAGTTGCAGTTACACCTTTTTAAATTCATATATCACGATTGGCCGAAAATTGACTTTTTTATGGTTCGTGCCTAATTGCTGCAGCTGCTCATACTAATTTTCAAGGTCAGTCGATAGTCAAGTATTTTGTAAACACAGAATAACACCTTGTTCTTACCCGTACCATCATGATAAAATGAATTTTTTATAAACAGTGACATGTAACTTATTTGAAACTGTTCACCATAACACAGTCAAAACCCAACATTATTTTCCCACCGAACCAATATTTTTCTCTGTCTCCTTACGGATCGTAATGTAGTTAATATTATAGAACATAAAAAGTGAAAATGTAATATTTACTGAATTCTACCTGGAATTATAAATCTTACAAAAGTACTTGCTTTCGTTTTATTATTACGACGAATCTAAACCATAGGACGATCACGAATCATATCACAAAAGTTAGGTGAATTCAACTTTAAAGTTTTACCGCGCCTATCATGCTTCAAGATACTTGCATGCTTTACTATCGTGAATTTTATGCGTTGTAATATCTTCTTTGTGAGTAAAAAGTTTTTAAATGTAGACATTGTAACAAGCAACATCCAAAACTATTTTAATGAATAATGACTAAATAGACTGCGGATTTTATGCATTTATAGCCTATAGGGCACTGTGAAATTCAATAAAAGACAAAACTTTCATCAGATGCAACGAGTTTTCTATTTTCTTATTTCTTTTTATTAAATTTACAATTTTTTTGGGAGAACATTTGGTAAATTTTTGTATGGTTTTGATGAATACCATGACCTTAGATGCAATACTTTCCCATTGGTCTGTATCCGGTCTTATGTCTATTATTATTTATTTTATTGTTGCTGTCTTGTTAGATCAATTGTGTATTTTGTAACTTAACCTTCTAGATATACTTATTTTATACAGATTGTTGCCTAAGTTGCACGAGTGATTATCTAATCTGACTTTATATTTGTTAGCAAAACGTTCACTTTCTACTATTACCGTTCCAACTTTTATTCCTAACCCACTGAAATATTTAGAAGACGAAAACAAAATTCCTATATTTCCTCTTGTCACTTTGAATTATTTTATAAAATCTCATTTCGCAGAAAAATCCGCAGTCTAATAATAAGTAAAATTACTGTTCGCGTGTGTGCATAGTAGCAATCAAAAGCATTTCTGTTTAATTGCTAATTTCACCCAAGAAATCCATCCCAACATGAATATCTTGTTATTCGCTTAATAGTTTAATAATCTCAGTTCGTAAAATAATAATTTGCAATAAGTATTCTATATCATATTTCGAATTGATTACAATTATTTTTTAAATGACCAGCGTTTTATCCCTGACACACTCTGTTTATTCCCGTCGAGAAAATTCCTGGCACCGTTACGCCGAATCATCCCCTCAGTAAACGTTCCACCGACTTTTTATTCTCGCGTTCGTGCGAAGAGCTACTTTGAAAAGGACTCGATACCGTTTTCTTTCATTTCCTTACGGCCGTTGTTCTCCGGGAGACTCCCCACGGTTTGTTCGACGTTGAACCACTTTAGCGGGAACTGTGTAATTGCGAGGCGGTTCAAGAAACAGTATCTAGGAGGTAAAACGAGCAAAGGGATGGAAAGTTGGGGGATGGTCGGAGAAAGAAACGAGCGATGGCCCACCCTGATAAGAGTTGTACGCGCGCGCTCATCGGGTGCAAGCACAGTTGCGCTTGCCAATTTCCGCGAAACCGCGGGAGCTCTGCTAGTTTTCGATTTTCTAATTTAAAAACTGAACAAGCGAACGCAGACACCACGCGTTCGTGGACACCGAACCGTTTTCAATCTCGTGCCAGTGTTCCCTCGGTTCGCCGCGGTTCGACGAACCGTTACGCCGGTAGTTGAATTATCGCGGGTGGTAACACTCCCCGAAGCTCTTTTCACGGACAAAATTATACACAATCTCTGGGACAGTGTATTCGATCGAGTACACTGGGTGATCGAATTATTATGAACACTTCGAAGTACGACTCGTTTGAATTCTGATCAAGAACTGAATTGAAAATAACCTAATGATAGGATCTTCTTTGTTACAAAACATATCTGGACCCCAGAGCCAGAGTGTATTAAGTCCAGTTTTTTGAAAAATGATATTTTACATGCTTCCTGTATTAAATATTACACTCTTTCCGATGGTAAGATTTATTTCGTTCTGAGTCGTCCAACTTTTAGTATAATAGTCGAAAAATGATATTAAGTTCATATTTTGGTCCAAACCAAACAATGTAAGCCCATCAGATAGGGAAATTAAAGTGAAATTCACCATTTTTGGACGACGCTGTTAGTCTCTGAGAAAAATATTGATAATCATGTCATGTACACAACCGTTTATAAGTATCTATTAGGACACTTATCCAATGTGCAGTAAATATTACGAGGCATTACGAAATTACTGCAAGTCTGACATAAATATAATTTAGTGGATATTAACCCTTTAACGCCCAGTGTTACACCGGTGCAACACTTATTTTGGAAGTCCGTCAAATTCTGTCGTCAGTTAATATGTAACTTTTGTCAGCAAAGATCCATAGTTTCACTGATGTAAAGAAGATATCCACGTTTTTAGTTAAGAAATTCAAGTATGTCCTCCAAAAATAAATAAAAAAATGAAAAAATAGGTCTTTTTAATATCGATGTTTTCGTCTTCAAAATAACAAGATACAACATACGTATCAGTCTCATAATTTTGAAACAACAATTTAAGAGTCTGGGCGTTAAGGAATTAAAGTTCGATGGAAAACGTCTATGCTACTTTGAACTAATGAAAGTGGTATAAAATATATCATTTTTACGAAACATCACATTTTCCTCATACAAGCCAGATTTTCTAATACTTAGTCTTGTGTAATAAATATGATTGGTAGTGTACAATACTAAAATCTGTTACACAAAAGTAGATTCACACAGGTATTTGAATCTTAATTGATGATAAAAACAATCTCCTTCTCTTTAAAAAATTGCATCGACTGACCATGTTCTCGCCTAATTGTTCGGTGTATAATATAAATATATCATCAATATACTCTTGTTATACTATAAGCCAGCTTTCGAATTTTTGAAGAATATCATTTATTTTTCCAGATATCATTCCAACGCTTTTATGACACTGCATATAGTTATAATAAATTATCCCCTACAAAATAATTTCAATATTCGTATATATTATCGCTTCGCAATACCCGTATCAAAATCCACTATTTCTCACTTGTTTCAAGAGCGACCCTATTACGGCGATCACACCGAAAGCGCGCGACGGAGCCAGAAAATTTCCCTTTATTATAATGTTCCGGCGTAACGCGATTCGCGAATTTAATGAATCCGCAGATACCTGGAGCACCGTGTTTCCATCAGCGGGGATCATAATACCCGACTGCGATTCATCGGACCTCGGCTCAGTAGGTGATCCAAAAATTTTCAATTATAATTCGAACGGAGGTCCTCGATCCTCCGTGATCGATAAATTGACGTTATCCGATCATCGGCCATTTTCACGAACATTCTCGACACCTTGTCGAGGAACAAAAGAAGACCGTAGTGATCGCCTGTGAGCTTATTTTCACGATCGATGTGATCGATCACGAAGCATATCGCCGCGTGAACCCGTGAAAACCGGGACGTTTTCGAGTCCACGAGCTTAATAAAATATCGCTCGAGCAAATACCCAGTCGGTTCTAAATTAAACCGTATGCACGTTCCAGCGTCGATTATTAGCTAGTGCTAGATTTTTAAAAAACGCGCACGGACTGTATGTGATCGAACTCATTAATTATTTGGACATTTTATTATCAAGGTTCTTAACCTCTCTTATTGCAACTGGCATACGGTCAAACGTGTATCTTAACCTTCAGACACAATATTAGTGCGAATTTGCACCAGCGAAACATTGTTTCGTCTGTAACATTCTATCTGGGTAGCATAACGGTAAAAATATTCATAGTTAAAAAATTATTTCGCATTTTTGCAATTATTAAGTTCAGTTTGTTTTAATCCTCTTCAAGTTCTTAATCGTCAACAATTCATAATCCCAATTTGCATTAGTATGGTGTTTACTTATGCTGAACTGGGGTGTGGTTCTGAGGTTAAAACCCATTTACACGGTCAAATAATTTGCGCAAACTGACTTGTGCATGGAAATTTGCACAAATGAACTGAGTCGTTGTATTGTATTATATTTGAGGACGGTTTATGGATTCAAATAATTTGCGCAATCTGACTTGTGTATTACACGTATAGTTTACCTTGCACAGTTATTTTATATACATATAAAGAATAAACTATAATTATAATTAGATATTGCAAATTAAAGAATAAAAAAAATAATGGTAATTATTTGCCAGGGGCGTTGGTTTCCATTTAAACGAAACGATTTGCTTGCGCAAACTATTGGAACGTATAAACGGGCCTTTATAGAAAAGACAAACGTTGATGGAATGTAAATTTTACCTTTCGGTATCGAGTTGGCGTTAAAGATCGATGATGACGTGCAGGACAATCAAGCATTTTTAAATCATTTACGATTTTATCCTACAGCTGATTTCGAAGAATTCTAGATTTACTTTGGAAAGGGGAACTTCAATATATCGTTCTTCCTTCCACAATTATCATAAATTTTTCAACACCCATACAAACACCGAACACCAATCGTACACAAACACATCAGTAGCACAACAAATGAAACCAATTAGTAACACACAACAAAATCCAGGTAGACCCAAACGTACAAGTTTCATTCTGCAACCAGCTACAAAGAAGTGCACTTCGAGAGTCAAGTGAGATCGCACACAATCAATCTTAACCCTTTCAATACTGTTGGCGCCTACAGGCACTCACTTCACATTGCTCATTACAAACAATTGGCTCATTATGAATGCAAAAATTATTTCGAATTGTACCATTCTGTGTTAAATTATTAAATATATTTCGTTAAATAGAACTTAATGTTAAATTTTCAGCGTGCATACTAAAAATTCAATACAGGGTACTAATAAATAAATGATGTGAGTTTAATGTAGTAAGATTCAGTATTTTGACAATTTTTTTAAAATTTCTGAAAATACACACTGACGAAAATTTTCATCGTTCATAGCGTAGATCACGATAAAACTTCCACCTTACGTTACGCACAGTATGTCTTAAAGTCTGCCATAGCGAAAGGGTTAAATACAGTTTATACACAAGACAAGCATAGGCGTAGCCAGCTTATCAGTCAGTGGGATAGAGCAAAATTTATCTTATGGTAAATTTCATAATATTACTTTTTTCCTCGGGGGGGGGGAGGGCAATATTTAATTTTTTCCTCTAGGGTAGGGCAAAGGCCACTTTTTTCTCTGTAAAAACGGGGGAGGAGGATATTTGCTTGGCTTTGCCCATGGAGTTAATAATCCACATATTATTCATCTATTTCCAACTAATTAATTAAAACCTACTCCAAATTAACAATTTTCGTGAACACATTGTAACATCCTCGTTTTCTCAGTATTACAACCGGAAAGAGAATGCGGAACCGGCTTGGATGATAAAAGGTGGTCGCGTGCTCCGAATGTGAAATTTTCGTGCGCGTTGCAGTGAGGAGGCTATATTGATGTTGCGGATTCTTTCGTGAAACGGGACCAATGCTTATTGTTCGAACACAGTTGCTGCGATTGGAGGCGTGCTGTTGGTCGGATTTGTGCTAGGGGACATTTGTTCGGTGAGAACGTTCAATTTATTACCTTTTTGATTGCGAGTCGTTAAAGGACTTCGATTTTTCTGATTCCGAATATTCCAAGAGTAATAATAAATATTGTACATTTGATAAGTCTAACATTAGTCTTCATTCTGCAGTCTCAACTGTTCTATTTAGCTCGATCGATTTTTACTTTATTGATTTGCAGAATTTATAGGTGGAAATTAATAGAACTGACCTTTCAGCCATATTTCTCAAGTTTCAGCTATAACTAATCTCTAACCGATATATCTGAGAAAAACCCGACAGAATAGCATGGTTAATAAAACGCGGTAAGCTTTCATGTTTCGAAATTTATTACAACCAGTGGTTCCTGTTTTCATAAATTAGTCCATAAAGATAGGGTAATTACATGAAAACTGTCCGATCATAACCTTTAATGTTTTATTCCGTTAATTAGAATTCATGCGTAATAAACACATCGTTACCAGTCAGTGAAGACCTTTATTAAAAGCATCGGAATCATTAAGTTAGTGTAGATGTATATGGACGATAATTATAGTCCGTCGTTATTGTGATCGATACATCAACTATAGTGCCATCTGGTGAATCCGGATACTTCCTCAGACCTGATAGATAAAATACATATACTTTACTTTTCAAAATACAAGAATATATGTAGATACATATCGCACCTGGGATACAATACTGCCATAAGTGAAGAATCTATAATTTTACGTGACAGCTTGTCAAAGTATTTGTACAACATTAAAACATTTAAAACAACTACTGGAGAAAGATAGAAAGTACAGTTGTGTCAGTTTTGCAGTATGCAAGAAGTCTGTATTCACAATCTTTCTTGTTAGACATAAAACTAGAAATTCATATTTTCTGAGTTACAGAGATATTGCAACCAGGGTGCGATATATTTTCTAAAAAATACTAATAGGTAATTCCTAGTAGATCCTATCTACAAAGAAAACTTATGCTTCAAGTTTTTAGAGTTTAGGTCAATTTTAACCGAAGACGAACCTTACTTTCAAATCCTGTCTTTCATCATAGTAATCTATAAATTAATTTTAGTATCAATAGTTTACAAAAGTTGCTTCATTCAACTTTACCTTCAAATCAACCGGACTCAAATATTAACACTATAAAAATGACTAAAAATAAAAGATGCCCAAAAAGATTTCTATATTTCCAAAAATCCACGGTCGAATCCCGACAAAATTTAAGATGCTAACCCCTTGCCTTACGATATTCTTGAAGCCTACAATCTCCAGAATGACTTTATCGTTACTAAAATTTCGCAGAAACAAAACGAACTCTATACTTCTCGCAAGTGTACATTTTATTATTGTAAAAGTGAAACATTAATACCAGCAAAATAGTGTTTGACTTGAACTAAAGAAACGAATAATATGACCTTAATATAATTTTTAGACCATTACATTAAAAACTAGAGGACTTAGAACGAAATAAATTGTACCATCGGAAAGAGGGAAATATTTGATACAGGAAACATGTAAAATGTCATTTTGTTTAAAAGTGGACTTAATACCCTCTATCTCTGGGGTCCAGATATATCAAAATCATCACCACAACTCTGATTCGACGTTACATCAGCCCAAGGGGGTTAATTATCCCCGAACAAAGTAACGAAGAACGGACTGGTGGTGGAGCTTTCATAAAAGTAAGTAAATTTCATTCGACGGTGAAAACGCAGCCGGACATCACGCGCGCAGTTCAGGCACGTCGCGAATTAACAATCGTGTGAAAGGGAAGCTTAATAGCGGCTAATGAATTCCTGAAAGTGGAACACCGATGGGGGTTGCCCAGTATTTCAAATGAACCGCCCTAAAAGTCGACCACTAGAAATCCCTGCCACATTCAGCCCTGAAACAGCGACGATATCACGACGGTGGAGGCGGAAAAAGCGCATAGCCGTGGTATCACGTATTCATCGGCCCTCGCCTCGTTCAGAACCGTTCGCAGGAAACCCCTCCGATTTTACGAGCGATTCGCGTATACCCGCGACTCGTCGTCGCACGGTTCGCTAACTCAATCGAGGAAGACTGCGAAGCGAGCCTCGCACGGCCGCGGCATACGAATTCGCCCTAAAGCGTTTCTGTTAAACCTACACGGATCTTCTTTCCTTCCGCCCTTTGGCCGTGTCCTCTTCGAAACTTGTTTCCGAATATTGTTCAGGTAAAAGATGGGGGGATGAAGATGTTCCCCTCTGCTATCTACGTTATTGGATCTTTTCGATGTCAGGGGGGTAAGCTGCGATCGGGATCAGAGTTTTTCTCCCAGGACCGGGTGCAGAGTGTAAAGATGCGATGGATCTAGATCTAGACTATGAAAAGGTGGTTAAAGTATTTTTTTTTTTTTTTGAGATTTTAACACTTTATTGACTGGTAGTATGTTAATAGGCTTTTACATTTCAGTGATTGTAGACAAGAAGCCTGGTAATATTACCATTAGATCAGGATTACAGAAGAAGTTATTGCGTTATTCTATTAGAGTTTTTGCTATTTGCCAGAAATGGAATTTGCTACTATGATTGAACTGTTTAAGAATAGTTCCTTGGTTGTTAATCGTCGGATCCACTGAATTTATGAAATAGCAACCAGTAGATAATGTATGTCAAGTGATTGTTGTAGATAAAATCTTTGCAATTTGTACTTAACACTTTGACTGCCACGTCACCCAAATATGGGTAACACGTGCATTGCAAAAAGGCTGGATTATTTAAATACCGTTTCAACATTTTTACGTAGAATTAATTTCGGAGTATAATTTAAAACAAGACCAACAGCCTCTATTAACTAAACGAATACGATTGATAAAATGATTAGTATCCAACTTATTTTAGCCAAGATAGTGAGCTACACATTTTTAATTTATTTTCCTGGTGCTAATAACATATTTAATATTTGAGCGATACAATATATATTTCTAGTACAGTACTACCTTATCTGAAAAATCATAGAGGTATCGTAAATATTTTTTAAAGATTCAACGATGCTCCAAACTTCTAAATGACAGTGTGTATCTGTGTCTTTTCGAGTTACAATAACCCACTCCCCACGAAGCAGCGATTTCAACCCTTCAGGCAACGCTCGCTTAACTCGTCTTGTCCATTCCATCGTACCGTGCATCCGATTTTCTATTACATGCACGATATTATTTCCTGTTTCCCCCTTTTCGTGCATCGGATTGAAACGATGCACAGACACAGATACACACACACACACACAGCATTTCGAATCGCATGTTCCTATCAGCTCCCCTAATTGGAGTTGTTCGGACGAGAACACGCTAATCATCTGGTCTGTCCCCGGAACCCCTGGACTCGATTCATGGAAATTCGCGAATTCTCCACGCTTGATATTAGTTCGTGAATTGGGGAATAATTAATAAGATCACGTGTGAATGTCCATGAATGATTTTTCCGCGAACACTTTGCGGGACAAATACGAAAATCTCTCTAACAAGGGATCCGATGATTGAAACGCGGTGAAATGGTGATTTCGTGTGTTCGGTTAGGAACGATCTTAATTTCTCATTTCTGCGCTTTCTGTTCGTATGATATCTACTCCGGTGGAAAGATGGCGGTTCGATCGATAACGAGAACATATTCGTGATATTTAACACTCGCCATTGTAAACAGAACGTATTTAAATTCATCGGAAATTGAAATCTAGGTCAATATTACTGTAATTTAAATTTTCATTTCTAATATGGATGTATGTATTAAAATCACACGTATAATTAAAATGAGGAAACTTAGTAGAACATAACGTATCGATGTCTCACATCAGAATATCTAATATTATCTACGGAAAGATTTTAAATAGATCTTGAAGATATGAAGAGTCTCATTTTATTTCAGTTCATAAGGTAATATTATACAATACTTATCCAAGGGATTCTATTTCATCCTGTTTCTCCAATCTTTACATCGGAACTTTCGGAAAACAAAATAATTCCTGAAAAGAGAAAATTATTCAGAACATCTTTCAATCCTTCTAATTTTTAAAGATGGAATTATTTAAATTGAAATATCTCCTGAACTACTAACTTTTCGACATACATAGGTTAGTACTTTTTTATAACGAATATCTATCTGCATCGATTGATGTATTAAAAAAGACCTCATTCCATTTAAAAAAACAAAGTTGACCTTTATATGACCTAATAACATCAGAATATGCTCTACTCGATACCATTCAAGTCTCCGCTGAAACATTTTTTGCTGCGAATAACAATAGCGAGAAAATCAAGATGTCAAAATCGGGTGAGACACCCTATATAAATACTATCTATCCCAGAACACCTGTCTGTTACAAAAGTCTTCATCGCCGAAGAAAATTCTCATTATCTCCCCAAGACCCAAACGTTCATCCGCAGTTGACACCAGGACTCCAGACCCCGAAAGTGTAGGAACCTCCGGAACTGTTTCGAAAAATTTCACGTACGCTCGCGGGGATCACCGTGGACAACCGCGATGCAATGCCACGCGAATGCAAACAGTGTCCCGGTTGCAGCCGTCATGCATATAAAGAAATTGGAACGCTATGCGACACCGCGACGCGTCGTGTCCCATCGCGTTCTCCCCTACGACGCTGTCTCGAGTCTCACGTACCAGCCAGGATCAACTTCTCTCTTCGTGCACTCCCTTTATATTTGGTTTCTGCGTTCCCTTCGCGTACAAAACTCCCCGTTCTCCTCCTTTCACCGTGTTTTCCACTTCGCCTAGTCCTTCCTTCCATTTCTTCCCCTTTGTTTGGAATGCTCTTCTCCCCGTGCTTCGGTTCCTTTTATCCGTGACATAAGTTGATTCGGGAAACCTGCATTTCCGTTTCGTTCTGGGTTTCTGTTGCTCTTTAATATCATCTAACCCGCGCACACATCTAGATTCCCTGTAAATATTGTAACCTGAAATAATTTTTCCTTGCTGCCTGGTCGATGATGACTGCTCGATAGTGGATCGAACAGGATTCAGTTTGGAGACGATACTCGTTTTGGTCTTCGTGGAATCCAGAGTTCGTTGCTGTGTTATAGTGCCCAGAGGAACATGTTGAATGAATGAGATTCTGTTATATAGGGGTTCTTCATCGTAACTTATGGATCATCTTTTAGTAACGGATTACAATAATTTATCTTCTGTGTATATACAATGTTTTGGAATGTGCTTTCTTTTCTTTCAGAACTTGCAATATTTGCCGCTATATTGTAGGATGACTAACCATCCGTTAGTCTTAAATTAATAGAGCGCTAACCTAATAATTTCCATGTATCCGCTGTTCACAAAATATATCATTCGTCACCAATTAAACGATATATTAGAAATATGCCTTTCTTGTCAAATGTTAATTAATTTTCACATAAATTCGTGTTTATCGTTAGTAACATATTTCTCGGTATTGTTTTTAGACGAGCAAAGCAAAATTTCCCAATAAATCTTCGATGAGTGTTCGAAGGCTCCTCGACACTGAACATTAAATATTTTATAAACTAATGGCCATATGCAACTGAAACACGTGTCACTGGCTTCATAATTCCAAGCTCTCTCACTGTGTTAAATCCTATTTAAGAAACAGCGTTAAATCTGGGAACCTCTTCTTATCAGTGCCGAGGAGCCTTCGAACACTCATCGAGGATTTACTGTAGTTGAAACGATCCATTTCGTCGTCGTGTTGCATTAAATTCGGAACTTCCTGCCCCTCGTAAGTGGACAGTGCACGTGGTAACGATAGTTGAATTTTTCAATGGTTGTTCGACTTTCGGTCAAACGGTTCCAACAATGGAGCGAATTATTGCCGGAACGTGTGTATTTTCCCTGAGCTTACCTTGGCCGGGTTCTCACCTCCAGGACGCGTCACCGGAAATACAAATACGGAAAAGGGCGAAGGCACGATGGGAAGGAATAAAGTGTGCTCGCCGAAACGAGCCAATCTCGACGACGCTCCTCCACGTGCACCACAATGTATCCATTGTGTACGACCAGACGCCCACCCGCCGGGTCGTGCGCCCACGATTTTTCGATTTTTCCGTATACATTGTCGTCGTCGACGTCGAGTCAGGAATTCGAAAACCGGTGGTGGTCGATGGCGGGCCACCAACCTTCGCGACGATTCTTGGAAATACGAGGACGATGGCAGTTGGGTCTGATAGTATTTTCACTCGTGTAAACATTTCAATTTGTGTTGCTCGTTATATGTAAATTACCGATACTAAGAGAGCTAGGTAGTCCGAGTTGGTAAAAATGTGACTTTTTTAGGGGGAATTAATTAGCAAGGAAATGAATGCATTCTTACCAAATCGGACTGCCTGGTACTCTTAAGGTTAAGACGATGACGCCATAACATCATTCCAATCAACAGATTTAAGGAAAACCAGAATAACGGCACCAAATAGCAGAACCCATTTGTGGTTGATTAAATATCTGGCAATAAAATGGTAATATATAATATTCGTAATTCATTTCTATACACTTAGGAACGGTATCCGTTTCATAGTCTACTATTGTTTATTATGAATTTAGTGGAAATATAAAGGAGTACAAAATTAGTGGTTTTAAAAAGTTGCACCTAATATGAGGTCTTGCTTAAAATTAAAATTGGAAGTCAAAGTTACCATTTAAAATTAAAGTTATTTATTTTTTTGCCTTTTTTCCCTTAGCTTCCTAAGGAAAAATTGTTCCTAATCACCTCTCAAGTAACCCATTTCAGACACTTAGAACACTTTTGTTACATCCTATATTAATACTTCTAGAACAGTAAATAAAATTCTGAAACTACGAATTTGCGTGAATATTCGCAGATTAGTACTTATGAACATATAGAAATAGAAGTTAATTGCACTTTTATTGCTCACTGTGCATTTGGGCCCAAATAGATCCATGCACTGTTGAACAACGGTTAATGAAGTTCCCCGTGCAAACGAATTGCACTTTATTCTTCCTCCCTTCGAGTTTGTTCTCGCCGAAACTTTTTCATCGGATCTATCGAGAGCGGACACATAACTAGTAACTCAATTTTCGTCGGATGCATAGCTAAATTTTCGAGAATTCACGCGTGGTTGTTAGATTGGATTGTTCACGCAGAAACACGCGAGGCGCGACCTATTTTCCCTCCTATTTGTCAGCTAGAACGCCCTCTGTAGTATTAACAAAATAAGACAATTCAACCCTTTTGAACCTTCAAAGCTTGAAATTTTCTTTTTTTTTCTTCTAGATTTTCATTAACCGTGTATTTAAGTCCGTAACTGACCCTCCAACTTCGCTGATGAACTTAATTACGGACTAAGTCAAGAAAAAAGATTACTTTCGGAGTCGTATTCACTACATCAAAGTAAAATTATTCATTTGAGTCACTGGTTATGGTGAATAATGTAATAATACATGTAAGTATTGGCTCTAGAATTTGTTAGATTCTACATGAAGTGGGTTAATAAAACATTTCTCATACTTTAACAGAATTAGGTAAAAATTATATACTGTTTACACTTTATTGTGTCCTAGAATTTAACGTCAAGAACAACGATTTTGTTTAATTAAATATGGAACCAGCTGGTGGATGAGTATAAATTCAGTACTGTCTTGTTTGGATGAATTCACGTTGCAGTTGGAGTTCCTTTTACGCAGCTCCGTAATACCTTCAGCAAATTAACTCGTCTACCTTCGAAGATTAAAAACTTCTATAATTTATATGTGTACATAAAAAAGTGGAATACGTCATTCAAATGAATAGTAACTATGAACTAAATTGCAGGCTTAACAATTTACACAATAAACATCATAAACTTTAAAACCAAAACTTTCTAGAATAACGCGAACATTACTTCTACTACAAACAGACAGAAAAGTACACTCAAACTTTCAAAAACAAAAAAAAATATAATAAAACTCCACAAACAAATACACGTATAATACTTCTCGAAATGAAATATACAAGCACAAAATACATAGTTCCCCGTTTCCTCAAGCACACACAAAATTCATATCCCTACAACTCGACGGTGCCACGATCATTCACGATCGATCGAACCCATAAATCGAATAGATTCCAATAAATATCGCCGCTCTCAGGAATACTCCTACAAATTCTTTCCACACTCCGAGCACAACGGTCCCGGTTGTCATTTAAAGTCGACCAACCCGCGTGTCCATTGTGCATTTTGTCAATTAATATTTCCGCGACAATAATTACCATGGGTCGCACGGTACCATAGTACATACACACGAAACGACGGGGTGACGGCACACGGGTCCGAAATAGCGGCTTGGGCCACGGGAAAACAGATTGTTCGAGCGTCTGCTTGTTACCCCGTTATCGAGCTCGTAAAGGAAATAGGCGTGTGTTGCAAATTACTCAAAATAATAATGGCACGCGGTATTATTAGAACAATACGGGAAGCCACGGGGACTTTGTTTGGTACATAGTACCGCCTCTTTGTGAAATATACGTATATGTATATCCAGTATTTATCACACGGTGTTTCCAGCTATTTGCATAATCTAATCATAGCCGTGCATCTGACGTTTAATAGGTATATCGCGGGACCACCACACGGATCCTCCGCAGGGAGATCACCGAAAATTTATCCCCCAATAGCGGACGACACACGGGGGGGCCATGGAAATTTTCATCCGGAAACGGTCACGTAAAAAAATACAACGATCCCTGGGTTGAACAGCTTTTATCTGGGGGTGGTAATCTTGTAGGGGGTATGGTGGAAAAGTTTATAAAATACCTAATGTCAGGAGAGAGAAGTTGGCCCAGACCTATACGAACACGTACAAAGAAGATAATCCTTTTTACGAAGTAACGTTACAGCAGAAGAACCCCACCGTAGTTACGAAGTGAATTGCGGGACAAAGTTCGAAACTGAGGGTTACGGAACCGTGCAAGGGAGAATTCCGTCAAACAGTTATATAGTCGTGTAACGTTCTTAGTTACCGCATCCGATTAAGAAGATTAAGTGCAAAATGTTAATGAATTTTATTTTTATTTTTTTTTTTTTGTAATCATCCTTTCTTGTTCAGTGGTGGATGTTTTCTTTCGTTGGAAGTTCGTCGAGCGGAAAAGTTGCGTTACAAGGGTTCTTTTTTCCCCTCGAATACAGTATATACGCTTTGTAAGTCGCAAAAGGACGGATCGAGGGGCATTACGTTAACGCGGAATATGATACTGCCGAATTGAATTTCAGTCGGGTGGCTTTTTTTTATTGTCGTGTGTCGAAGAAGTAAGGAGGAAATGAAGTTTCCGAGAGGAAATTTCTCCCAAAGAAATTTCCCTGGGGTGCTGCCTGAGCACTCTGCCTTGGGCTAGGGTTAACTTCATCGGGCACTGTTCACCCTGCACTCGAATATACTCTTAATAGTTAAATAACGTGTTACGTGAAATCAATTGGACTCTCGTCAGATATATCTACCATATATATTACTACAAATCATACTGTCTGTTTAAATATGGTTCCGTAGTAATTATGATAAAAGTTGTACCAGTAAGTAATCCACTATATTTTGTCAAATTCAATACTTATTTTCGAGAAAATGATAGTCCTGTGCTGTTTTAGTGATATTTGTCCTCATTCTTAAATGCTCATCGTCACTTTAAAAGACCATTATGAATCAGTGGGTAGAATGCCAGATGTTATTTTCAATATACTAGCATAAAATAAATGTAAGTAATTATAAGTATGCAATTAGAAACGTTTAATAAAGAGAAATACAGAAAAAAGAATTTAAAGAAGAAGAGGGCAGAAAGATGTTTAAAATTTAAACTGTGTTATCAATTTATTATGAAAAAATAGTGGATTACTTGTTGGTACTACTATTATTTACTCCGTGCAGAGTGAGGATTTAGTAAGAGTTTACACGTGCAAAACATTCACTGACCTAAGAACCATTTTTTGTTGTATTTTGGGGCTGCCTTCCAGGAACCCCAGGAACAATACGTACACTAAGCCCCACTTTTTCCACCTTATAGTACCATTTCTTCCATAACGTACACCAACCAAAATTCTGTATGTTTCACCAACAAGCGACTACGCATTCAATCGCCAAACAGAACACATTCAACCATCGACGAGAGCACACCTAATAGTTAAAACCAACACAAGTAGCACACATACACATATACAAATACATCACATTCTGTTGCGTTTAGTGAAGTTTAATTGTGTTACATTTATAAAAGTTTGAGAGTGTATAATCATCGACAGTCGACATCTTCCAACGAGTACTACGATATTAATTTAACAATGAACAGTGGCAACACGAGCTTATCGTGAGTACGTCACAACAAATAAAAATAAATAGTAAATAGTACAATGTTAGAATACGTACAAGCAATAAATTTATATAAAAATAAAAGAACATAAAATAGATATACAATGACGAACTATTATGTTCTGGATGTTGTATATAAAAATCACTGAATACTCTGATATTTAAAAACAATTAATTTCATGTTAATTTATGGTGTATTCTATACCGCGAAGTACTACTTAATTTTCGATGGTATGCTTTCTAGACTTAATCCATGCAGAAATAATAATATACATATACATAGAGTACATATACAGTAAATCCAGGTGTAACGCTGACTTTGTAACGACTTTGAGCACAGTGATAGTGCTAAGAATTTTGAAAACAATGGTATGTGTTTCCATTGGTTAATGAAATATTTAATGTTCAGTGCTTGGGAGCTCCTCAGACTCCTAATATATTTAATAAATTTTAATCGCAATTTTGATAGCTGTAGAAACGATTGAACCTCTACAGATCTACATACACCACCTTAATCTATAATTATTATCTACGGTATAAAAGTCTACAAGAATTACCAATTTTAAGGTTCATTAAAATACTAAATATTACAATTTTCTAAAGCCATCAGCGAATTCACAGTATCATTCCAAGATCAACTACAAAGAAACTGACTGTACAATTTTATTTCATTCCTAACAAATGTCCAATTTCTGTTCCAGGATGGTGCATACGTTAAAGATAGCGACATGGATGGGTTGGGTCTCTGCCCTTACGATCCACGACACAACAGCACCGCGGTGTTCGCCGGTGAGTTATCTTAAGGCCACTCTTTATTTGACAAAAAAAAAACAAGCTGGATTCACATGCATGCAAAATGTATCCGTTCGAAAACTTGGAACGTTTCGTGTCGAGATAGAACCGGGGTAACATCTACGGGGGCCCGTACACGTAAATATTATCATCGAAAATAAATATGCAAATCAGCAACTGTCCGTGAAGAGAGCGAGAGCGGTCGAACTATTTTAGGGGTTGCCGTGCGACGATACGATCGTTTTGCGTAACAATTTCGCCGGGTTTCGCGATCTCGGGGAACGATAGGGAAATACCTTTTTATGCATAAACGAGGAGGCGGGGAGGGGGGCTAAAGTGGGTAGGTACGTTTTAAAGGAGTTTGTTCTTCCGGGAATTCAAGAGCTTATGGAGAAGTAGGTGAGTGTTTCTGTCGGATCGCATGGGAAACAGCACGTATTCCGCTCCTTTTTTTTTTCAAATCTTCACGGAATTAAAGAGGTTACCGTTTATTCTCTTTCTCACATAGTAATATGATGTTCTCTTGATAAAGGATAAATCTTAAGCTGATTACAACGGTAAAAGTATACTGACTATGGGAATTTTAATCAGAGGAAAACAATTTTAATTTAATACTTCAAACATATTGTAGGAGTGATATGCATTCTGTTTCTGTAACAGGTACATACTCCTGAAATTGGTATTTACATTTAAATAAGTGACGATTAAGAAGTCACGAGGAATATCTGGTACAGAGAAATTCATGGAAATTCTGTGTCTGTATTAAAATAGGCAGAATAAAGGATTATTAGAAGACTTTTAGTTTAATTTGGAATCGATGGTTGACAGCGCTTATATTGTCATATTGATAGCTGACTACTTTCGCTTTTAAATAGTTGTCTAGGAATCGCGATTACAAGACTAGGTGTTAATACTAACAAAATTTTAGTTTGACGAACAACAGAGCTGGGTAAAATACATACATATTTTAAATAGTAAGTAGTAAATAATCTATTTCATTTTCTACTTCGTGTATAAGTATGAAAATAAAATAGTTTCCTGATTGCATTAATTTTTCAAATAACATTGAAAAATAATAAATTATTTGAGCGCCATTGAAAATAATGCGGTAGGTTTTATTTTTCGTTCAGAATAATCTTACTGAAAATAGTGATATACAGGCTATACGTTTATACGTATACATAAATGTTTTTGAAATTTTTTGTTACAATCATTTTACGACTTTTTACAGTGTAATAATCATTTCTTCCCTCGTTCAATTTTCATGGCCAAGAAATATTTGAAGTATGTACATATTTAAAATACGAGCCAAAATTATTTCATTTTGCACTTCAGAGCACTCATTTAAAGATATTTAATATGCCGAAATGTATCTTTCTGTTTAACCCTTAACCGGTGAGATAGAAATCTTATTGCTTATGCAATTAGTTATTTTGCATTCTCACGTAGGTACGAATAGGTACAAAAACATCGAAATAAACAAGCATCGTTAAGTAACTAATGAATAAAAATAAAAATATTCATCGAGTTTCTAAGACCCCACGCCACCACTTAGGAATTAAATTAGTACTGCATCTAAACTGTATAGCATTCATTATTTAAAATAATATTTCAATACATTCTTACAACGTATCCTTCGATCCTATACCAAAGAAAAGTTTCAAGTGAAAGAATGAAAAAAAGAACAGCTTCGATCGACTTCGCTTGCACCGTTATTATACACCACTTGCCCAAATTCTCTCCGAGAATCGCAACTACCAGTCAACTCTCTCACGAACCACTTTTTCAAAACGCCCTCAGACATTTCTAAAAACGTGTCCACCCACGTCTATCGCACCCCTAAAAATTCTATCTCAGAGTCAGGGAGCAATGACCATCGAAAGTTAGCGTCCGGTTCATATCGTGAACTCCTCGGCGTCCAGCTGTCCCGGGCAGATTTCTCAAGAATCCTAGTTATCACATTCGGGACTGCGTGTGCACCACCGCCCTCTCAATCCTGGTTTCACAAGCCACCCCGTAGGGTTTTAGAATGTAGGGTTTCACAAGCCACCCCGTAGAGTTTTTTAATTTAGAAATTAACTAATTTCTTCACTTTCATATCGTAATGAAAGGTGCAAAAGATCTGAGAAAATGTATTGTCATAACATTTTAATCGTCGATGGAAGAGTGTATTGACAAGTCATTTTGACTTGCTTGGTAGTTCTAGTGTTAAACGCGTATTCTTGACAGGTTGAGGATTCGAAGGCTTATATATATATATATTTTTTAAATCGATTTTTGACGTTTTTAAACCAGGATCTCCTCTCAAATGAGCGGCACCCAAACCGCGGACACCCGCGGTGTGACGTGCGTTTTAACGTGTTCGAGCGTTCGATATTTCACGTAATTAAAGGTCGCTTGGGGTAATTCGCTGGCGCGAATTTCTGAACGGAACGAGGCCGAATCGTAAACACCGCCGGTTGTCTAGTGATGATCGGGCGCCAATTGGCAGGGACGCGTGATTGGTAATGCGGAACGGATGATTGTTATTACGTCTGTCGTTGCGAGAGGAAACTATATTCGGGATGGTATTGTTAACCGCCTCGTAGAGGGAATACAGGGTTATTTTGAACCATGTGGTAGCTATTCCCCTAATTCTTTGTAATTAGTATACAAAGTGTCTCATTTTAATCTCTCAGGGAAAATATTTCGAAGAATATGAATGATATGAAAAAATTATGGTTTCATGGGGTACACATTACGCTATCATTTATTTGACACTACGATGATCTTGGAAAAGCCTACGAAGGTCGACTTTGAATTTTTAAATTTGAACTCATTTTTTTATTACATGTTATTATTGCTGAGATCGAAACGTTTTCGAAATACTACCTGGACGTAATGTTAACGTAAGCCGTTCCCGAGATATGAACTCTCAAAGTTGACATGCTGTCGACATTAGTTACCCGATGTAGTACGCCGCGAGGGAGTTGCACGGTCGGACTTCGTACATCACGGTGGTCGTACATCGGACGTTAACTTTTGAAAGTTCATGGCTCGGGAACGGCTTATGTTAAAATTACGTTCAGATAGTGTTTTAAGCAGTAATAATACGCAATAAAAAATATGGGTTCCAATTTAAAAATTCAAAGTTGACCTTTGTAGGCTTTTCCAAGGTCGTCGCAAGATGAAATGAATAACAGCATGATCTGTACCCGATGAAACCATACAAGTTCTATCTAAAACATCTGGTCATACCATCAGTATTTTTCGAAATATTTGCTCTGAAAGATTATAATGGGACACCCTGTATATGTACATATGTAAATGTAATACATGATGCAGTCGAGAGAGTGGTACAAGCAGGCAGAAAGTAATTTTACTTGAAAAATAAGTCGAACATGTAGAATAATCGAATATTTGAAAATTGACTGAATGTCTATTCGTTATATTCCGTTTCTACTTAAAGCCAGCATGAGTACATGCATTTTAAATGAATCTTCAAACACGATTTGCTCGAAAATGAAATTCTATATGAAAAAATTTTATTCTATATTTTCGACTTACTGGTGGATGAAGAATTCTCCTTTTATGGTTGTACATAAAAATGTGTATATAAAGTTCATCCACAAATTCTTTTTGAAACCCACGTACAATGGAAATTCCAGTATGAATTAATATAACCCTGCATTCATCTACCACGTTCATCGAGGCCATCAACCTTTCGAGGGTAAAAAGACTTGTTAATTAGGGAGATCACAGCTTACAGGAAATTTAAATGGAGGATATTTATGAGGTTGTTGCAAATCTTTGAAGCATCTTCTGAATGAATTGTATTGTTACTAAAACAGGTGGTCAAACGTCTGTTACTTGGTTGAAATAACGAATCACCATTCATATCGTTAGTAACATAGTTCTATTTACTGTATTTATAATTATTTCTGTTATGTCTTTTAGTTTCTGTGTATCCACGTGAAGCAAACAAAAATTTAACTATGTATTGCTTTACAACCATCTACGTATCCGTTGTTAAGGATAATCTCACGATTTTTTTAGATTTTCACATATCGTTTTATCATTAATTCAAATAATCTATTCTTTTGTCTATAAAGGTTGATTCTGTTGTCTTCTGTACTTTCACAAAAGCATTATTACAGTATAAATTTAGGTATTGATATCCAAAATATAATCAACAGCAGTGATAATTATCTTGATAATGCAAGTTTCAATAACCGTACAAATTGAATTAATGAAATAGCAAACTCATGCGCTGTGCTCGTTAATTGTTAAACGAGATTCAAATGATCAAAGGTCACAGGAGAATATAATTATTATCCTGTGAACCGAACGACACGTAAACGGTCCACAAAATACAAAACTAAGTGTTTAATAATAAGTGACAATCTTTATTCGTTCGTGTCTTCTAATTTTCAGTGCTCTGAAAATTCATGTTAAGAATTCGTGTACTTGTACATGTGCATTGAAGCTCCATTTTAATCACATGTCTGATCATTACAAATTATTTCTACTTGCATTGATGTTCATAAATATTGACAGTGGTATATTATTATTTATTTTCCCAGTAATTGCCTGTAAACTGATAGGAGATAATAAAGTAAATATAGTGAATAATAGTGCTACCGTGCCTTCATAAATGATTACGAAAAGTAGAAACAGTGTGTCATGATCAGACATAGAAAAAATCGTACTGAAAACATTTTTAAATCGAAGCGTCATATAAAAGAAATCTTGTTCAATATGTTCGACTTATTTACTCCTGTAGAATCACCTGCTGTTGAATTGTACCATCGGTTCAGTGGTGTCGTGTATACATATAGTTACACGTGACACAAACCGAAAGAATTCCCACTCCCGTCACGTAATTTACGTGGAATTCATTAAAGCTAAATTAGGAATGAGTGGAAGGTTCCCGGTGTTTTTTACATAAATTGAGCAAGCTTCGTATCACAGTGTCTTCCTGTCAATGCAGTTAAAGAAATACGCTGTGATTATTTGATTATTTTCGGTAAATCTTTTTCACTTCAGCAAAAAACTTGTAGAAGAAATTTAGCTAACTTTGCTACTGTTCAGCATTGAAATGTATTCGTTCACTGGTAAAGAGCAACTAATCTATCACGAAAAGATTAATAATTAGACGAATATTAGGTTGTTGCACAATAAATATTGGTTTTCAACACTCTGCATTTCAGTCATTTTTTGAGGATAAGAAAGCTTGTAACATATCGACAAGAATGTCTTGATTTAGGAGGACCAAATTTCGATTAAAAATCTTGTTTCCTAACCGCAATTGACAGTCGACTATTCTAATGGCAGCGATTCCGTGCAGTGTATACCACCTAATAGTATCCGTGTGAAGAAGTCGCGGCGGTTCTGAATAACACGTACGATTGCGTGTTTCTTCAGAAATGTTACCAGGTGGAATCAATACCAGGCAAAAGAGGAAAAGGCGCGTCATTTCAATAGAAACTTTACTCGAAACAACGGGAATATACGCGATGCTCTAACACAGTAACAACTAGTGATAGGTAATCAAACAGTTCGAATATGTTTGAACTTTTGATGAATTGTCCGAACAGTCCAAACAAAGTTTGGTCTTTTCAAACATTTCAAACAATTCTAAGAGTTGTAAATAAAATAGTTCAAGTAGTTCTATCAGTTCAACCATTTCAAACACTTCAAATGTTACAAACGTTCCAAACTATTCAAACAATTCAAACATTATAAATAGTTCAAACGTGTCAAACGTTTCAAACAATTCAAACAATTCAAACAATTCAAACATTGTAAATGGATGAAACGTTTCAAACAATATAAACGTTTGAAATGACTGAACTCTGTTTGGCTTGTTGAAACATCTTGTGTTTGAAAACGTCGTAATATGTTTAGACCGTTTCTTCACCGACCCATCGCTAGTTATGACTCGTTGGTCACGCGTTACGCCGTACCGTTAATTTAATATATCGCATATTACGTGCTGCATGTACGCAGCGTATTAGCGCGGCTGATTTATGCTAAACGAAGATTATCCTTATCGTTCGCAATAAATACCGCGCTTTGACGCGGGGTTTATATTAAGATCGCTAACAATTTGTTTACAACGTCATCGTAGGCGTAGCCGTACTTAAAAAGCAGCCGGTTTCGCATAGAACACACCAACCGAAATGGGCAATAAATCACTGCCAGTGATGCGATCAGTTTCTGATACTGACAACAGAATTTTTCAAATTTTATCAAGCTTATGTAGGAGAGTATTTAACTATGAAGGCTCAGTAGTATCAATAAAATATTTTTACAACTACTCTGCTGAAGTTTATTGTGTGAAGTATTCTTTTTTTTTCGTTAATAGAACAAATCAAATATGGATTTTTTTAAACTAAAACTAAAGACTGAAATACGTGAATAATGATCTCGTGGCTTAATATTGTGAATTCAAATTGTTCCAACTCTCTTGGCGATCGTAAGTTCCGTACTCAGTAACAAGAAACCCTCGTAATTTCAACTATGTTGTTTACCACTCGTTAATAATGCTTCCAGTGTCACGAAAACTGTCAAGTTTATAATCTACCGTTACTCTATTTCAACTCATTTGCATAATTTTCCTTGTCTTAGAAACCCACTGCGACATTCACCCCAAACTTCAACCATCTATTTCAAGGCAGATAAGCATAAGCTATTTCCGAGTATCGAATATACACTAGAATATCAGAACCAGTTTACCAAGTATTAGAATTTTATCCTTTACAAAAATATTGGTGAGCTGCAGCAACTTCGAACGATTATTTATATTTAACTATCTTTTTACTTTAACCATATACGGTATGGATTCTATACTAAAGTATTTCAATATTACAGTCAAAACCAACCACAGTGATGGTAGTTTGTGAATTTCAATGTTATTATCATCATAATAAAAAATCGAGACATGTACATAAATATATTTATAATGAATACTAGGATTTTTAAATAGAAACCCATATATGAGTTCATACTCGTGAAAGGGTTAAAATTTAATTTTTCGTTTCACTTTCGAGTATAATAAAATATTTCTAATACTTTTCAACGACATAGACTTCCAAATCAGTACGAAGATGAGGCTCTTAATTAGGAATAGTGACATCAGTGATTTTCATGACCTCACAGATATAAAACGACAAAGCCAAACTTTAAGAAATTATTCTAATTTCAATCAGATGTCTAGTAATGGATGAACAACATGAGAACATTATGTTCGTTGTCTATGCATTAATGTTTCTAGTTCCTTATAACATTAATAGTATTCGCGTATGCGCGCATACGTCGGCCATATTGAATAACACGTGGCGTCAGCGTGGCTTGCCTAACAAAGGAGAAATATGCGGAAGTACAATGCTGTTGCATCGTTCGCAGCATATCGATATCTTCTGTGAAAGTGGTGTCGCTGATGAGCACTATCCTTGCTAACGTCAATTACCTACTATTAACGTCAAACTATTATCTACTTGCAAATTAGGTTCATCTTTTCACCCTTCACCCTTTCTGCTCGTGTAATCCCATTTGGAATCATTAACTTGCTTAGATTTTATAATTCATAGCATCAGTCTGAAGATTCCATGTAGCATAATTAATTCATTAACTATATAGCATAATAAATCATTCAGGGCAGGAAGGGTTAATATTTTATCAAAATTAATTATATCGATTCCACTTATAATATAATTTTTCTGTTTTTCTTCTGAAAGTTTCATCTCCTTTGAGCAAATTTCGATACGTATATAAACGGTATTTATATTGCGATATATATTTATTAACCCTTCGTAGGCAATAAGGACCGTCGACGACCCAAGCGACTTCTCATTTTAGTTTTATTGGCAAAAGTTTTAAACACTTGACTTAAGGAACGATTGTATAATCTAATAGAGAGCTCAGATAAATGCCTCAGATTTTTTTCAGATTTTGTTGAAAACCTAAATCAGTAGGAAAATTAGGCTTGGACATAAATGACCCAGGTTGCCTACGAAATGTGACAAACTACGTTAGCCTACGGAGGGGTTAAACATGTTGAAATCAATATTTCGTTCGAGGAAAGCAATTATTTTCGGACGAAAACCGAAATAAATAAAACATACCAGCTCGCTACAGTGGAAAACCGTAAATATCAATGTTATCTCTGATTGAATAAATAAAAACAATCGCTTAGAAATCACAGTTAAAAATTTGTGAGAGAATGTTGATTAAATAATAGCCAGGAGTGTATTAAATTGAAATAAAGGACGATACAACTACGAGTATACCTATCGAGGAAAATTTAGAGAGTGGAAACATGTTTATATAATCAATGAAATTTAATTGATTCCCAATTTCACTTGATGCTCGAACAAGGTGTCGTTAAATGGAAAATACATAAACGCTCGCAGTGAAAGTGCCTGTGGACGCTCGCTAATGGAAAAGTCACGTTGATCTTACCGGTTTAATTAATGTACATTTCGTTGCCTAAAGATTTCAATCGTGCGCACGTGAAGAAAAAAAAAATGACACAGTACCTACCTATACGTGTGCGCGCGCGCGTTAAATAAACGGGAGAACATTATGATAAATGGGCTGTCTGGACGTGTAAAATACGCATACCTTCGATGCTATCCAAATCCGGCCGCGAGATATGCGGACACATTGTGCCGGGGCGACATCTTGCTCGTAACACGGCCGAAACGTTGCAGTGAATGAAATACCGCGCACGGTATGTTATTTGCTTCGTGCTCGAAACTAAAAGAGTAAAGTGTACGCTACAAATAATGAACTAAGTTCTATTGGTATCTGGTGAAATTCCATTAGGCGAGATAGGATCTTCGTTTCACAGTGAAATTGTATTCGACGTGGCATTCTGAATAAATTTCAACTGTACGTAGGAGAAACATATCGAAATCCCTCGGAAAGCCCGAACTAATTATTATATTTAAATGACTAAATAAACCAGTCGAACGAATATATTCAGATGGACGTTTATTTGAATAATTAATGTTGGAAAATGTGGTTTGTTTTCCACGACTCAGACAAGAGTGATTTTGTTTTTCGATTAGTGTAAACTTTAAGGATGCTTCGTAACGCCATAGAGAAGAAGATCAAGCATACAATATCAATTGACGATCGATAATATTCGTATAGGTATATCGATAATATTCCATTACGCAAGATAGGATCTTCGTTTCATAGTGAAATTGTATTCGACGTGACGTTCTGAATAAATTTCAAGTGTACGTAGGGGAAACATATCGAAATCCCTCGGAAAGCCCGAACTAATTATTATATTTAAATGACTAAATAAACCAGTTGAACGAAAATATTCAGATGGACGTTTATTTGAATAATTAATGTTGGAAAATGCGGTTTGTGTTTGTACTAATGGTAATAAAATTGTACTAATTTTGTTTATCGATTAGTGTTACTTGAAAGATACTTCGTAACGCCATAGAGAAGAAGATCGAGAATACTGTATCAATTGACGATCGGTAATATTCGTATATAGGTCATATCGAAGATAGTATTAGATTATCTGTCAGTTCGTTCCATTCAAGAAAGTAGAATTACGATGTTACAGTGTTGAATTATCATATTTATGAGCAAATATAGTTCCCACTTGCTTTTGCAATTTCTTATATTTGCATAGTTCTATCCCAGCCACTACATAAAACTTTATCCTTCTGGTTGAAAATCTGTCTCAGAGGATTTTGATTGACTTTTCCCATTTTCCGAGATTTCTTCTAGCGTGGGCATTTTCTGCGACCGGAATAAATAAGTCTCTTGACAAGACAATGTGTGTGCTTTTCACCCCCGACTTTGAACGCTATTTTCCATTACTTTTTACTCAATTATATTACTCAATTACCCCCTAAATATGAATGTCAGCAGCTAAAAAAAAGTACGTGTCAAATATTTTTCAATGTGCTAGCACTGTGCCAAATACAATGAAAATCAGTATGTTAAACTTGTACGATGGAAACTCAGTTAACAACGAAATTTTCTTTTATGCATTAATAAATATCACCATATTTATTTAAAATTGTACTGATTAAACGACGGATGTGTATGCAATGTCACACTTTCATGGATCAATCTCCAAGATCACGAAATCACTAGTAAGAATCTCCATTTATTAAGATTAGCCCTTATTAAAAATAAAACAAAAACATTTTCGAACGCCCATAGAGTTAATATTGTACAGCATAGACAACAGATCTGTTATTCGGATAATAAATTTCTCCACGCCTGCAGCGAAACCAATGGAAAGTTTTATTGAATCTTCAGTTTGATTAACCAGTAGGTGAATCTAGCCAAAACTTTCCTATTTCCTCTTGTCACGTTTGTATCCCCAAACCGTCAAGTTTCCACGCTCGACCAGCAACGTATAAATTGTTCAGTTGAAATGATCGAGTGTCTATAAAATGCATAAAAATCCATTAAATAATCAAACCTGTAATTTTCTTCGTATAAAGTACCCATTCGCGTACAGTTACATCTGAAAGTTGCGTTTTGTAATTTCTAATAACCACAGAGCGTAACGGGGAAACATTTCCGTAATTACTTTCCCGAAAAGCCTCTTGATCTTCTCGAAGCTTAATAAACGTAATTACAAATACCTAGCCCCGTGTCGGGTAAATTCACTTGTTTCCCGGGACAATTTTTCCATATTCAGGTTTTAACAGCCACGGCCGTCGCGCCCAGTGTAAACTAACGGCTTTCATGGAAATGATATATACACGGTTTTCAAGAAAAAAAGAAAAAAAATTCGCTGGGATTTATTCGATTCACGCTTTACAGACGCGGGGAAACGGCGGTTCGCGGTGTTGCGGTTTTAAATTTCATTTAGAAAGTAAATTATTTTCGCGCTAATGAAGTTATTCACAGCCAACAATTACGAATTTTTGCATGGGTGGTTTAGAAAACGCGCGTGCCGCCCAGGGCGAAGGAAGAAAGAAATGGTTTTAAATGGGACACGGGAAAAATTTCGATTTCGGGACACACTGTGTCGGTGGTTTTTGTTTTACAAAAAGAAAGTCGACTACAAAACACAGCTACTTTTATGGTCGACCTAATTATGAAAATCGATCTGTTCCGAGGCTCGTGCAGTTTTTTTCAACGCGTAGCAAACGTTAATGAATCCTTATTCACGTTAAAACTTATAAATCAATACTTCCAAATAGTATTTTATTTTCAATTTTAAATTATTCGATAGTTTTCTATCTCTTACTAAAAAGCATTATATTGACTAAGACAGTAAGGAGAGTACTATGAAAAAATAATTCCTTGTACCACAGTATACAGGGTGAGTCTATAAGTACTACTATCTAAAATAGCTCGTTATCTATTGATTGTATCAGAAAGCGTTTTAATGAATTGTGTGGCGTTTTCAGGGATGCATCGAATGGATATAATTTGATTTTTTTTATCTTATTTTCTTTTAGATATCAAGGTTACCTTGAGTTTTTTCAAAGTCAATGAATCTTTTTTTTTTTAATACCACGTTGTCTAATAGTAGAACGAATTCAACGAACTATAGATGCATTGTCCTTTAATAACTCAGTCACCTTGATATCTCAAACAAATAAAATACATAAAAAATGAAATTGTATCCATCCGACGCGTCCCTCAAAATGCTATGCAATTCATTAAAACGTATGTTGATACAACTAATAGCAAATGAGTTATTTTAGATAGTAATTCTTATTGACTGACTCTGTATGTTCTATAATATTTAGAGATTATATTAGGTGTATCAGTGAGTAATTCATTATTTCTTGACAAGATCAGTAATCCTTTCTATGGAAGTCGAGATTCTGCAGTAGCGGACAGAAGAGTTACTACTTTTTCGGTTCGTTCTATTTGCATTATTTTTAACGTTAACATAAAACGTTAGTCTCTGTATAACCTTTTGATTCCCAAATTATTTCAGAATGACCACAGAAATATTTTATCGTATTTCTGTGCACATTACATGACATAAATGACTCACAAGAACATTTTAACATTTTCAAATCATCTAATGCCATTTTTCATTCATTGCCATTTGATAAAATTTTTATTTATATCACAGTTATATATAACAATTCCCATCACAATGTTATACATAATAAAACCCAAAGTTTCTTTCCTTTGATCGATAAACCCTCTTGAAATACTTCAAAGAAATTAGAGATTTGTAAGTTTCTATTATATTTGTAACAATGATCAACAATACCATCATGTGAAAGAGATAAATGACCAATATTGTGGTATTTTACCGATAAGCTTTTAAATGCACAGTCAAATCTGTGCCGTACCATCTATACGAGACGCGAAGAAACTATTATATACTCACAGATACGAAAAAATACATGATACTAATATTTTATTTCGTAATTGAATACACTTTCATTTAAAACCCGTCAGTTTACGTCATATATAACAAATTGTTCAGGATAAAAATCAAGTATACTTCCTGCTATTAAAAAATTCTAACGATTAATTCCATCATATCTTAAGCAGATCTGATAACTCATAAGGTTTTTTCAATTCGATATTTTCAAATTTTCAATCCGTAATTCTACGACCGCCTCATCGACACATTTTGCATAACAAACTTCTCTCAATAATGTCTATTTATTTCTCCTTAGAACACACTGTTCCCCTCTAAATCGTCAAGAAATCACGCCCTACTATCCGCGAGCGATAAAAATGCAATTAATCAGGATTAGTCGAGCACTAAAGATAAAGTGAGGGGGGTATATTGAAACCGCGAAGTAATTAATTTTTCACTCCAACCAGACTTCCATTAATCTGTAACGAAAATTGGACATCTGACTGCCGATAAACGGCGAGAAACCGTGAGAGAAATTGTCCACTCGTGAATCGCGTTTATCGTTTCGCTTTTCGTTTTGGTTGGCCGGCTGTTATCGTGTTATATCTTGTTTACAAGTAATACATCTTAATTTTGCATTTAACCGCCGCGATAGGTGTGCAAACCAAGCGTTCGCTCCATAAGGCCCGCGTTCGCGTGACTGAATCGCATGTTAAGTGACCTACTCTAGAAAAAGCGTGGGACGGGCAGGGGGGGAGGGTAAAGATACCGGTCCACCCCCCGTATAATTCAGCCGAACGACAGAGAAATATGCAGATGCATGACGCCACCCCTCGTTGTATCATCGCCCCCACGATAGATCGTACTACAAGAATTTTCTGTTTTTTTTTCGCCCCGATAGCCGAACATTTCCTGCGGCTATCAGTTTTGCATTAATTTTGCGTTTACTGTCGCTCCCAGTCTGCCCGGAGACCCCCGTTGAAATATTTGCGCCGTTTACGATTGAACAAGTGATATTCGAAAGGCACTATCTCCACGAAACGAAACGGAATCGATGGAATTTCCGGTGACATCGTTTTTACATCGTCTGCAACTGTATATCGTTCAAGATATCGCGACATTAGGTTGTCGATTAAGGTTTCTCGGATTTATAATTGCTAATCGGAAATGAAGTAACATTGAAGATTTTAATTTAAAAAAAAAAGAAAGTAACTTTATTTTTATTAGGTATGTGTATTTTATTACCTGTTGTTGTTTTACAATGTTTTTTAATGGCTTGTTTAGTAATGAGTAGTATAGTTAATATTATTTTAAATTTTCTATAGTTAATTGTATTTTTATTTTCAATTTTCTATGGGTTGGTACGGTGTTAAGAATTGTTTAATTGTAACAGTCGTTCTATGGTGTGGTAATTTTTTGCAAAACAAAGATCAAACAATTTTTGGGGTGCGTCCTATATTTAATTAATTTTTTGTCATTTTAAGGATTGGTAGGTCTCTGCATAGTTTGGCCCGATTAACGCTCCGAGAGTTGCTTGAAACGCGACACGTTCTTCACGATGAAGTTCATAAACGAACAGATGATCGAATTTTGTATGAACTGATAGGGAATATTTCTGGTAACAGTATATGTACTGTGAATCGTATATTAACGAAATAATAAAGAATAGAACCGAACAACTTATCCTAACATGTATACTCTTTCCGATCATAAGTATTCAGAAAATTTATGGAATATGCAGTAAATGTTACAAGGCATTGCAAAATTTCTGACAGTTAAAAATAAATATTATTTAGGGAATATAAAGCTCAGTGGACAACGCTTGTGTTACTACGAAGTACTTAACGTGGTCTGGAATAGGTAAATTTTACGAAACATCACATTCTTTTCATACGGACCAGGGTCCTAATTTTCTTAAGCAGTAATGTACTATATATATGTAAATTCAAGTTTTAGACACGGTTCATCCAGTAAACATTTATCCAAAGATTTAGTCAACAAAATAATTACCACACTAATTAGGTAATTTTTAGTTTACACACTTTCTGTTTCGAATTATAGTCATCAATGCTAATTCTGTATTGATAGTATTAAATATCTTTTTGTATATGTACTGTACGCTTTTGTCCCTAGAAACTTTTTAAGATAAAAGAACATTACCACTTTCCGGCTAAAAACGAAGCCTGCGGGTCCTATTTATTTCACGAATGAGGCATCTACTTGAGACTTTCGCAGGCCGAGTTCTTACTGTTAATACCGTTCGTAACTTTCGTGCTTCCAGTCGTGTTCTTTTCAAAGAGTGCCCCGGCGTTTCCCAAGCATTGCAACTAGCTTCATTAAGGGCCCGAAGAGTTTGCACGGAGGGTGGTGTCTTACTTAGCTTGTTATTTGCTCGTGTAAAGAGTCACCGACAGACACACCACAGCTTGGTGCATAGTTAATTGATTAGAATTCTTTGATTAAAGTGACCTGAATCAGTTGAACGGAAATTTCAAATATTCAAATCAGAAAGAAAATGTTGACACAGTAAGTAAGGATTGCATAGACTTTTTATTCAATGGTGGATAAAATATAAACATCATATTTAATGTAATTACAAATACATTATAGTAAAAGGGTACTTAATAATGTATTCATAGGTATATACGGTAGACCGAGGCTAATCGGATCAAAATAAGAATTCAGTCCATATATGTTATATCTTAATGGAGACGAACATTTTGATTGTTCATATTGCGTCATCCTTGTCCCCCACAGCCAATCCAATAACCCATTAATTGTTTTACGTAGTCGTTTATGTTGCCTTTGAGACGAGCGCGTGCGAACGTTATAATTTTAATGCGGATCTAAGATACGTAATCTGCAATTTCGTATTTAAAATAGAAAGGTAATCTTGAAAATTCAAATGTCTCTATTATTATTAGTTTGTATGGTGTTCAAATTTAGTATTTTATATGTTTTAGATTATCATATCATAATTTGTCTATGTATCCTATTCAATTTAAAGTCCTTATATATGTAGGCGAGAATTGTACTAATAGAAGTGGTGTTAAAGGACACTATACTTGCGATCTATATGCCAAGTAATGTCAGTTGACCGCATTATCATTAAATTATATTTTTTAAAGTTAATTTAAAGATCTTTTTTATGAAAATTTGAGTTTTTTCCAAAATTTCTGGATTATCCGATTCGCCCCAACTTTTAGGGCATTTTTTAATAAAGTTTTTAAAATTTTTTTATTATTAACGTTCAAGTTAAATGTGTACTAATTACGAATTTATAATAAGCAATTAGCTGTCCAAGCTTTGACTGTTATTTTTGTATCATCAAACAAAAACTGATCCGATTCGCCACGGTCTACCATACCGTGTGTATGAGATATGAAACAATAAAGCGATTTATCCCCAAAAACGAGAAAGATTTGCTTTCCGTCAGTTTACAAAAGCGGAAAGCTGATTCGCGTGGATATTTCAGTACATATCGAATCGTAACGGGCGGTTTCAATTAGAACAGTATAAACAAACGGCAACGAAAGCATCGATTCCGACAATCCTACATTTCCATCGGCACAGACTTTCGACCGTTAAATCGCCGCAATAAATGAACGCGAAACCGCCCGACTTATCGCTGATTTAATCGGCGCGTACGCGTGTCGGAAACTCGAGGCTATTCGAAAGCACAAATGTGTTGAAAAATCATTATCTTCGCGAATTATAAACGAACACCGTGTGATGGGCAGTCAGGTGTTATCCAATAGATTATGCCAATAGAATCGATCTAAAATTGATAAGCAAGCGAATATGTACATTACACCGTAACCTGCATTAGGTCTGGAACTTTTTGCATTAATTACAAGAAAATGTCGAATATTCGTTCGTCCTGTTTGACGTGACTAATTTTACTCGTTATTTAGTATTACATGTGCATTTTCTGTCAGTAGAACGCAGTACAGATTCCTCTCGATTATTGTCCCGAACACGGGTCCTGGCCGGACAATAATCGTATAGAGAGAAATGCTTCAGACCCTCGTAAATTCACTTTATGCGCTTAACAGGTTCCATGACCTCCCCTCCCCAGTGTTGGGGATAACGCCTGGACAATAATCGTGTAGAACAAGCCAGACGATAATCGAGACGAGTCTGTATTAATTTACAGAACAGATTTGAAAGTAGAAAATCAATCTTGACGATTAGGAAGAACCAATATTTTAATATCAAATGCATCGTTCGTAGATGTTAACGTAGGATATTGACAAAAATATTATTATTGTATAAACTTTCATTCTGTAACTACATTCTTCAGAAACGTACATTACAGTAGTTTCGTTTTCAGTCAGATGAGTTTCAAAATGCAATATTTGAATAGACGTACATTTATTTATTGAAACATTTTTACACAACGAAGTTCTCACACGCAAATGGCGAATTTGAGTAGCTAATTTCATTTCTCCGTTATCATAGTTTAATGCAGATTTGTCCAAAAACGCAATACCTCGAACGTGAATATGTGTTTTGTGGAATCATCTTTTAGAAGGCAAAATCTACTAAATTTGTGGCACCTATTAGTAGATGTTCTTTATACATATAAGTAATAGGTATGTATAGAAGAAACATTTACATACATAAATTTTCCTCCTCATGTCTGAATTCCTAGTTTACTCTAAAAATACCAGAACGCTGTTTATAACGATTTGCCTCGCGCGAAACGAAAACTGATGAAGCGAAATTCGTGTGATTTTCAGTTCAGTAGATTTCACCGACGTCATTCAGTATTCATAGAGAGGTGCCAGCAATATTAAACATCGCATTTCTTCATTATAAAAACCCTCCACTTTCAATTCCGTGTCAAATATATAGGGGAAATGTTACTTTTATATTAAATATTCCGTGCAGGACATCGAAGGTGAAGGGAGACGGACGTAAATCGTTCGGCAAACATAGAAAATATTCGAATGGGTTTCAATCTTTCAAATATCTGGTTCGACAATCGCAACTGTGGGTAGAATTGTGTGCAATATTTTCCCGGGGAAATGAACAAAAATTATTACACGATCGAATTCGGTTCTTTTTTTTCATCGTGGATACCGAAAATAGAAAACTGATAGATAATCTATTTTGTGACTGCATAACAGATATATTTCTATTTAAAATCTTATAAAATATTAAAAGTAACATGAAAAGATACATGTTATGGAAATATCCGCCACCAGAAGCACTCTTTGATTAGTAATACCACATTCAACGTGTTAATTCATTATGAGAATTAATTCACTCAGCATCACGAAGTTAATGTTCTCATAGATTTCTTTCTAAAATTATAAGTTTCGAAACATTCCTATAAGCAAAAAACTGAGCAAATCTATGATTGAATTCACTTATCCGAATCTGAACTACGATTATTTGAACAAAAAGTCATAGGTTAATCAGTAAGAAAATAGTCGAAAAAATCAGTAAATTACTGTTATATGAATTGTACTGTCCCTCGACGGAGTTCAGATAAATGGAGTTCCACTATAGTTTAGGAGCACATTTTTCAGTATTATTAACAGTTTCAAAGATGTTCTCAGGCATCGATTTAAATAAATCATCCTGTATAATTGTTTATTCACCACTTCATTGAAAGTACCGAAAAATCTCTAGTTGACGATCATACTCCATTGCATCATATCGTACTCACAACTATGTAGCTGACCGCGTAACTTCTCCAAATACGATGTTCCTTTCAATCGAAAGTGTCCAAATAGCTTTTTCCCTGATCGATCGTGGCGAAACGAGAAATTTATTAGAGCTGAAATCGATATTTTGTGATTCGTGGTTTCCTTCGACACAAAAATATTTGTCTCCATGCATCAAACATCGCGTATCCTGGCTTTATTTTCTCGTCGTACATGTCTCTTTCTAATGGTTCTTTTTCCTCTCTATCTTTTTTTTTTTTTTTTATTTCCGTGTCACGTCAGTCCCCGCCGGCGTACACGACCGATCCATTTGCCCGGAAAATATCGATTTCGGTGCATCGATACGGACAGGAGGACCCGCCTTGCCCGCCTGCGCGTGGCTGTGTCGATGAAGTTGTACGACCGATAGAGAGAGAGAAAAAAAAAAAACAAAAAGAACGTTGCCCTGGTGAAGATATCCGAGCACAGGTTCGACTCGTTATCGCGCGCGGGCGCCTTGATGAATGACGCGAACAATGGGGCCTCATAAATCAAGTTCTGCGTGAACACGTTAACGGAATCATAAATATTCACCCGGGTGTCCTTGGTACGTTTTAATCGGCCTACAGTCTCGTACTACGAAGAAACGGAGAGGAATAAAGAAGTTAAACAAGCAACGAACCGATTGATGCGAATAATAAAAGAGCGTAGTGTTCGGTGTTTTCTCTTGGATCAGGGATACTCAGGGTGTGGTGATTTTTTTCTCACTGAAAGGCGTGTAAGCAGGGGTTGAAAATTGTTATGATATCGATTTAGGTTGTTCAAACAATTATGTCGCATTTTTTTTCTGAATAACTCTTATGAAGAACCTTTTCAGACTATATCTGAATCTTTCTGACTATATATAAACCTTTCTGACTATATCTGAAACTAATTTTTGAAATGCCAAAAGAATCAACGCCAACATTCGACCGAGAAGAGATCTGGTACATATCCAATTCGTTTCAGACTACAAATTGGGAATAAAATTTCGACAAGCAAATCAGTGTCTGTTTACAGATTACTACGAGAAGGGAATTAAATAATTACATATTGCGCTCCGTTCGCGCGCCGCTATCAGTAGTTCGACGGTGCATTCGATTCACGATCGATGACCGGCAAATATTTGATAAACGGTTGCATGAGGGGACGGAAAAATACGGGTGTGAATATATGTCGACCGGGCTTGCAATCGTGGAAAGGGGTGTGTGAAGAGGTGAAAGAAAAATTCAGTCGAAACTCGCGATAAATAATAATTCTATTGATCGCGGATAACAAGCGACGTATTTGACCGTGTAATGTTATGTAACAAGGGATGTTCGAGAAGTGATACACGCCGATTCTTGTATAATATTACTCAGTTATTTATGAAAAAGCAATCTATGAATTTTGCGGCATTTGGTTGGTGCTACTTTCAAACTCTGAGGGAGAAACCTCCCTTTCACTTATTCATTTGTAACTCGTAAATTAAAAAAGATACCAAAAAAACGTTTAGATAAAACTTTGTATCATTTTTAGTTATCCGTAGATCGTCGGGAAGAAATTTTCAAAAAAATTATATTGAAAAGAAAAATTATCCCAAAAATTATTTTTTTGATAATTTCTTCTTAACAATACATAGACAACTACAAACAATACAAAATTTATCTAAACCTCTTTTTGGTATTTTTTGTAATTTACAAGTCAGAAGAGAATAAGTAGAAGGGACGTTTCGGATAAAAAGGGTGGTTTCTCCCTTAGTGTCTAAAAATTTAGATTGATCCCATAAAAGATCGAGCAAAATTATAGAGAAATTGGCGTGTATAAATTCGCGAATATCCCTTGTAAGTGTAAAACTGATTACAACTAGCAATAACGAAGTGGACAAGCACAGACGGATTAAAGAGTGCATACGAGACCGTTGGGATAATTCCCTTCGAGCGGCCCCATTATCGAATGATTGACGAGACGTGCAATGCGCATCGTTTCATTCGGGGATGGGATAGAGGAGTGGGGGGCGGTGGACCGAAATTTTAGCGCGATCAAGATCGATGCATTTATTCGGTAAACAGCGGACTACACGGTTGCATCGATAGATACGGTATAGAAACCCTCTGTGGTATATGGCTCGATAAAGTGCTTCCAACCACATTGTAATATACGCGGGGAAATATTTGTCACCCTTTTTCCGCTATCATAAATCAAATTCCGTTTCAGGTCGTCTCGGTGGGAATTACGGATCGTTTAGGTATTCCGTATCGTATTTCGTTTAATTGTTAAACGAGCGCAAGGGCGCATTAGAGATTGTATATGTGTATAACCGTGAAAATCCAGTGGTCAGTATAATGAGAAATTCTAATATGATACTAATGTTACTTTGGGGTTCAATTAGATTGATCAAAGTGGAATAAATGTTAGAGATAAACGAAATCAATTGGTTTTTTTTAGAACTTGTTTTATTAAATTTACAGTCTGTTTGGGAAAACGTTTGGTAAATTTTTGTATCAATTTGATGAAAAATAAATGTAGAGTACTTTCCCAATAGACCATATTTGATCTTCTGTCTATAATTACTTATTTATTTATTGTTGTTTGTTACCTAGCCTTCTTGGTATAGCTATTCGGACCTGGTTGCTCGAGTAATTATCCAAACTGACGTAAAAAGTCTATCGTTTGAATTTGAAGCCTTGAAGTATATGCATATTAAAAGATAAAGTCAATTGAGCAGGTTCTTTAATAATTCATAACATATATATTTTCATAACTTGTTAAAATTCAATTGAAGCTCTTCGTGCATGAAAGTTATCGCAACATATCATCAAAACGCTTATACCAAGATCAGAGCATTATATCATAATTTATTTTATTTTCGTAATACCTATCCGTTGCAGTTAAATAACCCTGATTAACGAATTCGTAACATTACAATGCAATCCTGAAGTAAAGTATTTCCAAGCCCAAATACTTCACCCACGATAAATTCATTTGTCAACAAGTGATAAATTGAACAAATTAAAAATTGAATTGAAATTACACGAATGCGCTCTCGTCAAAGCAAAAAATATGGAATATAAAATACGGTTTATTAATAAAAGCAAAATATTAATGTTTGAACATAATCAAAATGGCGGAACGAATCCGTGAAGCATGACGTGCATCGCTTAAGCAGCGCTCCGAGCCAAAGGAAGCTCGGCGAATCGATCCCTCTATCAGATTCTATTTAATCTTAATCAGCTGTAGCCTCTGCTTCTGATACGTTATCGGTGAATCAGATCGCTTAATACGGGCCAACGGTTAATTCCGGAAGTCGTCGGATGGGTTCACTTAACACGAGGGTTCGTTCGACTCTTCGCCCGAAATCGGATTTGACAGGCGCACGAGGAGTCGCTGGCAAGAGACCGGGGATACGACGATGAAAGTTTGATCAGTCTAACAAACGGTCCTTTTTGTCCGCGATCTATCAGAATTTTCGTTGAATTATTGACAATCGTGGGACCATGCGAGAGCGTTTGAAATATTGATGTTGCATCCTGAGTGGCTGAACTTCCCGGTGCCTTTGTCTGCAACTCCATGAGGAGCTTCTGCATCATCCGAGGATATACAGTTTCCTCGTTAACTTTCCAAAGGATAGATCGTACAAGGATATGTAACTCGATCTTCCAGCGTGCTTCGCAAAATCATGTTCGTGAAAGCTGCTTCTATAAAATCAAAGCGTAGAAAAGTTGGTAAAAGTACACAGTAAAAAATTGACTTAATTAAAGAAGAATTTCTGAATATTTTCACTTTAGCGACGAGATGAATTTAGAATTCAGGAGAATTATTTTTAATAATGATGGTAATAGTTTATTGATTTTTTTAGAATGATTTTCTTAGTGTCTTTTTTTCGAGGTATTATACCGATAGGAGTACTGAAACTTAAAAGTTACGGAACAGAAATATTTTGATAAGTATCTCATTTATTACTAGACTGAGGATCTGGGTGTAAATACAGATTTTTGAGGATTAATTTATAAAAATTGAAAGTACAATACAAATTGTTTTCTCTATTAAAGGTTTTGTGAGATTCCACATGAAATGAAAAGTTCATTGAACTTTATTAAATATTTTGTTAAACTGAATGTTACAATTGAACAATTTTGAATCCCCATAAATGTATAAAATCCGCAGCTAATTTATTGCACACGTTTATACATAATTTGTTTATACACATTTACACATTTCTTTATGTTCCTACACAGTAAAAAGTATATGCTTCTTGCAATTTAGCTAGAAATTACATACAGAAGTGACAAAAGGATATATGTAGTAATATGTACCTTACACAGTCTTTGATTAATTGCATTATCTTGTATGTTTTGTCAGTAAGTGTTTTGTCAGTGGTTATTGAATGACATTACACCTAACACTTTCCACATGTTGTGTAAATTCTTATTCTTCTATATCATTACTTTTTTTCAATTCGTCAAACACTATTAATTTTTATTTTTATTTCAAAATTAAAAAAATATGAACTGAACCAACTTTTTTCTAAATATTATTGTTGAGTTAAGCGTAGGTTTAGTTGTTTCTGTTTTATTAAAAAAATCACATGGACGTTATTGAAATTTTTGTAGATTTTCGTTTGGCAGGCAAAATGTTAAACGGAATTATCTTGGGTCTCGTACCACATATATGTAGTTCTTTCAAAATCACAACTGTGAAATCAAAATGGGTCGTCATCATCCGCAATTTCGCGATTTCTGGATGATTGAACGAGAAATACACTTTAAAAATGCTATCCCACTTTCCAGTCCGTCGCATTTTCTGCGTGTGTAACGAGTCGAATCGAAAGGCGTGGGGATTTTGCGAATCACGCAGCAACAACTGTTCCGCCGTTGTAACCAATAATCGAGTCATGAGACAACTATTAGATTACGTATGTATGTACATCACGTGCCCTTCATGCAAACGTGTAAATTCACCATCCTGCTCGAAAATGCATACCACGCACGTTGTAATCCGCAACACAACTGGAAATTTCGAAATGTACCTCTGAAGGGCTGAAAAGACAAATTCTTTAGGCACTCGGTATTACTTAACAATAATAGTACTGATACTATTAACATAAACGAATAATAGACTAAGAAAGTGCATTAAATAGAGAATTCCATTCGAGTAAAATTTAATCAACCTGTACTGCAGGAACAATAGACGAAAAATGTAGTAGACTAAAACACCGATAATGCTTTGCAATATTATCACTTTGAACGTGTAAGTTTATAAACAAGTATTGCATATAAATATGAATAGGTATCATGAAAAATAAGTTCTCGAAATATTTTTCGTAAAAATGCTACACTAAAGACATGGGAAAAGCAGATGTCTTCAATTCCAATTATCGATCGAAAGAGTTCATAGTTGCTTAAAGAGAAATAATAGATTACACATTGGTCCATTCAATGGAAACATCAATTTTAAGCTTTCATTTACGAAAACGAGACTGTAACAGTCCCAAACATTTGTTTGCCACCCTGTGTATATACCCTTTCTAAGAAAAATATTTTTTCTGTAATTATTAACTAATTTTCGAATGAGAGTTCATAGTTACCTACTTATAGAGAAATAATACATCACTCATTAGTCTATTCAATGAAAAAAATCAATTTCAATCATTCGTCCACGAGACCAAATCTCTAAACTCTCGAACACTTCTCCACCACCCTGTATACATAGTAAATGCCAAAACTTTCCTGCCAAACTCTAATAATCTCACCATACATTTACTACAACTTCTATCAGTCCCGTATTTATTAAAAACAGAATAACAGATTATTCATAAGTAAACCGATTTTTCCCATCACCAAAACCGAAGGAACAACTGTATCCTGAATATCAGTATATCGAGACTTTATTCGTATTATATATTTCTAAAAAGTTACGTTGAAATTACAGTTACCCAGGCAAACTTTTGGCAGCCACTGTACCCTTTGTAACGACGATTAACCGAATCCATGTAAACCCGTTCGATTCCGCTCCGGCAACAGGCAACAGAGCTATTCTCCTGGAACGAGCGTCTGTATTTCGTAGACACGAATTCGCCATGAAATCCAGCAAACCGCAGAAGCTTATTTACCGGAACGGTTCCTCGGCTTCCTCTAATCCCTCCCCCTTCACCCCTACCATTTCCATCGTTTTCCTCTCCGCGCCGCTCGAAGACAGGCCATTCGAATCTCGAGTCCAATCGCGGCTGCGGCTAGCTCCACCGCGTGGTTTAATTTTTCCGTGAGAATTAACACCGACCACGTTCGAGCCAGTCGTCCACGGAAAACAACAGGCGTGTCCCGTTGTAATTGTTATGGCGAAATGCCCCCCCATCGGCCGTGATAATTCTCGTAATTGCTCGGTACCGTTCTGTTGCGAGGCGAAAAAGACGTTCCATCGAGTACGTATACAATCGGTGTGTTGCCAGGAAAGTGGTTAACACACACCTGGCACGTGATTTTGTCCCGTAGAAAGACTATGATCGCGACGAAACGGTCGGTGAACGGGGAAGTTCTCGAATTCTGGTCGAAAACGTTTGGCGAGCAGTCGGAAAATTGGAGAGTAAAATCCCCGGTCCGTGCGGTTCGGTCGGTTTTACCACCGCGATGTGTTTTGATTTTAAGTGGAAAAGATCATCGGTGTGGGATATTACTTGTTGCTTCGGCGTAGTAATGATTATTTTTATTTTAGCGGGACGAATATTCGTTTGTTCTTTGGGTCGGTCGATGAGCAGCCTGTTTCTGTAACGCGAAAGAAATTGAAAACTCCGATTAATACGAACGGAATCGCTGCAAACGTACCCCTTTTTTACAAAAGAAAAAACTAATTAAAGATTAGTAGTTTACTTTAGCGTTCGTTTAATTTTTTTTATTTCACTTTAGTCGATGAAAGTGTATAATCTTAATTCTCTGTTCGTTTAATTTTTTTATTTCACTTTACTCGAATTAAGTGTGAAAGATTAAACAATAGAGATACGGAATCCTGCAGTTGAAATACTTCTGTTAGTGGAGATAGCTATTAGGAAATCTATAGTTTTTCTAATGGTAAAATAAAATGAATTATTTATAATTTAAATTCATTAACTTTTATTTCAAATATTGTATTGCAATAGAATAAAATCGTTAAAATCGAAGCTAAACGTATACGATTAACCATATAAATCTATCGGATCACAGATGAATAATATAAAAAAACGACGAATGGCCTTCGATGGCAATAAAGAAAGAAGAAATATAGCTGGGGCAGTTGTATAAAGTTATACATTTTTCTCTCTTGTCGAATCTGTTGATTAAAGAGATTGAAGGGCGCGCGAAACGTTTAATTGACACTTCGTAACACACGCGGCAATTAGCCCGTGATAAAAGTGAGAAGAAAACCGGTACGGAATTCGCTCGTTTATTTAGTACACGTCAGACACCGGAGTTTCGCCGAGTATCATTTATTTCGAACTCCATAAAACTTTCTAGACGGGGCGAATTCAATCGATCCGACGCAGTTCAAGCCCTTTGATCCACTCTTTATTTTGAAAAATAAAAAAAAATCGGGAATTTTCTATATCGATGACGTTTTCCATTTGAATCAAATAAATCACAGAGGGACGTTTTAACGATGAAAGATGCATCGCTGTTTGAACAATCAAACCTGTACTTTAAATGCGTCATTTCGATGGATATTCCCTTTCGGAATCTCTCTACATATTATTCCATCGAGTACTTTTCAGCACGGTATGGAATGAATAAAAGAAACGATACTTTCATTGAAGCTGAAAAATAATAGTAAATAATAGTCTCATTAACACTATGATGAACTGGCTAATTTCGCGACTAACTTGTATCAATTGCCCGCTGTTTTTCTTTTTTTTTTCAAGAATTAACAAAATATGGTTTTTGCTATGTATGTACAACAAAATTCAATAACTTTGGAAATGTGAAAAGTACCAGTTAAACATTATAAATATGAAAACAGTATAAATATAATATGTAATGACAGTTAAATATTAATACCAACAAAATAGTATTTCACTTTGACTGAAAAAAAAACTCATTTCATTTTTATATGGTTACCACGAGTCTGACTCGATGCTACCTATAAGGCAAGTGGTGAACTGTCCACCATATTGGTTATTGCTGCAAATATCACCATTAAAGGTTTCCACTCATCGTACCCTTTTATTTTACAAATGTGAGTATGCTCGATTAACAAAGACCGTCGGAAATGCCATACTCGGCGAATTATAGTAAAAAATAATTTGCTTCCAACAGCTCTTACAAGCAGCCATGCGAAGTATCTTTGCTCGAGCGGGGAATAAAGTAACTTTCCTGCAACTTTTGCGGACTTGGTTCCCGTGATCTTCATCAACGATGGCCACCTATATATTTAAGAAGTTAAATTAACCTTTCATTGTGTCGCACAGACAACATTATCCTTTAGTATCTGATAGTCGCGGAGGTGAGCGGATTATTAGACTAAAGTTACAGAAAGGAAACGAGAAATATGATCTTCGTGTGTAAATAACGTTTTATTTACACTTTATGTACGTATGTAAGTTTATTACTTGATATTATAATACATTCCTCTGATTTAATAGGATAATTTAACTAAATCAGTATTTATACTTATGTATGATTTGATCATACTTTTGATCGGAAGTTCCAATCGTTTAAAATTGTCTGCATTGCAATGCCTTTGCATACTGTGCAATCTTTTGATGTGTTACAATATAATCAAATTTTTCAAGGAAACAGAATCTTCGATAATAAGTAGAAGATGAATGAACAATTTAAGTGTACAAATATTAATTATAATATTGATTCAGATGCATGCTGAAGATTTCAACAAAAATTTAATACGTGTACGAAAATTATTCATTCGATCATATCGAAATGAAATTCTGTTATTCATATTTAACCTGTAATTAAAAGTACAGTTTCATCCAACATACAGTTCCTGTTGTTTTCTGACAAAGTAATAATACTCTAGCGAGTACAGATGAGAATAAATGCGAAGAGAAAAGTGTTAAGAAATGAAAAACGCAGAGTCCATAAATATAGCGTTACAGAAACAATTTTCCTGGACGCGAACGTATTTGTAATGCAATAAAGGTGAGCTTGAAGGTGTCAAACTTCTGTGTTTATTTCACTGTTCTATCTCAAATGACAGTAATTTAGAACACAAAAGAAGTTCGCGGTTTCTGCGACCACTCTCGTCTTTTTATTGCGTGGTGAACGGTAACTTTAGTTTCCTAACGTTTTCACCGAAGACTAGCGAAAATGTGAACGTATTGTCCCCCAGACAACGGTGCAGTGTCTAGTTTTGATCCATGGTAAAAATTTCATTACTTGCAGTTTTAAGGAAAGAATTTTATATACAATATTATAGAATCACATTGTAACTACAATACTTATTATGCAAATCCATATTTATTATATATTTCAAGATATGTAAAGGTACTTATTTTATTAAGTACAGATATATTATACAAGTTCGATATATATAAAATGAATTTAGAAACTTATTTATTATATATTAGGTGTCCCAATAAATAATCTACTATGTTGCAAGGTTGAGATCAGATTTAAATTCAGAAAACTGGTCCGATCTTTTGTTCAATCGTAATAGAAAAAAAAACAAATATTATTTACGTAGATGAGTATTTAAATTCTTCCGAAATAAGTACAGAATTGATCAAAAAACAGTGAATTACTTATTACGATACTTAATAATAACACATCTAATAATACAAAGAAACAATAAAGTACACTCCACATAGTTAAAACATATTTCAACGTCTACACGTAACTAACGCCGAATATCGCCGTTGCTCGTATCGCATTCATCGAGGAATCACTGTATTTGATTAAAATTTTGCCTTTTATTGTATGTTACAAATCGTTATAGGATAGAAGTGCCTAAAATCTACACTCTAATTAAGAACTTTGATTCTTTTACCATCTATTTTATTTCATTCTTCTTCTATAGTGACTTTTATGCGGTTGATTAGATCTTGATATAAGTTTAAGGTTGTCGTTTCGTTCGACAAAACTGTCGTTGATTCTTTCGAGGTATCGTCCACATTTCTATAGAAAGTGCGCCACTATAAGGCCATTATCGCCATGAAATTGACAGTGTCAATGGCATCAAAGTAACGCGCCCCGTCGTAACGACGCGACCCTTGGCTGCAAGTATAAAATCTAACAAGCACACAGCTCTCTCTCTTTCGTTTGAGATTGGTTATCCATATTTCATAGACATGGAACCAACGGCGCACGGCGACCCGCAACAACTTACTTTTTACTACGTTACGTCTCCGCCGAAACTGCTAATTTTATAACGGGATATGGTTACGAGCGCAGCAAAATTTATCCGCCTTTACGCGCCACCGCGAGATTGTTGTTCCGTTGCTGGTTTTCTGATAAAATTCGAACGACGACCAACCAGGCCGCATCCCTCGTGCTCTGGTATCATGTAACCAGGGACTTGCGGTTTTAATAAGCTTCTCTCTCGGGCGAC